>NC_047091.1:106933990-107260354 GCF_902459505.1 Geotrypetes seraphini
TGTCTTGCCTTGGACGAAGCCTGCTCCACTTGATTGGCAGACTTCATGTCCTCACTGACGATTACCCCCAAGTCTCGTTCTGCTACCGTTTTTGCTAGGATCTCGCCATTAAGGGTATAAGACTTGCATGGATTCTGGCTGGCCAGGTGCATAACTTTGCATTTTTTGGCATTGAAGTTGAGTTGCCATGTCCTAGACCATCGCTCCAGTAGGAGTAGGTCGTGCATCATGTTGTCGGGCATTGAATCTTCGTCTGTTGTGCATTTGCCCACTACATTACTCAGTTTGGCGTCATCGGCGAATAATGTTATTTTACCTCGAAGCCCTTCTGCCAAGTCTCTTATAAAGATGTTGAATAGGATTGGGCCCAAGACTGAGCCCTGTGGTACTCCACTAATCACCTCCGTCATTTCGGAGGGGGTGCCGTTCACCACCACCCTTTGGAGCCTACCTCCAAGCCAGCTCCCAACCCATTTCGTCAATGTGTTACCTAATCCTATAGAACTCATCTTGCTCAGTAACCTGCGGTGTGGTACGCTATCGAATGCTTTGCTAAAGTCCAGGTACACGATGTCCAGGGACTCCCCAATATCCAGCTTCCCTGTCACCCAATCAAAGAAGCTGATCAGGTTGGATTGGCAGGATCTCCCCTTAGTAAATCCATGTTGTCGGGGATCCCGTAGATTCTCCTCATCCAGGATCTTATCTAATTGGTGTTTGATTAGAGTTTCCATTAGTTTGCTCACTATCGATGTTAGACTCACTGGTCTGTAGTTTGCTGTCTCCATCTTTGAGCCTTTCTTGTGGAGTGGAATGACGTTAGCCGTCCTCCAGTCCAACGGGACGCTGCCTGTACTAAGGGAGAGGTTGAAGAGCGCGGACAGTGGCTCCGCCAAGACATCACTCAGCTTCCTAAGCACCCTGGGGTGCAGGTTGTCCGGCCCCATTGCTTTGTTAACCTTGAGCTTTGACAGCTCACCGTAGACACTGCTGGGCGTAAACTCAAAGTTACTAAACGGGTCAACTGAGCCAACCCTTGTCTGTAGCTGAGGGCCGAGCCCTGGCGCTTCTCGGGTGAAGACTGAGCAGAAGTATTCATTTAACAGCTGTCAGACTAATCTTCGGATTAAAGAAATTTGATCATGTGACACCTTACTACCGGCAGTTGCACTGGCTGCCGATTGAGGCACGTGTAAAGTTTAAGTTCACTTGCCTCTGCTTTAAAGTACTATACAGACTAGCCCCTAAATACATAACTGACCTTTTCTCCTTCTCAGCCAACAGACACAAGAGAAGCTTACACTCAAACTTCGTTTCCCCCCCCCAGTTAGAGGATGTAAACTGAAAAAACACCATGAACACCTTCTCTCACATCAGGCAGCATTATGGGGTAAAAATTTAGAACAATTGCTATCGCCCACTACTTATGAGGAATTCAGGAAACGCCTAAAAACATATCTGTTCCTGAAATATCTAGACAGCTGACCCGTACGTCTCTTTCTCCTCAATACGGTTCTCCTGACCTATTAACTACTTTCCTTCACCTCTTAAGCTCATTCAATTTGTAATGTCTTTTAATCTTTTGTAAACTGCATAGAATGTCACGATACTGCGGTATATAAACTGTTATTATTATTACTAGTCTTTAAGCCCGTTACATTAACGGGCGCTAGAGCAGATGTCTGTCTGTCTGGGGTGTTTTCTTTGTTTTTCTCTCCTTGGACGCTGTCTGTCTGTCATTCATTCTGTCTGTGTCTCTCCCTGGCCCCCCTGCCTACCTGTATTTCTCTGTTGCGCCTTGCTTGCCTGTCTCTCCGTGGCCCCCTTCTGTCTCTCCCCTCCCAGAGCAAAGCATGATTGTTTTCTGCCCCCAGCACACCCCTTTCCCTCTCCCCCTGTTGTGCCATGCCTGCGTGCTCCGTGGCTTTCTTCTGTTCCCCCCCCTGATGATTGCTGTCTGCCCCCAGCACACCCCTCCCCCCACAGCAGCCCCCTTTCCCTCTCCCCCTGGTCCCCTGTTGTGCAATGCCTGCCTGCCCCGTGCCTGTTGTGCCATGCCTGCGTGCTCCGTGGCCCCCTTCTGTTCCCCTCTGATGATTGCTGTCTGCCCCCTCCCCCCAAAGCAGCCCCCTTTCCCTCTTCCCCTGGTCCCCTGTTGTGTAATGCCTGCCAGCCCCATGGCCCCCTTCCGTTTCCACCCCCCCTCCCATTGTTACCCTTCCTTCATTCCTCGAACTGGATCTGGGGCTGCATCATTCACCTCTCGGCCCAGATCGTTGAGCAGGTTCTCCTGCTTCATGGCGGTGGGCGGGGCTGCAGGAAGACGTGCAAGTGTGGCGGCAGCGGCAACCCCGACTCCTTCTTCAGCACCATGTCGCTACAGCGACTGGCGAACCTCAGCAAGCCGCTTTGAAGAGGAGCGACAGTGGGAGGGAGGAGTCGCTGGCGTCTTCTGCACAGTCATGTGCCTCCAGCTAGCGCAGGTGCCGTGAGGACTGGCACAGAAGCACACCTCACGCCACCAGGAATCACGATCTTTGAAAAGCGCATACGCGCTTAGCCTTTTATTATAGAGGATTATTAAGATAAAATACTTTAGAATCAACAAGAAATAACTTAAAGAAAATTTTAAGTTTCCTATTACATTATAGACCACAAAATTCTCCCATCTTTCCCTGTTTCTCATCTCAGCTCTACCATTTCCTTGAGATTGCCATTGGAATGCTTTTCTATTTAATTTATATATACAGCTCATGTTGTCCTGACCTGAGAGAGAAGGTTTTGGGCTTTTGAAGCTAGTTAATAAATGTATTTAGTCTTTATTTTACTATTGTTTACACTGGCTTTATTTTCTTAACTTTTAAAGTAGAGTAACATTAATGAAAAACTTCTACACAGAGCTTCAGAAGCTAGAGATCTTTTGTATTTGTTGTATTCTAGCCTGCTTGTAATCATATTGAGGCGGGGTGTGTGTGTGTGTGCTAGGTATTTTGAAGGTTGTGATTAGCCCAAAATTTCATCCAGAAATGATGTCATAGCCAAATACTTGAAACTTGGGCCTAACTCCAGAAATATGTCTTATGAACCGAGGCCCAGATTCTCAAAACTTTAATGCCATTGCTAAACTGTTTTCCAACGGTTTAGCCTGTAGGCATTTTAGCGGTGGATTATCAAAGCAGCTTAGCTCTGTCTTTAGCGAGGTTTCTAGCAGTTTCCGACACTGGCATGCAAATGGGCTCTTCAACATTAAAATAAGCACTCTATTGGATTCTTTAAAATCGCCGAGTCATTTTCTAAGAGCGGCGTTGGCTTTTGGCAACACAAATCAGCAACTGGTCCAGGGGTGCCAGTAGAGTTGACAGCACTGTTTAAAAACCTGGCATGGCTGTGTCGGAGACTGCTAGAAAGCCAACCGACCCCCATGCTCCCCAGCAGCGGGAGAGATGCCGATTCTACAGTGCAACCCCCCCCCCCACCCAGCAGCAGGAAAGATGCCTACTTTTTCCCGCCACAAACAACCCCACTTGCAGCAGTGACCCTCCCAAAGCAGCGGGAAAGATGCCCACTTTCTCCAGCTACAAACACCTCCCACTGCAGCAGTGACCCCCCCCCAGCAGCGGAAGAGATGCCCACTCTCTCCTGCCATCAAGCAACCCCCACCCCAGCAGCCCATTCTCTTCTGCTGCCACACAACCCCCCCATACACACACACCTGCCTCTAACCTCTCCCCCTTACCTTGAATTATTAGTTGGCTGACCGGAGGGATACCTACTCCCTGTGGCCAGCTGGCCCGCCTCTTGGGCCTTCTCCCCAGTGCATCCTGGGATGCACCGGGGAGGGGCCTGAGGCTCTGATTGGCCCAGGTTGTCTAAGGCCCCTCCCCTAGGAAGATGGATGACAGAGGGGATTAGAGGTCTGCTACTTTGTTTTTCTCATCTAGAGTTGTATAAGTTTTTTTTTTTTTTTTTTTGTTTAAGTGTTAAAATGGGTTTGAGTTGGGTAAGTTTGGGAATCACTGTACTGGAGTCTCAGATCAAAGACTTCTAATATGAATGTGTTGAGTAGATGAATTCCAAAGCTAGGGAATTCACTAGGTAAGTCTTAATGGCCCAAATGATTTAACTTAAGTGAAACATTGCTTACCTTTTCTGACCTTCTAAGCAGGCAACCCCTCATCACGGCATGTACTCCAGAGAAGAAGAACTCCTTCGAGAACGTAAGCGGCTGGGAGTGTTCGGCATCACCTCATATGATTTCCACAGTGAAAGTGGCCTCTTCCTCTTTCAGGCCAGCAACAGCCTCTTCTATTGCCGAGATGGGGGCAGGAATGGCTTCATGGTGAGTGGTTAGAGGGGTTATGACTATTGTCAATTAACAATGGTATGCTGACTTTCATTTTGTACACACTCCACGGAGCTTGTATATTTATAACTTCAAGTTACATTTTGTAATCTTTGAACCAGTCTGCCCTGAGGAAGGCGTTGTTACACACGCCAAAATTAGGATCCTTGTTGGGACATTACTTTCGAATAAAGACTATTTTGGCTGAAAGGATGCCTCCTCTTGCCTATCTGTTGTTTTGCTGTTCTCCCAAAGGCGAGGTGTTCTTCTTTTGCCTGTCTGCTTAATGATTCATTAAGCATGATCACCCCCATTGCATGTAGCTTCTAATGACCTTAGAAAGTTTTACCCAGACTAATGTTCCAGTGTATCCATACATCTGGACTCTTTGTGATGACAGCTGAGGCTCAGATTTTAATCTTCAGACCCTTTTTCCCTTTTGGTTTTTCTGTTATGAGCCCAGCATTACTGTGTGTTTCATTTGTTTCTCAGATGTCTCCCATGAAGCCTATGGAAATCAAGACTGACTGTTCTGGTCCTCGCATGGATCCTAAGATCTGTCCTGCTGACCCTGTTTTCATCTCCTTTATCAATAATAATGATCTATGGGTAGCAAACATTGAGACAGGAGAGGAGAGACGCCTGACTTTCTGCCACAAAGGTGAGTCGCATTTAACTCCTAATGGCCCACTGCTCACCTCCTATAGAATATCATGACTGCTAAGCCTCTGCTTCTCCCATAGGTTTAGACAACGTGACAGAGGATCCCAGATCTGCAGGCATTGCCACTTTTGTTATTCAAGAAGAGTTTGATCGCTTCACAGGATACTGGTGGTGTCCCACTGCATCTGTAGAAGGTTTGTGAGAAAGCTAGCTACATCCACATTGAGATGTTGCCTATCCCAAATGTCTCTTTTTGAATGCAGCAGCGTGTTTAGTGTATTTTGTTTGAAGGTCCAATGATAAATGGCTGATTTCCTCTTTCATGATCTAGTGGGAATTTTCTTTTTTTTTTCTTTCTTCTCTTTATCATGCCATTTTTGCAATTACAAATAACAAAGATTGCAAACAGCCAAAAAGAATAGGGCAGTTGAGATGGTGTATCAGATCAAAACTTCAAAGGAGGATGTATAGACTATTGTGTATGATGTAATCCAACTAGGATCCAATTTTCAGCAACACAAGGTGCCTTCGTCAAGGTTCACGTTTCAGCAACACAAGTTGTCTTCATCAGGGGTAAACAATTATAACCTTAATGCAGCCTTTAAAAAAGGCTTGTTTGTAGTTTGTGTCATATGCTATTCACTTCCCTGGTGTCTTCAGACTGCATTAATGTCATAATTGTTTACCCCCTGATGAAGTTTTGGTTGTCATTTCATGAAGTTTTGGGTGTCATTATACACTCAACACTTTCATTCAATGACCATCTTAATTCTCTGGTAAAAAAATGTTTCTTTAGTCTCCATATGCTGAAGAAAGTGAGATCCTGCTTCCACCAACATTTTGCTGTCCTTGTATAATCAATCATTCTTTCAAGGTTGGATTATTGTAATTCGGTCTATCTAAGTCTAACCAAGAAAAGTCTTCAAAGACTTCAACAGATCCAGAATACTGCAACTAGGTTGATCTTTGCAAAAAGCAAATATGATCATGTTTCCTGCTTTTGTTAAAACTTCACTGGCTCCCAGTAGTCTCTAGGGTTTACAGTACTTTAAATGTGCCTGCCTAACATTTAAGATCTTGCATGGCACTCTTCCTCCTTTAATTTCTCTATCCTGGAATTCTGCAAGACCTGAGATTACCAGATCTGTCCAAAAGCTTAAATTATCCTTCCTCTCGTTAAAAGGCATTATCTATATTGGAAAATTAGGGAAATCTCTTTACTTTAAAATTACTGAGCGTTGGAATAACTTTCCTGTCCAGTTGCTTAATTTGGGCTCTTTCCAATTATTTCGAAAGCATCTGAAAACGTGGCTATTTTCAAAAAAGCACAGTTACTTACCATAACAGTTGTTATCCAGGAACATAAGAACATAAGCATGGCCTCTGCCGAGTCAGACCATGGCCATGGGTCCATCGTGCCCAGCAGTCCACTCACGCGGTGGCCCCCCCCCAGGTCCATGACCTGTAAGTGATCTTATACCTAAAACATTCTATTCCCTAATCATTTAATATCCTGTATGGTAACCCTCTAACTATACCCTTCAATCCCCTTTTCCTTCTGGAAATCATCTAATCCCATTTTGAAGCCCAAAATCGTACTCTGCCCTACCAACTCCTCTGGTAGTGCATTCCAGGTGTCCACTACCCTCTGAGTGAAGAAGAACTTCCTAGCATTTGGTTTGAATTTGTCTCCTTTCAATTTTTGCAAATGCCCTCTTGTTCTTGTTGCCCTTGCTAGTCTGAAGAATCTGTCCCTCTCTACCTTCTCCATACCCTTCATGATCTTATAAGTTTCTATCATGTCCCCTCTAAGTCTCTGCTTTTCCAGGCAGATATTCTCAACAGTGGGTGACGTCACCGACGGAGCCCTGCAGCGGACAGCCTTGCAAGCAGACTTGCTTGAAGATCTTTATAAGAGCTTACAAGTGCTTTACTGCGCATGCGTGAGTGCCTTCCCGCCCTCTCCTGTGAGGTACCTCAGTTCAGATAGCTAGCTAACAAGCCAACCAGGGGAGGAGGGTGGGTTGTGAGAATATCTACCTGCTGTCCTTGGATAACAACTGTTACGGTAAGTAACTGTGCTTTATCCCAGGACAAGTAGGCAGCATATTCTCAACAGTGGATGACCTCCAAGCTAAGCATAGTGGGATGGAGGGAGAGTTGGCAAGTTAAGAAAAAAGATTTTGTAAAACAGACTGGCCAAAATGGCCATCCCTTCTGGAGAAAGTATCCAGACAGTAATGAGAGGTGAATGTATGAACCGAGGACCAAGTGGCAGCCTTGCAGATTTCCTCAATAGGAGTTGATCTGAGGAAAGCTACAGATGCCGCCATTGCTCTAACTCTGTGGCCCGTGACTCGACCCTGCATAGGGAGACCAGCCTGAGCATAGCAGAAAGAGATGCATGCAGCCATCTAGTTGAATATGGTTCGCTTCGAGACAGGATGCCCCAACTTATTTGGATCAAAGGAGATGAAAAGTTGTGAGGCCGTTCTGTGAGGTTGAGTGCGTTGCAAGTAGAAAGCCAAGGCACGTTTACAGTCCAAAGCCACTTTTCCAGGGTGAGAATGAGGCTTTGGAAAAAATACTGGAAGAACAATAGATTGATTTGATGTGAAATTCTGAAACAACTTTAGGCAACAATTTTGGATGAGTACGGAGACCTTGTCATGGTGGAAAACTGTGAAAGGTGGATCAGCAACCAAAGCTTGTAACTCACTGACTCTTCGATCAGACGTGAGGGCAATCAGGAAAACTACTTTCCAAGTAAGATACTTGAGATGAGCCGTATCAATTGGTTCAAATGGAGGCTTCATCAATTGAGCCAGGACAACATTGAGATCCAGACCACTGGAGGTGGTTTGAGCGGTGGATTTACATTAAAAAGTCCTTTCATGAAGTGGGAAACCACAGGGTGTGCAGACAGGTTTCCCATCAAGAGGCTGATGAAAAACAGCAATCACACTGAGATGGATTCGGATAGATGTAGACTGGAGTCCAGATTGTGATAAGTGAAGTAAATAATCCAAAACTGAAGCCAAGGATGTAGACATTGGCTCCATTTGGCGAGTAGAGCACCAAGTAGAAAATCTAGTCCATTTCTGGCCATAGCACTGCCTAGTGGACGGCTTTCTGGAAGCTACCAAAATGTCCTGTACAGATTGAGAAAACTGTAGAGAGTCAGTTAGGTTGAAAGGTATCAAGCTGTTAAGTGTAGAGACTTCAGATTGGGATGAAGCAAGGATCCTTGACTCTGAGTAAGCAGAGAGGGAAAAACTGGTAGAAGTAGAGGCTCCCTGGTGCTGAGTTGAAGTAGAAGGGAGTACCACGGTTGTCTGGGCCACCGAGGAGCTATCAGAATCATGGTGGCATGTTCTGTCTTGAGTCTGACAAGAGTCTTGAGAATCAGAGGGAATGGAGGGAAGGCATAGAGAAACTGATCCGTCCAGTCCAGGAGGAAAGCATCTGCCTCGAGAAAGTGTAGTTGTAATTGAGAATTCTGTTAGCCATCATGGAATTCTGATATAGCCTACGGCCAAACTTGTCCATGGTACGGCCCTCCCTTCCTGGAGGAACCGCAGCATAGAGCTTAGATAGTTGAGCTTTCTTTAAAGAAGATTCCACAACCAAAGACTGGTGGGACAATTGAGATTTCTCAAAGCCTTTGCAAAGTACTGTGCAATACCTGGATTCCAGCTTGGATGGGATAGCTGTAATGGAATAAGGAGTTTCCATATTCCTAAAGAAAGTTTGCTTTAACACTGGAGTCATGGGGAGCCTCAAGGTCTCCTTGGGTGGATGAGGCAACTCCATGTCCGCCAAGTACTCAGGAGTGTATTTAGAGTCAGAATGGAGATCCAGTTGAAGAGATTTCCCCATGTCAAAGACAAACCTGGCAAAAGAGGCAGACTTCGAGGTCGAGGCACCTTCAGGAGAAGGAGTGCGAGACTTAGGAACCACTGAATAGGAAGGAGAAGCCTCTCTGGAATACTGAGAAGGAGGCTCAGAATCCAGGCGCACAGTGATTGAAGAAGCTCCACTACCTGCGACAGGAGGAGTTAGAGAGTGCTTGCGCTTCAAAAGCCTTGATGGTGAAGTCCCTGGGGTTCGAGGAACAGAGTGGGTCGAGGCAGGAGGAGAAGGCTCCCTCGGAGGTGGTCTCGATGGAGGAGTCTTCGACTTCGATGGACTCCGAAGAGAAGCAGCTGGTGTAATAGCTTTGTGAGACTTATGTTTAGATTTAGAAGAAGTCTCGATAGCCTTTGATAAATGAGGCATAGAAGACTCAGTATCCAGAGGAGTAGAGGGTTTCTGCTGTAGAAAGGACTCCTGACTGAGCTTGGAAGTGAGATGCCTTGAATGCCTCGAGTGATGCCTCGATCGAGGTTGATAAGACTGTGTCCGAGGAGTAGGCGGAGAGTCACTAGATGAGAAACGGTGAGACTTCCAAGGTTTGCCTCGAGGTGCTTCAACAGGGGTCTCAGACTGCCGCTCAGGCTGGCTCGTAGGAAGCAGGGTCGAGGGCGGGAGAAGTTGAGCCATGACCGAGGAAATCTGAGTGGTCAGAATGGCTTTCAACATGTCCTCGAACATAGGCACCAAGACAAAGGGATCAGGTCTTGAAGGTGCAGCAGTGCGCTCCAAGGAGGGCGACATCGAGGATGAGTATTCCCTATGCTTGGAGGCCTGGAAGAGGCTGGCAGGACCGCAGATACAGCCTGGGATGCCTGAGACTCTGGGGGCTTCTTAGGAATAGTACCTGAAGGAGAGACAGGAGACTTACCCACCGAGGAAGACTTCGGAGGAACTGCTGGCGAGGCCTTCGAGACCGAAGGTGTCGAGGTCGAGGCCTTGGTGGAGGCAGATGCGGGCGTCGAGGTCTTGGAAGTCGAGGCCGTCCCTGAAGCCGAGGTCGAGACCCTCTCAGCAGGCTGTTCCATAGTGCCAAATAGTTGAAGAAGATTGGCACGTCGTCTGCGAAGGGCTCGAGGTTGAAGGGTAGCACAGCACAAACAAGCGTCAAGGCAATGTTCAGGACCCAGGCAAGCAATACACCGATTATGAGGATCGGCTATTGAAATGGCCCTCCTGCACTGGCTACACTTTTTGAGGCTGGAACATAGAAAAAATAAAGGCCGACATAACCAATGAGGTGAGCGGCCAGGCCTAGGCCAAAAGGCTGCTGGCCGGAAGAAAAACAAAAAATAAAAGTTTTTTGGTTTTTTTTTTACGAAAAAGAGACAGTATGAAAACGCGAGCACAGCAACTAACAAAAATAAAAAAGCCGCGGTGAGAGAAGGCAACGAAGGCTGCAGAGCTGAAGTGAAGAGGATTTCTCGGTTCCACGGAAAACGTTGAACTGAGGTACCTCACAGGAGACACGTGCCCTGACTCGGGCGGGAAAGCACTCGCGCATGCGCAGTGCAGCACTCGTAAGCTATTATAAAGATCTTCAAGCAAGTCTGCTTGCGAGGCTGTCTGCTGTGGGGCTCCGTTGGTGACATCACCCACTGTTAACCCTTTCAGGACCATAAGGATCGTAGGCCAATTTTTGTGGTTTTGACGACATTTTTATGGTAAAAAGGGCTTGCAGATGCCAAAAAATTGATTTTTTTTGTGAAATATCATTATTTTTATTTTAAAAAATCACACTTCTGGCTTATGGACAGTGTGACAAGTGAATCTTCTCGTCAATCTAGCAACGACGCTAATGAATGAATGTCGGAACCAGTTTGTTTACATAAAGGCAGTATCATATGGAATCCGTACATATCAAATTTAGAACTGTAGACTATCCCAATCAAAATTTATAGGATTTTAAAGTTATGGGACAAATATGTCCCTTGGTCCTGAAAGGATTAAGAATATGCTGCCTGCTTGTCCTGGGATAATGTAAATTCCGCTGCTCTCTATATAATCACTAATTCTTGTTATATTTTCCTTTCTTCAGAACTCTTTTAAACCGTGCTGAGCTCTATCCTTAGAGAAGATGCAGTATATAAGCTTGAGGTTTAGTTTAGTTTAGTGTTGCTGAAACTTGGATTCTTGTTGGTTACATCATACATAATAAAGACTTGAACAAAGACTAATGTGGCGTGTCTATACATCCTCCTTTGAAGATTTGTTCTGATATGTCATCTCAATTGCCCTATTCTTTGTGGTTGTTTACATTTTTGTAATTACCATCTTGGATGCATTCATCTATATATAACAAATTGATAAACACATTGTGCTAGACCTCAACTCTTGATGCAAACGTAAAGCCAAATCATAACTTAAGTCTGGTCTTAAAGTTTTCTTTGTGTATCCTTTCTTGAGGCCCACTGTATTTCTTTTGGTTTGTCACCCATCAGTAAGAATATTGTCGTCCTGCTGCTCATCCTTGGAGAATGATAGAAACAGAGGAATATGGCAGTAATAAAAAATACATGTGGTAGGCTTACCATTCACAATGCACTATGCCAGTGTGTGAGATAGCAGCCCTACCTGTGCTTTGTCTTTTCAGGCTCCAGTGGATGTAAGACACTAAGAATCTTGTATGAAGAAGTAGATGAGTCAGACGTAGAGGTGATTCATGTTCCTTCTCCAGCTCTGGAGGAGAGAAAAACGGACTCCTATCGCTATCCAAGGACAGGTGAGTAAAGTGTTTGAGAAGGGGCATATGATGCTACATAGTGCTAATGACATGCCTCTCCTTAGCTCATCCCAGTGATGGGATGGGGATGTTCCTAACCACAGTCTGGGAATCTGAAACCTCCAGTTTGTGCTATTTGGAAATTATTCTTAATAATTATCTTTGAAATTCTTTTAAGCTGTCCCTGTTTAATCACTTTAAACTCCTTAGAACAGCCAAGCAATGAGGTAAATCTTAATTTGAACTTCTTGAATTTGAATTTTATTGGTCTGTACTGCTATTTTTGTCATCTGATGCACAAGATTGACCCACTGAAGTCCTGCTCTATTGGTGCCTTTGATGTGAACAAGGCTGAGCTTTCTGGTCCTCAGTTGCTAACAACTGGTAAGTTTTCTGCATAACCCAAAAGAATCTGCATGAAATTTGCATTCACTGGAAACAGCAGTACTGTGAAGTCAGTACATCAAGCCTTCAACTCCAATTCCTACTGATATTAGGCTTTAAGGGCTCCTTTTACGAAACTGTGGTAGCAATTCCCCTGGATCAAATGCATCAAACATAAGAACATAAGAAGCGCCATCTCCGGATCAGACCTTCGGTCCATCAAGTCCGGTGATCCGCACACGCGGAGGCCCTGCCAGGTATACACCTGGTTTATTTTATAGCCAACCATACTTTATATGCCTCTCTCAAGGAGATATGCATCTAGTTTGCTTTTGAAGCCTAGGACTGTCGATTCTGCAATAATCTCCCCTGGGAGAGTATTCCAGATGCCAACCACTCTCTGTGTGAAGCAGAACTTTCTGACATTAGTCCTGAACTTGTCCCCCCTTAGCTTCATTTCATGTCCTCTTGTCCGTGTCAAATTGGACAATGTAAATAATCTTCTCTGCTCTATTTTGTCGATTCCTTTCAGTATTTTGAAGGTCTCGATCATATCCCCACGCAGTCTCCTTTTCTCAAGGGAGAACAATCCCAGTGTTTTAAGTCGATCCTCATATACCAGTTTCTCCATACCCTTCACTAGTTTGGTTGCTCGTCTCTGCACCCTCTCCAGCAGTTTTATATCCTTCTTTAGGTAGGGAGACCAATGTTGGACGCAGTATTCCAAGTGGGGTCTGACCATTGCCCTATAAAGCGGCATTATAACTTTCTCCGATCTACTCGAGATTCCTTTCTTTATCATGCCCAACATTCTATTTGCCTTCTTTGCCGCTGCCGCGCATTGTGCTGACGGCTTCAGGGTCCTATCTATCAGTACACCCAGATCCCTTTCTTGTACACTTTTTCCCAGACTTGCACCTGACATTCTGTACTCATATTCCTTATTCTTACTGCCTAAATGCATTACCTTGCATTTCTCCACGTTGAACTTCATCTGCCATTTCTCCGCCCATTTTTCTAACCGACACAAATCGCTCTGGAGTTCCTCACTATCCTCCTGCGATCTGATTGCCCGGCAGAGTTTTGTGTCATCTGCAAACTTGATGATCTCACTGGATGTTCCGTTTTCCAAGTCATTTATATAAATATTAAAAAGGATCGGTCCAAGTACTGAGCCCTGGGGTACACCACTAGTCACTATCTCCCATGCAATTCCTTTGGGCTTTGGTACATTTGCTATGGGAGAATCACTACTGCGGCTTTGTAAAAGGTGCCCTATATTTCTTGTTCTAGATCCAAAATATAGGTACTCGTCGACTTATGACCGTAATTGGTTCCGACTGACAGGTCGTAAATTGATCGGGACGTAAGTTGGCCTATGTTAGACTAAGGTAAGAATACTGTATTAGACTGGGTAATGATACTGTAATCATCTTAAAGTAATATTTTATCAACATTTTCTTACTTTCTAAGCCAAGCACAGCACAATCCCTTTGTGGTGAACATTCGTTGTGGCCCTTATTACTGCTGCGTAGCGAGACTTGGGAGTGCGGGAGACTGGGGCTGCTAAAAGCTGGTGGGGGAAACTGTAGTAAACGCGTCGTAAAGTCGAATAGTCATAACTTGAATAGGTAGTAAGTCGATGAGTACCTGTATTGGTAAATATAACTTTAGATCCAGGACAAATATATTTTAAGTTTTTATTTTGAAGCTGGAGTCTGTAAAAAAAAAAGAATAAAAAAATACTCCAACTCCACCCCAAATTGCTACCAACTTCACAACCCTGGGAAACAGTGCATGCAAATCTATATATTAGTATTCATTATGGATGGTTGATTCCTGCAGAGAACTAGAGTTTTCACCCTTGGTTAGATATATAGCTGTCTTCAGAGGAAATGTAGGAGCCTGTTTAAATAATTTCTAAATAAATAACTTGTCAGTTGGTAATTCCTGGCTGTCTTGTCAGTGGGAACTGTTTTACTGGCGGTTAGTACATGAATTCTCATTGCCCCAAGACGGTTTTGCCAGATGCTTTTTGATTTGTGGATATGAATGTTATAAACTCCCCAAAGTTGGGGAAGTGAAGGAAGGTGGTTTGAGAGAAGATTGATGGACCATATATTTTTTTAAAACAAACTCTTGCATTCAATTTGGACATGTCTGCTCCAATTATGATGTAATCCTGTACTTAGACATTCATTTGGAACTCCCATTCTAGTGAGTGCTAATGGGCTGCTAACCTCCTTTCTAGTATATACCATGGAGAGGGCACTTTCAAACAATTCTAACTGGATTACTGAGTAATTTACTGACTAAAATCCCCAACTGAAATTCCCTTCCGGATTCCATATGCTAGGAGTTCAATCCCAACTCACAATCCAGGAGTTGCAGAAATGCACAAACTTTTCTGAGCACATACTCCACCCCCTTAGCCTGAGAACTAGTAAACATATCCAGTTACAATTTCAATCCACGCAGAAGTCTCTTGGCAATTGCTCTGTTTTTTTTCTTATTTTTCGCTTAAAGTTTGAAGACAAACTATTCACTCTAAAGAAACCATTGGTGACCGAGTAATGCGTAAGAGGTTTGTTGGCATCTCGCAGGCGCAGAGAGGAAAAAACTGAAGGATGGATTTCTCTTTGAAAGGAAGGGAGATTCATATTTGTAACTTAATTTCCTGTACCTAGGTCCAAGTCTAAAGGAAGCCAGTAAGATATCCTCCTCTCTTCAAGCTTGAAGAGTGGACCCATCCTCCATCATTAGCTAGATGCATTGTTTGAATGAGATTCCTGAGACGCCTGACTTTTTAGGACAAAAGGAGGATTGCCTTATTTAAAAATGTGGCCGTTGGGCATAATTTAAAATTCTGTTACATCCCATCCAGATTCCATACACTAGGTGTTCAATCCCAACCCGCAATCTGGGAATTGCAGAAATCCACAAACTTTTCTGAGCACCCCTTAGCCTGAGAGCTAGCAAACGGTGCCAGCAAACATATCTAGATATAATTTCCGAAAGCAATCCGTGCAGAAGTCTTTGCAGTTGCTCTGCTTCTTTTTCTTTTTTTTTTTTTCTTAAAGTTTATTTTCTCTGTGGCTTCAGTGCCTTGAGACCCCTTCCTTGTGGACTCCTGTTGGAGGAAAGGATGCAGTCCCGCGGTGCTTCACAAGGAAACTTTGCTGGATCTGTGGAGCCAGCCTGCTGTGTGGCCACCATTTTTAAACTCGGGGTCCCTTCCCCTGGGAGTCTGCTTCCCAGTGACCTTGTCATGGGTTTCAAGAACAGTCTGTATGTGTCTGGAGTGAAACCCACCCGGGTTTTAAGGCACAGGCTGCCTTTCCCTCCCCTGTCCGTGTGGACAAGGATCTGTGGGGGTGGAGGTCATAGTTGGTGTCTGGCCGACTGGCAGTCCAAAGATTTCAAGTCTGGTCCATTTGGAGCAGTTTCTGAGTCAGAAAATAATTTTCCTCTATTCAGCTGCTGTTGACCCTGGGCATGTCACTCAGTCCTCCATAGCCCCAGGTACGTTAGATAGATTGTGAGCCCACCGGGACAGATAGGGAAAATGCTTGAGTACCTGATTATAAAAACCGCTTAGATAACCTTGAATAGGCAGTATATAAAATCCTAATAAACTTGAAACTTGTCAGAGAACTCGAAGGCCAGGCACTTTTTGCAATCAGTGAACAGCGAGGAAGCTAGGGCCTTGGTTCGGGCCTGGTCGGCTCATAAGCTCCTGTATGATGATCCCTCTGTGGCTTCTGATTGGTCAGGTTCTCCGCCAGCTAGCAATGCATTCCTGCTTGGTGATTCTAGTAGCTTTAGACTGGCCTCCTTGCCCATGGTAAGAGGATCTCGTCCGTCTTCAGTGGGGCGAGAATCTCCGGCTCCCTCTTCATCAATATCTTCTCAGTCAGAGTCAGGGTCCGGTGCCCATGGAGAGAACCCACGGTATTTTAGTCTTATGGCATGGCTCTTGAGCGCTCAACTTTGAAGTGCGATTTTTCGGATGTAGTTATCCCGCCTTTTTTTTGCACTCGATGAAACTTTCTCCTATGGCCTCTTAGGCCAAAGCCTGGATGGTTTTCCAACAGTGGTGTGCTACAAATCACGTGTAGCCAGAGAGGACTTCCCTTTCAGTGTTCCTGGTTATTGTCTTCAGGTGGGCCTAGAAACAGGTTTAGCAGTGGCCTCCCTTACAATTCAGATTGCAGGCCTTTCATATTTTAGAGCGTGCAAAGGTGCTAGTTTGCTTCCTGATCATCAGCTATGTCCAGGTTTCTGAGAAGGGCACTTAGTTTACGACCTCCCTTGCGTCTTCCTTTCTCTTCGTGGAATCTTAACATCATTCTGCAGGGCCTTGGAGAAGCCCCATTTGAACCACTGAAGGATGCTTCTCTTCTGGGTCTGCCAGTCATGACAGCCTTCCTTCCTTTCTGCTGAAGGTGGTTTCTGCCTTCTATGTCAACCAGGAAGTTTGTCTGCGTTTCTTTCTGCAGGCTCGGAGCGAAAGGATTGGATCTTGCACAAGTCGGCTGTCAGGAGAATTTTGCTCCACTGTTTGGATAGGACTAATGATTCCTGGTTGTCTGATTGCCTGTCCTGACTGCTGCGCCTCACCGGGGTCGACTGGCGGCTAAGGCTTTGATCACTCGATAGATTCAAATGGCCATTTCTACAATTTCCATCACCCGCTTCAAGCAGCTGTCGATTTTGCTTAATGCCCACTCGTCTGGAAGTGTGGCTGGGTTGCGGGTGGTGTGTCGTGCGTTTCATCCTGATGAACTTTGCAGGGCGGCTACTAGGTCCTCTCTTTATACAATTATCCGGTTTTGCCAGGTAAATGTGGTGGCTCATTCTGCTGCAACTTTTGGGACCTTGGTGTTGAGGGCAGGCTCTTCTGTCCCTCCCTAGATGTTACCATTGCTTTGGTACATCACCTAGTGTAAGGAATCGGGAAGGGACGTAACAGAATGGAAGATTAGGTTTATACCTTCTTTTTTTTTAGTTCCAAAATTTTATTAAAATTTTGTATATTAAACATCCATTTAAGCAGTTTTTTTCCAACGGTACTTTCCTCGCAAACGTTGCACTCTGTATCCCAGTTTGGTCCCTCAAAGGACCCATGTATCTGCCTTTCCACAGAAATTACTTTCAATGGAATGTAAGCAACCATCTTGTACTAGCTTCCTCCACTTAAGCAAACTCTTACTTTTGACCCGCTACCAGTAGGGAAGGCGGCTAACCAATTTTCTTTCCAGCATGGACACACATCACAACAGCCAGTGGAGCATTTTCTGTGGAGCGTTTTCTGTGAGTATACGCATTACTGAAGGCCTTTTATGGGGTGTTTATTGCACACAGCAGGTTAGTTCTACATTGTTCCTCAATATTTTTCTGACTTGCATTTGTGCCTGTTTATCACTTGTTAATATTTTGCAGAGCAAACCAGTTCAGTAATTGCTTATGTTGCTGGGGTTCCTCCCCATAATCCCTTGTCATGGATTTGGGACTTAACTGGATATGTTGCTTGGCTTTGGGACTTAACTGGATATGTTTGCTAGCTCTCAGGCTAAGGGGGTAGAGCATGTGCTCAAAAAAGTTTGTGGATTTCTGCAACTCCCGGATTGAAGATTGAGATTGAACACCTAGCATATGGAATCCTATAGGGACTAACAAAAGAAGATTATCGAAGGTATAAACCTAATCTTCCACTGGGCCTATAGCACTTGAGGTCTTTACATTTTTTTCTTCCAGCAGAGTCCCTAGAAAGAGAATTTAGTCTAAAATCTGAGGCCTAGCCTGTCCTAAACGATATTAGCTCACCGCCAAGGAGCAAAGTATCTTTAATGAAAGTTTGAGATAAGACTTAAATGCTGTATCCACTGACTAGTTTTTCAGACAGAGAAACCAATGAGCACATCAGTTATTTGCCTCAGCTCCCCATGTTGTCTGAGCAGTTGAGAAGTCGACGATGCTTCTAGCTACTGACACTGGCATTCCCTTCGCATGCTTAACTCATGAACTTAATATCCTTGGGAGTCCTGCATCAGCAGCTGGAAACATGCTATTGACTTCCTTCTGTTCTAACAATCATGTGCGCCACAGGTTGCCGACCACAGTTATAACAGTTATAACAAGAGCTCTTATAAGATCATAAAAGCCATTATCAGCCTGTATGCAAGAACCGCCTCCAAGCAAGGCAGCTGACTCGTACAAATCTGGATCGTGATCTTAATCCAAATCCTCTGAATGCAATGAAGATAGGCTCTTGCCATATAGGGTTTCATGGTCCTATTTCTTGCTTTTAAGGCATCCACTTAAAAAAATATTCAAAGCTGCTTCCATTATACGGTCCTGCACAGTCTTCAAAACAATACTGCCACCTTCTCCAGGTATTGTAATATTCTTAACGACCACAATGACTAAAGAGTGCACCTTCTGCTGTGGAAACCTACCATTATCAACTGGAAGCAAAAAATACAATTTTGACATAGCCCTGCCTACCTTAAGCACTACACGAACACAAGAGTGGATAAAAAGTGAAAAATACCTGGATGACCATAGGAGGGACACAAAAAAGAAAAAATGCTCACAATAAAATCTTTAAAACTTTAATGAAAATTTTGTAATACAAAGAATACAACATAAAAAAGGACCCAACACAGTCCATGTTTCAGCAGTATGCCTTCCTCAGTAGAACACAGTTATGATAAGTCAGTGCTGCACAGTTGTAGCCATAACTATGTTCTGTTTTATTTATTGTATTTCTGTATAGCAATCAAATTATATGGACTCCTGAGGAAGGCATGCATACTGCCGAAACATGGTCTGTTACAAGATTTTTCATTTAAAGTTTTTAAGATTATATTGTAAGCATTTTTTGTGTGTCCCTCCTGTGGTCATCCAGATACTTTTCAAGTTTTATCCACTTTTTTTTTTGTTTGTATATTTATTTTTGTGGATTCTACTTGCCCCCTTTTTTTGTGCTGCTATCTTAAGCACTGCATCAGGGGAATTCTATCCAGAATAGCTCCATGAAGCCAAAAGGGTTTTGGTGGACCGTTGTGACATCACATAATGGAATCTGCCTACAGTGAAGGGGGCTGAGAAGATGTTGAAATATCCAAGACTTCCAAAAACTGAGTAATTAAGAGAGGGAGTTCCTTTTTAAAAAAAAAAAAAAAATTTAAGATCTTAGGGTCATCATCTTCCTAAGGAGGATGCTCTGTCTTTTAGAGAGTCCCTTAGGATGGAAGCCCTGGAAGTAAACGAAGGCGCATTCACCAAGACCCCAGAATGTAAGGACTCTGTTGCAAAACTTTAGGTGGTTCCAGATAGATCCTTTTTGGAGGTGCTGTGTCAGCCAGGGAGGCAGTCTGAAGCTGACTTTTTGTCAGCAAATAAGCTTGATGGATGACAAAATACAAGGTTTGATAAGTTTGCAAACTCATCCTAGAAAAAGTGCTACATACCTCATTGCTGAATATCACTACAGTCACTTTTGAAGGACTCTCCTTGGGAAACTATACACCGATGCCAGCGCCTAGTTCAACCATTCAAAGCAATTTTGGAACTCTTTTTTTGGAATGCCCATCAGAGTTGTCATCGTATTACCCTTGATGTCCTGAATGTCCTCAAAATGTCTTCCTTTCAATATTTCCTTTATCTTCGGGTAAAGAAAAAAGTAATTGAGGGCCAGATTAGGTGAGTAGGGAGGGTTGTTTATTTTCTGGCTCACAGTAAGTGCCATGTGAGCTGATGCATTGTGATCCGAGAGCCATGAGTTGTTGGCGAAAGTTCAGGTCATTTTCGTCTAACTTTTTCACGCAGCCTTTTTAGCACTCCCAAATAGTACACTTGGTTAACTGTTTGTCTGGCTCAGTGTTTCTCAACTCCCCCTTGCCAGTCAAGTTTTCAGTATATCCACAATGAATATTCATGAAAGAAATTTGTATACACTGCCTCCATTATATGCAAATTTTCTTTCAAGCATATTCATTGTGGATATCTCAAAAACCTGACTGGTAAGGGAGGTACTCCAGGACCGAGTTGAGAAACATTGGTCTAATTGGTACAAATTCATAATGAACAATCCCTTTGATATAAAAAAAAGTTAGCAACATAGTTTTGACTCTTGATTTGGACTGGCGGAACTTTTTTGGTCATGGAGAATTGGCTGACTTCCATTGTGCACATTGACGCTTTGTTTCATGTTTCATCACCAGTGATAACACGGCTCAAAACATTGTCTTGTCTCTCCAAAAGGTCTTGGCAAACTTCGACTCTCCTTTTCTTTTGTTCATCAGTGAGTTTCTTTGGGAGCATTTTTGCACACACCTGTCTCATGCCAAGATTTTCAGTTAAGATTTTAATGTTTCTCTATCAATGTTTACTTGGTCTGCTATTGCCAAAATTTTGATGCACAATTCGACAAATTTTTGCAATGTTTTCATCAGTTCTGCTTGTTACTGGCCACTCTGACCTTTCTTCATCAGTGACACTTTCTCTCCCCTCAGAAAAACGTTTAATCCATTTATACACTACCATTTTCTTCATGGAATTATCCCTATTAACTTGGACTAACATGTCCTTGATTTCACTTCTACTCTTGCCAAGTTTAACAAGAAATTTAATGTATGTTTGTTGCTCTAATTCAAGCTCCGCCATTCTCTCGACAGTAACCAAAAACACGCAACAACAATAATGAACACCACTGAGCAAGCCACTACCACATGTTGACACAAACACAGCTGTGAGACACTGATATACCAAGGTTATAAAATCTTAGAGTTGTTTGTACTATGCTGCCAGCGTAAGCACATGGAGGCAAGTTCGTAAACTTAATTATCAGACCTTGTAAAATCTGAAGAGAAAACATTCTCCATAGAAAGCAACCCCAAAGCTCCTGTTAAAAAGACAGTTCAGACATAACTGAGGCTGTGACAGAAGTTGTACGTGCAGTTTCAATGGAAGGACCACAAACTGGCTCGGCAAACTGAGACGCAGAACATGGATCTAAAATGGCAGCCAACTCTGTGGACTATGAGGAACTGCGGGTTGGGTTATGAAATCATTCAGCAGTTACTAAGTCTTTTCTGTTTTGCTGCTCAGTATGCACAGCTGTTACAAGGATGGGGACACAGCAGCCATAAGGCAGACAGTTGGTTGACGCTCAACTGAATTAGAAAACCAGAGCTGTGTAG
Organism: Geotrypetes seraphini; assembly: GCF_902459505.1. Taxonomy (NCBI): domain Eukaryota; kingdom Metazoa; phylum Chordata; class Amphibia; order Gymnophiona; family Dermophiidae; genus Geotrypetes; species Geotrypetes seraphini. The sequence goes on from NC_047091.1 coordinate 106,955,220, forward strand.
GCTGTCATGCCCGAGGATAGATATGTAGTATTCATGAACTTTCCCATTTTTATATTGGTGAGAGAAAGATTTTTTAAAAATTAAGCATTTGGGGTCTTTTAACACTAAGCAGCAATTAAAAGGGGGTAGACAGACTGCTCTGGATTGGAATGTAGCCTATTGCTTAGTGCAGTGGCCTGAGAACCAAAGTAACTGGATTTGATTTCCCACTGCAGCTTCTTGTGACTGGGCAAGATACTTAACCCTCCATTGCCCCGGGTACAAAATAAGTACTTGTAAATAATATGTAAACATAAAATGTTTATATACAGTCCTAACTGCTGGTTCTAGAGATGGTTAACAATATTAATAAAAGACATTACAAAATTGAGCAATAAACCAGCTAACTATACAAAATACATCCTAGCTATTGTTCAATGCTCAAAATAATCAAAATTAAGTAAAATATTTTTGAATAAGCCAAAATTCCCAAAAGTTGTCTAAATCTGATTGTCATCTTCAAGTCTAAAATTGTTAACCACAAAAAGACATATATCAAATCCCACCCCTTTCCTTCTTAGGAGGCCTACCATTTTGAAATAAACTCTATTATTGTCCTAAACGCTTGGCCCCTACCATCAGCTCCATCAGGGTTATCCAAAAAAGAAGAAAACATCCCACTTCATAGTGTAGGTACAAACTCCTTTCTGTTTCCACTAACTGGTATTGCATCTTGGAATAAACTTTGCAGAGTTTGAAGCTCTTCACATGTTTTGAGGTAAGGAAGCAACTTCCCATCTAATTAGCTAAACCCCCTCCTTAGGGAAAATCAGAAGACAGCAGTGGACAAGAGATGAGAAGGGAGGGAGAAGGACTCTCCAAGTATCATCTTTGCTCGAGATCCAATTCAGTAGTTTTATGTCTTCTTTTATGTTTTGATTTTGTAATGGAGCTTAAAATGTCAGTGAGTACCCTCTGCTCATCTGATGCTCAGTTCTCCACCTGGGTCAGGAGCTGCCTTGGCAGTCAGTTCAGAAACTGCATGGTCTGATCATTTGCCAGAGACAAAGGAATACTCTGAACACACAGAAATTCCTACAGCTAGGACAAATGCAGTTCTTACCCACAGCCCCACCTCTCCTTTCACACGCTGCTTTTCTGTTAGTAAGTGTTTTCTTTAGTGAAGGCAGGAGAAGAAATGGAGAGCCTCCAGGGGGTTGGGGGAGGCATCGCACCACCAGGTATTCCCCTGAAAGACCAATTATACTGCAGTATCAGCAGCCCTTCTCCATAGAAATGCACTGGTCCTACCCCATAACTTCTGTTGTGTTGTGGGAGTGTGTAGTGCTACAGCCCCAATACTCTGGGGTTGTGGGTTCAAATCCCGAACTGCTCTTTGTGACCCTGGGCAAGTCCCTTAATTCCCCCAGTGCCCCAGTTACATTAGATAAGAGTGTGAGCCCGCCCGGACAGATAGGTAAAAATAGTTGAGTACCTGAATAATTTGTAATCCGCATAGAATTGTAGGATATGTGGAATATAAATAATTTAAAAAAAAACTAATAACTACCCAGTTCAGAAGTTAAAAGTAAAATCCAAACCAGTAGCTGCCCATTAACCATCTACTAGCTGTTGAAGATGGAATATTGAATTGTCTGAGCTGCACAGAGAATGACACGGGGAAAAAAAATTATCACCATTCCCGCTCCGTCCCTGTGAGCTCGTCCCTGCCCCATCCCCACGAGCTTAGTCTCCATTCCTGCGAGCTCAGTCGCCGTCCTGCAAACTATCCAGATCCCATCTGCACAAGCCTCGAATAGCTATGATTTTATACTGGACTTATTTTATTAAAGTATAAAAAAAGACACTATTCTGTACAATTGTCATTTTATAAACACAAATAATATAGAGCAAGGATCAACAAAACCCCTGTCTCCCCTGCCTTTCACAAATATCCCCTCCACTATTGTGAAAGCTGAACAAACCAAATTACTACAGAATGCTACATAGAAAAATCAAGCTAACAGAATACTTCAGTCACACATGGTAGGAATAGAGTTAGGGGAGTGCAACTAGGGCAACTGCCCCCTGGTCAGAGAGAGCGCCCTAAGCCAGCTGGAAGCACGGCCTGGGCTTTGTGGTCCCCAGTTATGTCCAATACCAGGATACATATTTCAAATCTGAAATATTCTAATCACAAAATATAAAATAATTTTATTTTTTTCTACCTTTTGTTGTCTGGTAATTTTATTGTTCAAATCACATTGGTCTCAAGGCTTTGGTTTTGGGTTCCTTCTGTCTTCATCGTGGCATGGCTGACTCCTGAAGGTAAAATAGGTGCAAGGGAAGAAGATGCCGAGTCTGACATGAGTGCAATCTTTTTACCACAGGAGCAAGACTTTTCACCTCTCCCACAGGGCGGTAAAAGGTCTTGTCCCCATTCCCGTGGGGCAGTTAAAGGTCTTCAAGTTTAAGTTTCAAGTTTATTTAAAATCTCTTATACTGCTCAATCAAACTTCTGAGCAGTGTACAATAAAAATACAGCTTTTGTCATATAAAATAGGGGTAAGCATTTAACTAATAAAATCTATATAATAAGTTCAGACAATGACAAACAGAAACAAATGGGAAAAGAGGAGGAACTACAATATTTTAAAAAGAGAAAATTAAGGAAAAAACGAGAGGGAGAGAAAGGAAAATGCCTTCTGCAGTTGGCATTTGTTTAGCCCTTACAAGGGCAATTAGGTATCAAATGCATCTTGAAACAAATGTTTTTAACTTTGTTTTAAAATGAATCAGAGATACTTCTTCACGAATGTAATTAGGAATAGAATTCCAGAGTGATGGCGCAGTCACTGCAAGGTTATTTGATCTTATTGTGTTAATTTGTTTTAGGGATGGAATCGCAAGAAGGTTTTGTGTCATAGAACAAAGTGTTTTAGATGGACAGTGGGGAATTAATAGACTATTGATAAAATCTGGTTGGTTACTTTGGCGTGTTTTAAATGTAAGTAATACAATTTTGTAACTAATCCTGTGTTCTATAGGCAACCAGTGTGCTTTACGCATGAGAGGGGAAACGTCGTATTTTTTGGCGTTAAATATAATTTTTATTGCGGTGTTTTGTACAATTTGAAGGCGTCTTAGTTCTTTTTTGTTATGCATTTATAGAGGGCATTGCAATAATCAATACATGATATCACTAAGGAATGGATTAGGATGTTTAAGGAAGAAGGTTCTAACAATTTAGCAAGTGATCTGATCATTTGCAATCTATGGAAACATTGGACTATTAAACTAATGTCTCCATTCCTGTGGATTTACTGCAGTGACCACGGTTTACTGCGGTAAACGGTCCCCATGTCATTCTCTAGCACAAGGTTTTATTAAGGCACAACACAGTTCTGTATTCTGTCTCCACCTGCTGGTAGATGGACACAAATCCATATGCCCTGAACATACTTGATGTGCATGACAAGGAAATAATTTTTTTTCTAGGACTGTGCATCAATTAAAAATTTTAATCACACAATCGCATAAAACACTCCCTCATATTTCCTCCTTTACAGTTCAGTATAGAGATAGCCGATGTAAATTCTCAAAACTGACATATTTTAATTGTTAAAGTAAAACTAAAATCATTTCTTACCTTTATTGTATGGTGACACTATCTTTCTAATCATCTCATTTCCCTGTCTCTAGTTCTGCTTCCCTTTTCCCCCAGCACAGTTCTGTACTGTGAACTCTGTTTCCAAGGCCTCTTGTCATTTCATTATTGCTTGTTTCTCCTCTTTCACTTCCTGCCCTATATATATCTTTCACATTCATCTTTCTTCCTTAGATCTATTTAGTTTCCATTTCTTTTCCTCCATTCATGGGCACTGTCTCCTCAAGTCTCTCTTCTCCTCCCTTTCCCATCCTCTCAATGGGCACAGTCTTTCTTTTTTATTTTTTTCCATCCCTTATTTCCAGCATCTGTCCCTTTCAAACTTCTCCACTACCCATGGTCCGTGTTCTCTCACATTCACGCTCCTTCTACCCACCCCTCTTAGCCCTCTGATCTTGCCTTTAAAGCTGCAGCTTCTCTGATCTGGCTGAAGCCTGCCCCTCTGTAGCACTGCAACATTTAAAGGCAAGTTCAGAAGGCTCAGAGGGGCAGATAGGAAAGTGGGAGAACACAGCTACAAGCCTAGGCTGTGGCCTTCCATTTTACCAGGTCACTTCTGGGCCCCATTGCTGCTTCTCAGAGCCTCTCCTCTCTTGCCTTGGACTCCAAGTGCTGTAGGCTTGTACCTTGACCATTATTTCTGGGTCGCAGATGCAAGGCTTTGCCTTCCCTATACCAGCAGTCTCGGGAGCTCTTCTGTCTGGCATCTTTCTCTTGCCACAGCAGTAGGATTGCCCCGAGACATGGCAGACAGCCTCTGCAGCCCATGTGAGCAGGGAAATGGGGCAATGCTGGTTGGTCGCAGGTGAGGGAGAGAGACCTGCTATTAATGTGTTAAATGTGCAACCCTATTTTTTCTTTTCGCAATGCACAACTTCTGATAACAAACATAACAAGGTGGTAATTAATTTGATAAAATCTAATAAGATGTTCTAGTGCATTATGTCTAGTAGTCCTGAATGCTAGGGTTATGCATTTGAACCTGCAAGTTGCTTGTAGAATGCTGTCAATCATCTTTGAACAAACAAACAGTGATGTCCAAGATCATCAAGATGATTTTTATTTAAAATCTCAGCTTTTATTGATATATTAGCTCGACATATGTTTTGGCCTATACGGCCTGCTTCAGGAGTCTTTTTAACTAACAGATTTTCTTTATTGTGGAATATACTATATTCCAATTAAAACATCAAAAAGATGCTGTCCTGCATTCACTTATACATGTGCTAACAAGCAAACGTCCAACGACCGTCTTTTAAGCCCACTCGTTGAGGTGCGTCGCTGGTATGCTCTCAAAGATACGTTGTTAGTATGTCTTGCCGTAGAGGCCGAAACACTTGTCAAGCCAATATATCAATAAAAGCTGAGATTTGAAATAAAGAGCATCTTGATGATCTTGGACATCTCCACTGTTTGTTTGTTATTTTGTGGAGGTGATTCTCCTGTTTTTTTTTGATTAATCATCTTTGAACTCCATCTCCTTCCCAGGCAGCTGCTCCTGCCCCCTCATTTTTTTTTCTGCAAGCAAGTTGCTCTGAAGTGTTTCTAATCTGCTCTGCAATTTTATTATTTATGGGTATTTTTTCTTAATATGTTTTTTGGGTTGTTTTTTGTATTTTTGAGGCACAGTGCCTTTGGAGGCTCAGTGCCTTGAGGTTCCCACTTGTTGGGACCTCTGCCTAGGAGAAGACGCAGATACATATTGCGAAAGTCTGCTGCTTGCAGGATCAGCCCTTGGAGACACCTAGCTAGCCAGCCTGCATTTGTATTTTTTTTGGAGCTCAAGGGCCGTCCCCTGCATAGTTGATTGCATCTCCGATTTATCAGGAGCTTGAGTGCAGGCTGTTTGGCTCTGTCCTGGCTTGGCTGGGCTTAATAGTGGGCTGCTTACATGGTTCTCTCCCTCTTTGCAGCGTGTGATTTTCTGGGGGTTGAGGCTCAGTCCGACATCAGTCCGACTGGGAGCTCATAGATCAAGTTCATCCAGTGAACCTATGAGGCAGAGTTCTTCTCCATTTGTCCCAGGTACACTCCTAAGCTGAAGCAGGCAGACACATGACACAGTGAATAAGGCTATTATATAGCCTATGGAAAAAATCAAGGGTTCTTCACAAGTGAAATGTGAAAGTTTCTACAGCCAGAGCCAAAGTCTTCTATCTCTAGAACCCCTTACCCTGCATTTTTTTGTGCTTCAGGAGAGTCCCCATGGGCCGTTTTTTGCATGATTTTGCTGACGGCCATTTTGGATTTTAAACAGTCTTTATTTATTTATTTATTTAAATAAAGCCTCCATCTGCATAAGAACCCCTTCATTTTACTTAAAATCAATAGGGATGGACTCAGGCCTTCGTACCCCTGTATCATGCAGGTTTGTACTGGCTGGCTGGCCGAGGAGTGTCCATGTCTCCTGTGCAGCAGAGCACGCCGAGGAGGGATGGGAGCCTTAGGTTCAGCTGGGTGCAGCTCCAGGACTGAGGATCTATAGGAGGCACGATCCCAAGGAAATAGACCCTTTCCATAGCCCTCCGAAGGTGCATTGGCTAAGCGCAGACATGTGGTTGCTACTGAGCAAAGGAGGACCTGCAGGAGTTCCCTGCTGAGGTTCTTGAGACCCTCAGTGCAAGACTTCACCTTGAATTTTGTGAGCCTTAAAAGTCTATTTGAACTGCTGAGGGTCATCAGCCTCTATATTAAGCGCAACAGAAGCGGTGGAACAGGCGTTCTCCCCTCAGCATGCACCCTGACCAGACGAGAACACAGAACTTGACCAAGATGCTCAGTCTTACATGGACTAGAAGGATGGAAAGTCTGATTCCATGCCATTATTGTCCCAGGATGCAGTTTCTCTGGCAGAGTCTGGTTCTCTGCATGAGAACAGCGGTACTGGCTCTGGACCAGGGGAAGACCCGACGGGGCACCGGCTGTTCAAAGCCTCTGAGCTCTTGAGCATTATATCTACCTTGCTGCGCGAATTGAAGCTGGAAGTTTCTCCAGTCTCCTCATCGCGGTGCTCAATTATGAGTGGCTCAGATACTCTGACTGCATTCTATTCATCGCATCCAAACATCACAAAGCTGATCACGGACTACTAGGAGTCGCCACAGGGAACCCTGCAAGTGGCTAAGACTATGTCCAAGCTTTGCCATATGGCTCTGGATTTCTAGCAGTTGTTTGTTCAGCCGAAGGTGGATTCGTTGGTGGCGCAGGTCACCAAATGAACCTCCTTGCCTAGTGAAGGAGATGTGAGATTAAAGGATACTCAGGATTGGTAAAGTAGACATGGTCCTCGAGACAATTTGAAGCTTAAACGTCTACTTCAAAAAATTGCTAGCCATGGAATCGAAGGTGCTGTACTCATGTGGATTAAAAACTGGTTGGCGGATAGGAAACAGACAGTGGGGGTGAATGGATAGTACTCGGACTGGAAAAGGGTCACGAGTGGAGTGCTGCAGGGTTCAGTGCTATTCAACATATTTATAAATGACCTAGAAATTGGCACGACGAGTGAGGTGATCAAATTTGCGGATGATACAAAGTTATTCAGAGTAGTGAGGACACAGAAGGATTGCGAAGACCTACAAAGAGACATAAATACGCTCGAGGAATGGGCCGCGAAATGGCAAATGAGGTTCAACGTGGATAAGTGCAAGGTGATGCATGTCGGTAACAAAAACCATATGCACGAATACAGGATTCCGGTGCTATACTCGGAGAGAGCCTCCAGGAAAGAGACTTAGGAGTACTTGTAGACAAGTCAATGAAAACGTCTGCGTAATGCGCAGCGGCGGCGAAAAGGGCAAACAGAATGCTAGGAATGATTAAGAAGGGGATCACAAACTGATCTGAAAAGGTTATCATGCTGTTATACTGGGCCATGGTATGCCCCCACCTGGAATACTGCGTCCAACACTGGTCGTTGTACATGAAAAAGGACATAGTATTACTCAAAAGGGTCCAGAGAAGAGCAACAAAAATGGTTAAGGGGATTGGGGGAGTTGCCGTACAATGAGAGGCTAGAGAAACTGGGACTCTTCTCCCTTGAGAAGAGAAGACTGAGAGGGGACATGATCAAAACATTCAAGATATTGAAGGGAATTGACTTAGTAGAGAAAGAGAGATTGTTCACCCTCTCCAGGGTGAAGAGAGCGAGAGGGCAGTCGCTAAAGTTAGAAGGGAAAAGATTCCATACAAACATTAGGAAGTTCTTCTTCACCCAGAGAGTGGTAGAAATCTGGAACGCTCTTCCAGAGGCTATTATAGGGGAAAGCACACTTCAGGGATTCAAGAAAAGGTTGGATAAGTTCTACTAGAACAGAACATATGCAGCTAAGGCTAGACTCTTAATAGGGCACTGGTCTTTGACCTAAGAGCCGCCACGTGAGCGGACTGCTGGGCAAGATGGACCACTGGTCTGACCCAGCAGTGGCAAATCTTATGTTCTTTGTCCCTAGGGATTAAGGTGGCAGCCTCAGCTTCCTTTGTGACACATACTTACCACACCTGACTGGCTTGAGTCTCGGCCTCGGAGGAAAACAAAGACCTTCAAATGCTCCTATCTGATGTGAACTATATAGCAGATGCTCTATATTACATCATCGGAGTCATGAGCAAGGTGTCAGCCTATGTTATCTCTGTGTGGTGAATACTCTGGATCATAGAGTGGGCAAGAGCTTCAGCCTCCAAAGCCATACTGAGCAGACTCTCCTTTCTGGGGAAGATTCTATTTGGTAAGGGTTTGGATTAGAGAGCTGCACGGGGACGACGGGAATCCCGCAGGTTCCCCCTTCGGGTCACAGGGATCCCGTGGGGACGCCCCCTAGGGTCACGGGAATCCTGTGGGGATGCACCCTAGGGTCGCGGGGATCACGTGGGGACGCCTCCGAGGGTCGCGGGGTTCCTGCGGGGCTGGATGTACTAAGTCGCGCAGCTTTTCCCCCTACCTGCTCTGCTTGCAGCACGCCACAGAGCCGAACGGAAGTCTTCCCGACGTCAGCGCTGACGTCGGGAAGACTTCCGTTCGGCTCTGTGCTGCGGGCAGGTAAGGAGAAGGAGAGTAGAGTAGCCTCGCGGCTCGAGTGGCTACCAAGGGAGGGGGGCGGTCCGCCCCGGTGCAGCACAGCCGGCCAGGTCCCCTTACTTTTGTGGCGCTTCCCCGACTGACCGACAACAGCCCCGGTCCGACAAACCTCCCTGCCCTTAACCGCAAATCTAAGGAAATTTAGATTCGCGGTTAAGGGCAGGGAGGTTTGTCAGACCGGGGCTGTTGTCGATCGGTCGGTCGGGGAAGCGCCACAAAAGTAAGGGGACCTGGCCGGCTGTGCTGCACCCGGGGCGGGGGAGAAGGATGCTGAAAGCACTGGAGAAGACAAAGGGGTGGAGAAGGACGCTGAAAGGCCATGGGGAAGACGGGGGGGGGGGAGGTCACTGAAAGCACATGGGGAAGACAAAGGGGTGGAGAAGGACGCTGAAAGGACATGGGGAAGACAGAGAGGGAGAAGGACGCTGAAAGGACATGGGGAAGAAGAGGGGGGAGAAGGATGCTGACAGGACATGGGGAAGATGGGGGGGAGAAGGATGCTGAAAGGAAATGGGGAAGAGAGAGTGGGGAGAAGACGCTAGCAGGGAAGAAGACAGAGATGCCAGACTATGGGGGGAGCGGAGGGAAGAAGATGGGTACCAGACCAATTTGGAAGGGGGGAGAAAGGGAGAGGCACAGTAACAGAGCAAATGGAAGACGCAGAAGGAAGAGAGACAGTGGATGGAAGGAACTGAATGAGAACATGAGGAAAGCAGAAACCAGGCAATAAAGGTAGGAAAATAATTCTATTTCTTTTTTTTTTTAATTTTTGCTTCAGGATAAAGTAGTATATTAGTTGTGTTGATAAAAATTTATAAACAAAAGAGGCTCTGGTAGAAACCCGTTTACAAAGTATGTATTCTTCCCAATTAATATTTCCAAATTAATAAAGTCTTTTTGCTTATTTGTAAATGGGTTTCTACCAGAGCCTTTAATTCAGTAGCATAATTAAATGAAATAACTATTTCTGAAGTTTATAGGGACGGGCGGGGACGGAGGGGATTCCTCACGGGGACGGGTGGGGACAGAGGGATTCCTCACGGGGATGGGTGGGACTCTGGCGGGGACGGGTGGGATTTCTGTCCCCGCGCAACTCTCTAGTTTGGATGACCAGATGGCCAATGTTATGGACTGTCACTCTAAGGCTTTGCTGGACAGCAGACAGCAGACCGCAGATGGCTCGGGATCTAGGAGAAGGGAATTTTCAAGGCTCTCAATGATTCTATCCTTATGCGAGAGGCCAAGTGACACAGGTCCTTTCAGCAGAGGTTCATTGGGAGCAGAAGACAGCAAGGCTCTGACTCTTACCCCTCTCCAGCCTCCAAGAAAGCATAATGATGCCAGGGAGGGGCCAAGCCCTCCCTCCACCCCAAGATAGGGGGCAGGCTGTTGGCCTATTGCTCAGTCTGGGCTCAGATTGGCACAGACCGTTGGGACCTAGAAGTTGTTTGAGAAGGTTACAAAATCAAGTTCTGTGCCTGCCCTCTGGACTTTTTTGTAAATTCTCTGGCCATAGAGTCAGTCCCGGACAAAGAATTGGGCTCAGACAGATACTCCATATACTTCATGCCAAAGAAAGGCTCAGATGACTGGAGACCAATTCTGGACCTCAAGTCAGTCAATGCTGCACTGAAAGTGCCATACTTCCGCATGGAAAACGTTCGGTCGGTCATAGCGGTAGTGGGAGATACTAACAACTGATGCCAGCCTTTATGGATTTTGGGGGGGTCATTGCAACAGGTACCCAGTTCAGGACCATTGGTCACTGGCTCAGCAAATGTAGTCCATAAATTGCCTAGAACTCAGAGCCTTTCGGCTAGTGGTGCAGGCACTGAAGAAGTCTCTGGAAGGTAAGGTAGTTGGAGTCTTCTCAGATAATGTGACAGCGGTGGCCTATGTCAACAGGCGAGGAGGCATCAGAAGCGCCTGTTACGTCTAGAAGCTCAACTCTTTTAGAGGGTGGAAGCTCATTTGCAGGCTCTCTCGGCCACGCACATAGCGGTAATGGAAAATGTGTGAGGTTGGATGTGTTAGTCCAACTGTGGCCGGAGAAAAGACTCTTGTACAAGTTTCCCCTGTGGCCCATGCTAGGTAAAATCATTTGCAGCATTGCGAGTCTCCAGGGTTGGTAGCCCTAGTGGTGCCCTTTTGGTCCCACAGACTATGGTATATGGACCTAGTTCATCTCCAGAGGGACAAAGGCCTCAGACTGACAGTCCAAGTGGATCTTCTCACTTGGGGACCGGTCTTTATAGAGAATCCTGAACACTTTGAGCTTACAGCATGGTTCTTGAGTGGGCTGCCTTGACTTGGTCATCACCACTCTGCTTAGAGCTAAGAAACCGTTGACTGTGGCAGCCTACGCTAAGACCTGGAAGTCCTTTCAGCACTGGTGTGCTGTGGATAATGTGGAGCCCTTACAAGCTCCAATTTCGGTAGTCCTGGAGTTTTTGCAAAATGGATTTCAGAAAGGTCTATCGGTCAGATCACTGAAAGTGCAGATTGCAGGCCTTTCCTGTTTCCATTCAGGGAGAGGGGAGGTTGAAGAGGCTCTCTGGTCTTTCACCAGATGTTGCCCATTTCATTAAAGGGGCTCTTCGGTTGCACTCTCCAGTGCGTCTCCCATTCCCATCCTGGAATCTTAACACAGTATTGCAGGATCTCAGTAGAGCTCCATATGAGCCCTTATGGGAAGCTTCCCTTCTGGATCTTATGGTCAAGACAATGTTTCTGGTAGTGATTACATTGGTGAGACGAGCCTTCGAGTTACAAGGCAGCTCTGTCCTGTAAGGACCCATTCCTTAAGATTACAGAAGCAGGGCTTTCCTTGTGCACAGTTTCAAGTTTAATATATTTGATATACTGCCTAAAAGCCTAGGCGGTGTACATAAAATGAATACATTTGTGCAAATGTTTTAGTTCCATCCTTCTTTTTAAAAAATATATCTTTATTCATTTTCATTCTAAAAACAGTGCATACAAAAATTGCAAAACAAGTTACCTGAAAAAAACAGCACTTATATATCCATCAGTGAAATACGTAAGAATAATTTTATCCCCCTCCCCCCTGATTTCAATATATTCAAGATACCCATACAATAGTACTAACAACTCATAAATAACACAGACCCTATACATTATCCTTCTACTTCCCACCCACCCACCTTCCCTAGAAGTAAAGAGTATAACCAAAAGTAAAGGGGAAAACCATTCAATTAGAATCAATAAAATTGGTCAATGGACCCCACGTCAGATTAAACCACTTAATATTACCCCTTTGTTCAGACATCATTTTCTCATAACGATAACACAAGCATATCGAATTCCATCAAAAAGTGAAATTTAAGCGGACACAATTCTTCCAGTTTTTCGTAATCATTTGGATGGCTAACCCAGTCATTATACCCAATAACCTGTTTTTATGTCTGTCTACTGGAGATGTAGGAGATAACAGCGTCCTACATAATACCGCTTCATATGACAGCGGAACCACAGTCTCCAGAATCAGAGTAATATATCCCCATATAGATCTCCAAAAACTTAGTATCAAAGGACAATAGAACAATAGATGATCCAGTGTCCCTATATTGAGATGACAGTGCCAGCATCTATTTGACTTAGAACTATCTAATTTCTGCAAACGAACAGGGGTCCAAAAACTTCTATGCAACCAAAAAAACTAGGTTTGTCTCATAGATGGTGACGCTGTACACCTCATCCTCCAAGACCAAATCCATGGCCATTGAGTAGCAGAAATCTGCTGCTTAATCTCAATGCTCCAAATATCTCTCAAACTTGTTTTTGGTTTCTTATTCATATAGCCAGATATTAATTTATACCACTTGGCTGCCTGATGCCCCAGCAAATCTGTCTGGAAACATAGGCTGGCAAGCTATACTGATTTTTGAGATTTCACCAATCAGGGAACTTAAACTGCAACCACTTATATATTTGAGATTTTGAAATACCGAATGATTGTTGCAGTCGTGAAAAATCAAGCATTTCCCCATTAGATATCACATCATCTAGCGTACGTATACCTGCCTGCAAACAATGCTTCCAGAGGATCTTAGAATCGCCAATTTGAATCTTGGAGTTCAACCATAAGGACTGACATGGATTTTTCTACTGGAATCTCCGTTAAGTTGTTAATAAATTTTAAGGTGCTCCATGTGGCAAATAATAGTTCCATCCTTCTTACTAAAAGCAGTCTCTGCCTTCTACATCAATCAGGAAGTCTGCCCACATTTCACGCTACAGAGTATAAGAAACAGGATAAAATGTTGCATTTGCTGGATGTCAAGCAAATGCTTCTCTGGTACCTCGAAGTTACCAGTGAGTGTTGCGTATCGGATCACCTTTTTATTCTGACCAATCAGGTTAAGAAAGGGAGGCTGGTATCTAAGGCCTCGATTTCCAGATGGATTGAAATGGCCATATGTGTGCTGTGGTAAGCAGCTGCCAATCGCATTGAAAGTGCATTCCACCAGAGGAGTTACTACCTCAGGGGTGGAGACTCAGCAGTTTCACCTGAGAAAGTATGTAGAGCAGCTACATGATCTACCCTTCATACCTTTACCATGTTTTATAGAGTAGATGGGGTAAGGTTCAACCAAAAATGCTGAGGCTGACAGATGGTAGTAGCTAGAAAAGATGCCGCTTTTGGGCCTTTGTTTTGAAGGCTAGCTCAGTGGGCCTGCCCTAGACTCAAGGGACTGCTTTGTTACATCCCTAACATTCAGGACTACTAGACACATTGCATTACAAAGAAAGATTGGGTTCTTACCTCAATAATCTTTTTTTGTAGATGTGTCAAGTAGTCCTGAAGCCACACTCTGTAAGTGGGCTTCACCTGCCTTCTCCCTTGGGATCATTTTGGCATTGGAGACTTCTCTGTCTCTCAGAAAAGATGAAAAAAGAAAAACACAACACGCAAGAAAATAAAGTCTGGTCCAAGTCTCTGCTTGATAGCAGGACATGGGAGTAGCTCTGAACTCTATTAGTGCGGGTTGCACATAGTTGTGGTTTCTGTTTTGATAAGTTACTTGAATGTTATAATATTCATTGATATGTTTGTTACAGAGCAGAACAGATTTGTACTGTCAGGGATTTTTTCCCTGTTTCCCTCCTTCCAGTTATGTCTATCATTACAGTGCTTCTTGATTACTTTTGTACAAACTGAGGGGGCAAGAGCAGATGCCAAAGAAGGAGGTGGAGTTCAAAGATGATTGACAACATTCTGCAAGCAATTTGTGGCTTCAGATGCATAACCCTAGCATTCAGAGCTACTAGACACTTCTACAAGAAAGAAGATTATTGAGGTAAGAACCTAATCTTGTTGTGATTTTTGTGATTCAGCATATGCAGCTTATGGATCTGAAGCAGGGTAGTTAGAAGGTAAGACAGGCTCCTACTGGCCATGTTACCTAAGCAAGGCCCTGGTGTTTATGACCACAGAGGAGACATAAGTCCCTATCTCTGTACACAGCTGGAATATTGGCGGGGGACCTTTTCCCCCATTTCCGTTTATATTACCCCAGCACACTCTGCCCAGGGTGTTGGTTGGCCCAACAGTGGGGTCTAATCAGAAGTCTGTTCCTGTACTGTCTTTATGCTTTCACATCCCTCAAGTGTTCAGTCATTTATTCACTTTTTTTATTCTGTACTCTGCAGGTAGCAAGAATCCCAAGATTACTTTAAAATTGGCAGAACTTCAAAAGGATAGCCAGGGGATGGTGAGTGAGCAGCCTTGGGAAAGTGGGGAGCAATAAGAGGCTAGAAGGGGGTTTCATGACCCCTAAACAGACAAAATGAATACTTTAGAACTGAGGGCACAGTATGTCGCAGAATCAATGATGTCTTCCAGTGAAAGAGGTGGGGAGAAAGTAGTATCTGAGCTTAAAGCCAGTAATTAGTCAGTCTGCATTATTTATTCTTTCAGTTTTGCAACTGTTTGACCAAAAGATGGCTTTTGTGCAGGTTGGATGGGCCTGGCAAGCTTTCTATTATCCCTTTCTGTTTGTTTGTTTTTTTTGTTGAATGAAGGAAGTTCAAACTCAGTGCTGGGGAGATTGAGCTTTCTGTGTTTTGGTTTTGTTAAATGTGGACTTGAGTGAACACTGCTTCCCGAGTGCTAATCTCTCTCTCTCATTAGAGCAGGGGTTTCTTCAGAGCTAGGGGAAGGATCTTACTTTTGCTTTCTGTCTTTATGCTATTTCATAGTTGATATATTGAGTGCTTATGCAACTTCCTGCCCTACATTTCCATTTGAATATTAATTTGTATTTTTGTGTAGATTGTATATGCACAGGATAAGGAGCTAGTCCTGCCCTTCACCACCCTTTTCCCCACTGTGGAGTATATTGCACGGGCTGGCTGGACACGAGATGGCAAATAGTAAGTGACTCTCTCCCTTCATCCAGGTGTGTATGCTTGTAGGGTCTCTCTCTGGTAATTGTCAGGATCTATTCCTTTTTTCCTTATGAAGTCAGAAAGTGCTTGAGAAGTAGATCAGAAGGGACGTGGCCCTTCTTTGTTCATGGTGTTCATGAATCATTTCCATTCTTTTGAAAGAGTTCCATACAAACTCTACTCCTGGCAGTGTTTTCATTCACCATACCATCCAGAATGGATGGATTATACCCCTCAGCCAATAGATGGAGACAGGGACTTAAATACTGTAAGCCCTGCCTTATAAAAGACATTATGTACACAAGAACATAAAAGTTGCCATACTTAGTGGGACAGACCGAAGGTCCATCAAGGCCAGTATTCTGACTCACCAGTTACCAACCCAATTCACAAGTTCCTGGCAAGATCCCAAAGAGTAAATCAAAGCTCTATAGTATTCTCTCTCCAGCAGATGATGAGGAGCATTCTATTCAGCAGAGGACTGGTTTGGTGGGAGAGCGCCTAGGTCCAGTTGGAGAACTGGTTGACTGTTTGAGCCTAGATAATTGAAGGGGGATCCAGGGTCCTGTCAGGGACAGCTGCACTTTCAAGTGATAAGTGGAGGAGTCCAAGTTTTTCTCATACCAGGGTGGACTTTATGGGAATTGTTACAGTCCCCTCCTCTGCTTCTCTTCAAGTGTAAATTGTTTAAAAGAAAATAAAATTATAGATAGAATCTGTGGAGTGAGTTGACCTGTACAGATGTTTTAATGTGTATTGTGTTGGCATTGTAAGTAGCATAATGTGTATCATTTTAATACTTTTACTCCTGTAAATTATCTATTGCCTATATTAGAGCCCAACTAAATTTCAATTTGTTTCGGCACTGAAATCAACCTGAAATCCAAATTTAGGTTTCAGCTGAAAATGCAAGTAGAATTTTGGATAAAACAGAGACCCCTACCTCCCAGGTGAGATTACTCTCTATCTTCGCCCACCTGAAGGAGTTCCCTGGGCTTACCTTTAAACCTTCTGGCAGTCTAGTTGGGTCTTCAGGGCAAGAGCGATTCCCAGTCGCTTTTGCCTTTGTGGTTTCAGCAGCCAAAATGGCTGCTGGGATGTCCTGTCACAGCAAGTCCTGGTGGCCATCTTGGGATTGGAAGCAGCATAAGCATGATTGACTGGAGGTTATTTCTGCCAATGCTGCTTCCATTCTCAAAATGGCCACCAGGCATCCTGTGGCAGCCTTGAAGAGGTTTAAAATAGGTCCAGGGAGGGCCTTTGGAAGGTGGGAAGGGGATGCTGGATTAATTTTCAACTGAAACTGAACTGTTGCTGGTTTGGTTGTGGTTGAACCCGAGAATTCCGGTTTCGGTCAGCCTCTAGCCTATCACCTTGGGTGAAGCTTTTCACAAAGATGGTAAATAAATCCTACTAAATTAATAAATACAACTTGAACCAGGTTGGCAGTAGTTATTTAGCTGAAGGAACAAGCTCTGATGCTTTTCTGTTTTTCCCTTACCTCAGAAGCGGTGCAAATAGAAGTCCCCTCAGATAGTGGGGACTTGGTGGCACCTGAAACAGAGTGTTTAGAGCATTTGTTTTTGCTAGGGCAGACACTTAGTGGGAGCAATAGGAAAGTGTTACAGGATCAATCAGTATTTGCCTCCCTCTGTGCACATTGGGATCAGAAGTAGCATGAGATGAGTCAGCCAAAGAAGTACTTGGTGCCTAGTCTGGTACATATAGGAAGGCCTTGGAAAGCAGCAGCTTGGTGAAGCACAGCACGACTACTTCTATTGTGATGATTGTTCCTAGTGAAGAGTCCACTGGAGCATCTAAGGGTATTGCAGCTGTTGCCATGGAGGAGCTTTAGGATGGTTGTCTCAGGCGTCTGCTGTTTTGGTGACCAGATCTGAGGTGGTAGATTAACAGATTTTGATGGGGGCAACTGGAGCTTGTTTCTTAGGGCAGTGTGTTCACTGACAAAAGCACGAGAGAGGTAGCTATTTTGTCATCTCGGAGGGAGTGCCGTTCACCACCACCCTTTGAAGCCTACCTCCAACCAGTTCCCAACCCATTTAGTCAATGTGTCGCCCAATCCTTTAGAACTCATCTTACTCAGCAACCTGCGGTGTGGTACGCTATCGAATGTTTTGCTAAAGTCCAGGTATACGATGTCCAGGGACTCCCCAACATCCAGCTTCCCCGTCACCCAGTCAAAGAAGCTGATCAGGTTGGATTGGCAGGATCTCCCCTTAGTAAATCCATGTTTACGGGGATCCCGTAGATTCTCCTCATTCAGGATCGTATCCAATTGGCATTTGATTAGAGTTTCCATTAGTTTGCTCACTATTGATGTGAGACTCACTGGTCTGTAGTTTGCTGTCTCCATCTTTGAGCCTTTCTTGTGGAGTGGAATGACGTTAGCCGTCTTCCAGTCCAACAGGACGCTGTCTGTACTAAGGGAGAGATTGAAGAGCACGGATAGCGGCTCCGCCAAGACATCACTCAACTCTCTGAGCACCCTGGGGTGCAGGTTGTCAGGCCCCATTGCCTTGTTAACCTTGAGCTTTGACAACTCACTGTAGACACTGCTGGGCATGAACTCAAAGTTACTAAATGGGTCAACTGAGTCAACCCTTGCCTGTAGCTGAGGGCCGTGCCCCAGCACCTCTCGGGTGAAGACTGAGCAGAAGTATTTGTGGATAAATTCCCAAAATATGCTTTTACACAAGGGATTCTGCAGCTATCCTTACTATTTTGAAAGATATGGGAGACATATAAGGTCTGACAAGAAGGGTATTACTACCAGAACGAAAGAAGTTATTCTGCCGTTGTATCGGGCGATAGTGTGTCCGCATCTGGAGTACTGCGTCCAATATTGGTCGCCATACCTTAAGAAGGATATGGCATTACTCAAGAGGGTTCAGAGGAGAGCGACACGTCTGATAAAAGGTATGGAAAACCTTTCATATGCTGAGAGATTGGAGAAACTGGGACTCTTTTCCCTGGAGAAGAGGAGACTTAGAGGGGATATGATAGAGACTTACAAGATCATGAAGGGCATAGAGAGAGTAGAGAGGGACAGATATTTCAAACTTTCAAAAAATAAGAGAACAAGAGAGCATTTGGAAAAGTTGAAAGGGGACATATTCAAAACGAATGCTAGGAAGTTTTTCTTTACCCAATATGTGGTGGACACCTGGAATGCGCTTCCAGTGGGCGTAATAGGGTAGAGTACGGTACTGGGGTTCAAGAAAGGATTGGACAATTTCCTGCTGGAAAAAGGGATAGAGGGGTATAGATAGAGGATTACTGCACAGGTCCTGGACCTGTTGGGCTGCTGCGTGAGCAGACTGCTGGGCACGATGGACCTCAGGTCTGACCCAATGGAGGCATTGCTTATGTTCTTATGACAAGTTCGCAAACTTGCCTCTGTGCACTTGTATTGGCAGCGCTATACAAATAACTTGGTAAGATTTCATAAGCTTGCTATATCAGTATTACAGCTGTGCTCGAATTGACTTGAGGTGGTGTCTTGCTGAGTGAAGTTTATTATTGTTGCCTGTTTTTGTGTGCCATCGCAAGAATGTCAGAGCTTGAATTAGAGCAATGAACAAACATTAAATTCCTTGTTAAACTTGGCAAGAGTGGAAGTGAAATCAGGGACATGTTACTCCAAGTTTAGGGGGATAATGCCATGAAGAAACTGCAAGTGTACAAATGGAGTAAACATTTTTTGGAGGGGAGAGAATGCATCGCTGATGAAGAAAGGTAAAGGCAGCCAGTAACAAGCAAAACTGATGAAAACATTGCAAAAATTTGTCAAATTGTGCATCAAAATCATTGGCTGACTGTGAGAAGTATAGCAGAGCAAGTATAAACATTGATAGAGAAACAGGAAAATCTTAACTGAAAATCTTGGCATGAGAAGGGTGTGTACAAAAACGGTCTCGAAGGAGCTCACTGATGAACAAAAGCAAAGGAGAGTCAAAGTTTGCCAAAACCATTTGGAGATGTAAGACAATGTTTTGGGCCGTTATCACTGGTGATGAAACATGGGTGTACCAATAGAACCCTGAAACAAAGTGTCAAAGTGCACAATGGATGCCAGCCAATTCTCCACAATCAAGAAAAGTTCCAAATCAAGAGTCAAAATGATGTTGCTAACCTTTTTTGATATTGGAGGGATTGTTCATTATGAATTTGTACCAACTGGACAAACAGTTAACCAAGTTTACTATTTGGAAGTGCTGAAAAGACTGCATAAAAAAGTTAGACAAAAATGACCTTAACTTTTTGCCAACAACTCGTGGTTCTTGGATCACGATAATGCACCAGCTCAAATGAAACTATCTGTGAGGGAACTTTTAGCCAGATAACAAATAACTGTATTGGAATACCTTCCCTATTCACCTAATCTAGCCCCCAATGACTTTTTTCTTTACCCGAAGATAAAGGAAATATTGGAAGAAAGACATTTTCATGACATTCAGACATCAAGGGTAATATGATGATGGCTCAGATGGACATTCCAGGAAAAAAGTTCCAAAATTGCTTTGAAGGGTGGACTAGGCGCTGGCATTGGTGCATAGCTTCCCAAGGGGAGTACTTCAAAGGTGATCGTAGTGATATTCAGCAATGAGGTATGTAGGATGAGTTTGCAAACTAATTGTCGGGCCTCATATTTCTTGTGACCGTGGTCATTGACTCACTATTTATGAATATAATAAGAGAAGTGCACATACCAGTTGAGTTCATTGTTGAATTAGCATCATTGGCTTTGTAATATGACCCTGTAATATGGGAAAGCTATTAGACTACTCAATAAAACATAAGAACATAAAAACATAAGCAATGCCTCCACTGGGTCAGACCTGAGGTCCATTGTGCCCAGCAGTCTGCTCACGCGGCGGCCCAACAGGTCCAGGACCTGTGCAGTAATCCTCTATCTATACCCCTCTATCCCTTTTTCCAGCAGGAAATTGTCCAATTCTTTCTTGAACCCCAGTACCGTACTCTGCCCTATTACGCCCTCTGGAAGCGCATTCCAGTTGTCCACCACACGTTGGGTAAAGAAAAACTACCTAGCATTCGTTTTGAATCTGTCCTCTTTCAACTTTTCCGAATGCCCTCTTGTTCTCTTATTTTTTGAAAGTTTGAAGAATCTGTCCCTCTCTGCTCTCTCTATGCCCTTCATGATCTTGTAAGTCTCTATCATATCCCCTCTAAGTCTCCTCTTCTAGGATCATGGAACATAAAAGTGCTAATAATAGATCTGCTATCGATGAACCATTAGTGCAACATTCCATTGACAGATCACATGTTTTTTGAAGATTCTTTTTTTGTTCTAATAAGGTCACATCCCACCTGGAGGGGTGGAGATTTTGATAAACTACTGTTACAAACAACAGAGACTGATTTATAGGTTTAATACATCAAATAGATTATACTGTGTTTTCATGATGTTATATAAGATTCTTTTTTAGCTATTCAGCTATACCTTCTCCGTATAACTCGCTGCATGGTTTATCTTTTATTTTTTTAATTGATTAATTGTTTTTTATTTATGTATTCATTTATTTGTGATTGATTCTTAGTATTGATTACTGCTTTGGTTACCATTTGTGTTTTATTTGAGATGTTTTGAAGATGTTATAGTATGCTTTTTTAAAGTATCAGGATGGCTTACTTGCTTTGTTATATTGGAATTTCTAATTGTTTTAAAAGCAAGTCTATGGTCTTGTAAACTCTTATTTGTTAAGATTTTAGATGTTCTTACTGGTTTTAAGATTATTTTTTATATGTTCCTCAATTTTTTTAAGGATATTTTTAGTTTCTGAGAACCCTACCATGGCTAGAATGCATAAGTGATATTGCTGTGACGCAGTGATGTCACTGGAACACATTCTTTTGAGATATATGTTCTACTACATTTTAACCTTTTTGAAAGGTTTTTTTTTTAAGATTTAAGTTGATTTTTCACAGCGTTCTAGGTAGTTATGGATTTTTAAACATCTCAGGATGATTTTTAGCAATTTGATTTAGAAAATTTAAACAGACTTTGATTTTTTTTAAAAAAATTTTTAGCCTGTCCTCCCAAAGTTGCTTCAAACAGATTACAAATCAAGGTACTCAAGCATTTTCCCTATCTGTCCCGGTGGACTCAAAGTCTATCTAAAGGACCTAGGGCAGTGGAGGATTAAGTGACTTGCCCAGAATCACAAGGAGCAGCGTGGGGTTTGAATCCACAACCTCAGGGCGCTGAGGCTAAAGCCAGTGTGGTTTTCAGCATGGGGAGTAGCCTAGTGGTAGAGCTGCTGCCTCTTCACCTAGAGGTTGTGCAATCAAATCCCAGGGCTGCTCCCTGTGATCCTGGACATAGAAACATAGAATATGACGGCAGAAGAGGGCCGGCGGCCCAACAAGTCTGCCCACTCAAGAACCCTCTCTCCTTGGTGTACCCATCTTTTATGCATAACTCTGTAGCATCCCCACCTGTTTGTCCCATCGACTTTTGAAGTCGAGTACACTACTAGCCTCGACCATGTGGCGTGGAAGTTTATTCCATCGATCAATCACCCGTTCGGTGAAGAAGTGTTTGCTAGTGTCACCGTGAAATCTTCCCCCCTTAAGTTTTAGCGGATGCCCTCTTGTTGCCGTGGGACCTGTAAGAAAAAATAATTCTTCCTCCACTTCAATGCGACCCGTGATGTATTTGAATGTTTCTATCATGTCCCCTCTTTCTCTGCGCTCCTCAAGAGAATATAGGCGCAGTCTGGTCAGACGTTCTTCATATGTGATGTCTTTAAGTCCTGAGATCATCCTAGTGGCCATTCTCTGGATCGACTCTATTCTCTTCACATCTTTTTGATAATGTGGCCTCCAAAACTGGACACAGTACTCCAGGTGAGGTCTCACCATGGATCTGTATAACGGTAGTATGATTTCAGACTTTCGGCTGATAAAGCTCCTTCTGATGCAACCCAGCATTTGTCTAGCCTTTGCTGAAGTTTTCTCCACCTGATTGGCAGCTTTCATATCTTCATCCTCCATTGACCTAGGTTCAAAAGTTCCACTGACTTTTTAAAATGGCTTTAAATCATCAGTGATCATTATTATTCATGACGTTAGGCTTTCACTGTTTAAGCCTTATTGTGTGCACATGCTAGCCTGTTTGTCATTTGACATGGATTTAGGAGACTGTGAGTATGCTTTCTTTGCTCTTGGTTTTAATTTAGTAGAGTTTTTTTTATCTTGGAACTTTGGAACATTATTAGTCTAGTTTGGACATCCCCTTGTTTTTATGTTGTTGTTTTTTGACAGTATTGCATTTTTGGAGTAAACTGTTCCTTTGCATCAGTTGGCTTTCATTTGTCGTGGAATCTGTTTCTGATCCTTTTACTGACTTTGATATGTTTTTATGTGGTCTCTTTTATTCAGAATGTTTTTATCCAGAAATTTGTATTAAATTCTGATTGTAATTTTAATGACAGTTATTGAATTTTCACAATTAAATGCCCCTGAAGCAGCTTTGTTTGGCAAAACACATCTAGCATTGTTGCTGGGAGCACTTTGAAGAAATCTGATATTAAGATTGTCTGCCAATTGTTGTATTCCGTTGGATTATTTGGTGGATCGCTTGCCGTGTTTCTTTCTCACAAACTTGAATAGGACCAGATTCAGAAAGGCTAGATGTTGTTGTCCAGGCAAGGGAAGTTCCTCCTAGCTGTCCTGTTTTCTAAATAAGTGGCTATCCCTTTTGTTTTAATTGGAAAAAGAACTCCCAAGGTCAAAAGAGCACAGTAGCCTAAAAGAACCAAGTGAGACTTTGGGGGTGCAAGTCTCAACAATGTGGATTGAAGCTTGGTTGTGACTAGTGGGTTCTAGAAGTAGTGTAAACAGATACACTGGCAAAATGGGCAGCAGTGATGGGCTCTCTGGAAAGAATACAAGCCTTGGGAGCAGTGGTTCATGTGCCCAAAGAAGATTGGAGAATGGGACATAATTTATTTTGTAGTCCTAAAGAAAGACGGTCTCATTCTGGATTTGAAGGATGTGAATCTAGCCTTCTGAATTCCACTTTTTTTGTATGGAGAAGTTAGTGATTTCAGTAGTGTATGAGGGGAAAGTTCCTCACAGGATTGAATTTCAAAGATGGATATCTACATATGATCATGTGATCAAAAAATATGATAAATGTTTCAGTAAAAAAATTCTTACAGTAAAAGACATATTGCCATTAATCCACCTCAAAATACTCCCCATAGCTTCAAATAAACTTATCCCATCATTCTTGCCAATTTCTGAAGCAGTTCTGGAAGTCCTCTTTCATGAGTGTCTTTAGTTGCACTGTCGTGACTGCCTTCAAGTTTCAAGTTTAATAAAAATTTGTTTGATCGCTTAATCAGAATTCTAAGCGATGTACATATTACTAAAATTACAAAATTTAGGGAACAATACAACAAATGACAAAACTTAAGTCTTACAAAACTAATGAGTAACACTACAGACCCATGAAACACAAGGAGATGAAGGGGAAGGAAATACAAATTGTTTGATAGTAAATAAGACGTTCAAGGGAAAAACAAGAGGGAAGGAAAAATCAGGCCCAATCCTAATGGACAATTCCAGTACAACTCTCTTGTAAGCAAGGAACAGATGTACATCCTTAATCTACTAGGATCTGGAGAGTCTTAATGTGCAGAGTGAGGTTTTTCTCCATTTTAAGCTTCAATTGTTCAGATCTTCTTATTTAAGATGCTCTGAAGAAGGGGCTTAATATGTAAAAAATTGGTTTCTAAGGTGCTCAATAAACAACTTATGTCAACTTAATGAATGTTTTCAATAATTTTCTAGTCTGTTTAATAGACCTCAGAACCACCACTCCTCCGTCCCACCGAAGTGTAATCACGGGGAGATGCAAGTGGTGCACTCCTCACCGGTCTATTTAATTTAAATTTTATATCATTCCTCCAATTTTTATACTTAAATTTACTTATCTTAGTAATGGCGAACTATCAGTTCTCACGGTAGACTGGCGGTAAGACCTGACATGTTTCACAATTGTTTCTTCAGGGGTCTGTCAAATGCCGTCGCCATCCAACTCTAATCAATCTTTGTTCGCCATTACTAAGATAAGTAAATTTAAGTATAAAAATTGGAGGAATGATATAAAATTTAAATTAAATAGACCGGTAAGGAGTGCTCCACTTGCATCTCCCCGTGATTACACTTCGGTGGGACGGAGGAGTGGTGGTTATGAGGTCTATTAAACAGACTAGAAAATTATTGAAAACATTCATTAAGTTGACATAAGTTGTTTATTGAGCACCTTAGAAACCATTTTTTAACATATTGAGCATTGATTGGTCTAAGGTAACATTTCAAGCCAGCTTTAGTTGGAACAGACGTCTGAAGAAGAGGCTTAGCATTAGTCTGGTGGGAGTCTTCTTAAAGGCTGTACCTAGACAGTGTATGTTTCCTTAAAGGTGTCACACATTTATGTTTACCAGTCTGTTCAGTGGTTCCTGCATGGAATCTAAATTTGGTACTAGTACTCTTGGGTCTATGTTCTTTAAACCTTTAAAAAAGGTGACCTTGAAATATCTGATCCTCTAAGATGGTGGTCTTGGTTACTGTCTGTTGAGCAAGGTGGATTTCAGAACTCCAAGCCTTACTCTGTCCAGAGCCCTTTATATTTTCCTGAAGCAGGGGTTTCTGAGCAACCACTTCCTCCTTTCTTCTGAAAGTGATGTCAATCTTTTTTGTATGGTCCATCCAATTCTGATTGACAAGGTGATTGCTATTGCTGTCCTTTCAACAATAAGATTGTGGTGATGAGTTTGTATTTCCATTTTGTGGACACTCATGGTATGGTATCTGGAGGTAAACAATGAATTTAGCAGGTTGGACTGCATATTTGTATTGCTCAGAGGTGCAGTAAAAGGTAAAGCTGCTACAAGTCTACTTTTGCAAATTGGCTTAAAGATGCAGTGGTTGTCAAGCATTTACTTTGTTACAGGAATACTGAAGAGCAGGTAGCTGCATGGTGTCTTTTATAGGGCAGGGTTTACAGAAATTGTCTCCATCTGCTGGCTGAGGGGTGCAAAAAATGTTCTGGACTGGTCTGTTTGGACATGAAGAAAGAAAATTAGCAGGTGTGATGAAATTTTTCCTGTCTTCTGCACCTGTTTGACATCTCTCCATTATGATCCCCACTTGTGCTGTAATCTCCGGAGCCCGAAAGTATAGTAAAGAGGATACCAAAACTTGGGTGGGTTGTGATTTTGTTATATAGAGATTGGTGTATATAACTTTGGGATTCCTTAGCTGCTGGTTGCAAATAACAGGTGTGGTTCTTGCCTATCTTTGAGATGACAGGATGTGGTGCTATTTCACTGTCTCTGCTACTTTCCTTTCCCAGTGCCTGGGCCATGTTCCTTGATCGACCTCAGCAGCAGTTGCAGCTTGTCCTCCTCCCACCGGCACTCTTCATTCCAGTCCCTGATAGCGAGGAGCAGCGTTTGGAGTTTGCTAAAGCTGTGCCAGAAGATGTCCAACCACACATCATATACGAAGAAGTCACTGATGTGTGGATAAATGTATGGAAGATGAAAGATTGATTTGGGGGCACATTATGATGTCGCTGTCTCATCTCATCTCCTCCCTTAGCTTTCTTTTCTGTCTGTTGGTTTTGATTCTAGTTATCTTTCTATGTAGGTTCATGACATCTTTTATCCCTTTGTCCAACCTGAGGGAGAGGATGAGGAAATTCACTTCATCAAAGCCAATGAATGTAAAACTGGCTTTTGCCATCTTTACCTCGTCACAGCTGTCTTAAAGAAGGGAGGATATGACTGGACACAGCCACACCTTCCTGGGGAAGGTGAGACATGCACTGCCTTTAACGTCACTTCATTTCTTCTGCTATAGCTGGCTCTTACCCTGCTTTATTTCCACCTCTCCTCTTCCCTTCCAGATGATTTCAAATGTCCTATCACAGAGGAGATTGCGCTGACCAGTGGTGAATGGGAGGTTTTGGCTCGACATGGATCAAAGGTACCCGCTATTCACTTCACTGGGCTGCAATAACTTTTCTCAGCTCATAGGATCAGACTGTGCTGCTGTTGAATGCCAGAAAACTTCATTTGCACCTTTCTGGGAGTTTTTAAAAATTACTTTTCTTTTGTGACCATTTAAATTACAGCTCTAGTTATCAAAGAATGGTGTGACTCAATAAAATACCCCTGCATTGCCTTCTGAAAGGTAGACAGAGGGAAAGAGACATGAAGACTGGTGCAAAATGCCCATTTCTGTATTTTATTTTATCCTTTTTTTAGTTGGTAGAGCACATTGCATCAGGAAGTTATGTGTTAGGGCTGTACTGAATATTCAATTCAATTTGGTCCTGAATAGTACCCCAATACATTATTGATAAATAGTGATTTAAGTTTGAATAAGAATAATCCAGGGCTCTACTGTGCTAAATTCTACTTAAGTAAACACTTGATCTCTGATTTCATGTTATTTGTTTTATCATTTGATATGATAAAAGCTCAATGCCAATTTATCTGGTTTAGATAGTCATATTCAGCCAAATAATAATTTTCATTATTCATATTTTACTGAATAGTAAAATATGCTATTTGGTACAGCTCTGAATTATACTTATTAATTCATGAGCATGAGCATTAGTTAATAAATGTATTAAGTTAGTCTGTTAAAGTATCATATTGTTTATCCGAGGACATGCAAGTAGCATATTCTCACATATGGGTGATGTCATCCACAGAGCACTGGTACAGACAGGACAGAATGTGTATTGTCTCTTTAAATCTTTGGAAGATCACCTGTCCTGCGCATACACCAGTGCCTTCTGGCCCATTAGCTTGCAGGACCATCAGTTCTCAGTTTTCCATTGAGCTGAGAAGCTGTATTTTTGGAGTTTCTCCAAGCGCATAAAAACTATTTTTTGTGCCTTCTCAATCCATTTTTTTTTTATATTTTCTTTGGTTTTGTTGTTTCATTTGTTTGTTGAAGAATTTTCATTTTTCAAGCCTTTGGACCCCTCTAAGCCTATTTTCAGGCTGGGAGTGTTGAACTTTTTTTGGATTCCTACCTACCTCCCCGGACCATTAAATTCGATCTTGCATCAGAGGTGTTCCCCTTGATGCCCAAGCCTCCAAACAGTTTCAAGCAGTGTACTTGGTGTCACAGGACTTCCTCGGCTACAGACCCACATAATTATTGTGTTCAGTGCCTAGGTCCGGGAGCACCATGATATTTCTTGCCAACTTTGTTCTAAGCTGCAAAAGAGGTCACTTAAGGCAAGACAGTTACAGTATGAAAAACTTTTCGGTACAGCTTCATTGACACCAGCACCTACAGAATTGACACCTCGGTCCACATCTGCTTCATTAGTGTTGCAACCCTTGGGGGACAATCGTAAGAAAGCTAAAAAGCATAATCACTTTTCTTTAGCACTCTCCAGACCAGTAGAGGTTAACTTTACGATTGGGTATATATCTAATCATGACCAGCAGGTGGAGACTGAAAACAAAACTTTGGGACAGTATATCCTAGCCCCTCCTCTCTATTTCCCTCAGTCTTCTTTCAGTCTCCAGCAGGTGTTGAGTGATCTGTACCCATCTCCCTTGGTAGGGCTGTTGGAATTTGTTTAGAGGTTTATTGTCCCTGTTTTTAGCTGGACGGAGCTTGGACGGACTCTGTTTGGGGGTTCGTCCGACCTCGGGGGTGTCAAACCCGGCGGGTCACGAGCGGGGTCCCTCCCCCCACTTCCTCCACCTCCCCATATTTTTTTAGAGGAGCCTCAGCAGTAAGCCTTGCCCCCTAAATCAAGCAAGGCATATTGCTTCGAGAGCCTGTGGAGTCTGTTCTGTAAAAAAAAAAAAAAAAAAAATCCTGAGGTAGTGCTGGTCTGGAGGGTTGTATCCCTTTAAGAAAACTGTATTTTACTGTATTTTTTCAACTAACCGGCACTTTTTTATCCCCGGTTGCCGGAGGACCGTGCCCGCCCGGTGTCTCGGGGTGGTGCGGCCCGGGGGCGTTTGCGGGAATTTCGCAAGTATCGCCCTGGGCGTGGGGCTGCTTCTTTCCAGTCTCCGGGGTTTTCCCGGGGTAGGTTCTTCCAGCGCATGCAGCCCTTTCGGGGGGCCCGTCGGGGGGCAGGGAATCCCTCCGTCGGTTCCCCCGCTTCCCGTCCTGCACAATGACGCCTTGCCGGCGCCCCCCTTGGTTCCGGTGGGGGCCCGGCTGCGCGACTTTTTTCCCAAATGGGCCGAGATCACGTCCGATCAGTGGGTCCTGGAGGTGGTGCGGGACGGTTATGCCCTGGAGTTCGCCCGCTCTCTGCCGGATTTTTTCCTCGCTTCTCCGTGTCAGACTCCTGGGAAGACGCTGGCGTTTCGCCAGACCCTTCAGCGCTTGCTAGATCTCAGGGCAGTAGTTCCAGTGCCCCCCCCGGAGTGGGGCACGGGCAGGTACTCCATTTACTTTGTGGTGCCCAAGAAGGAGGGGACTTTTCGGCCCATCCTCGATTTGAAAGGGGTCAACAGGGCTCTCAAGGTTCCCTCTTTCCGTATGGAAACGCTGCGGTCGGTCATTCTGGCGGTTCAGCCGGGGGAGTTTCTCACTTCTCTCGATCTGACGGAGGCCTACTTGCATGTTCCTATTCGGACCTCTCATCAGCGTTTCCTGCGCTTTGCGATCTTGGGTCGGCACTATCAGTTCTGTGCGCTTCCCTTTGGGCTGGCCACGGCTCCCCGGACGTTCACCAAGGTGATGGTGGTCGTCGCGGCAGCCTTGCGATCGGAGGGCATCCTGGTACACCCCTACCTGGACGACTGGTTAATTCGGGCCAAGTCGTTGCAGGAAAGCTCCCGGGTTACGGCTCGGGTGGTGGAGTTTCTCCGGTCGCTGGGCTGGGTGGTCAACCTTTCCAAGAGTCGGTTGGTTCCGGCTCAGCGTCTGGAGTACCTCGGGGTGCTGTTCGACACCTCCTTGGGGAAGGTCTTCCTCCCAGAGGCCCGGGTGAGCAAATTGCAGTCTCAGATTCGCCTGCTTTTGGCGTCCCGGTGTCCTCGGGCGCGAGATTTCCTCCAGGTCCTGGGGTCGATGGCGGCGTCCCTGGACGTGGTGAGGTGGGCGCGGGCCCACATGCGTCCTCTCCAGTATGCTCTGCTCCGGAGGTGGTCTCCCCAGAGGCACGGGATGGATGTTCCGGTTCCCCTGCGAGGCTTGGCGCGCTGCAGTCTGCGTTGGTGGCTCCGGACCCCTCACCTAGTTCAGGGGGTGGGTCTGGATCTTCCGCAGTGGACGGTGCTCCTTACGGATGCGAGTCTCCTGGGTTGGGGGGCCCAGTGTCTGGGTCACTCAGCTCAGGGAACCTGGTCCACGGAGGAGGCCTCCTGGTCGATCAACGTGTTGGAGACCAGGGCGGTCCGGCTAGCGCTGTTGGCTTTCCACTCCCTTTTGTTGGGCAAGTCGGTCAGAGTCCTGTCGGACAATGCCACGGCGGTGGCTTATGTCAATCGTCAGGGGGGCACCAAGAGCACTCTGGTGGCGCAGGAGGCGGCTCGGCTCATGGTTTGGGCGGAGTCGCATCTTCTGGACCTCTCGGCCTCTCACATTGCCGGGGTAGAAAACGTTCAGGCGGACTTCCTCAGTCGTCACTTCTTGGATCCGGGAGAGTGGTGTCTCGGCGCCGAGGCGTTTCAGTTGCTAGTGCGTGCTTGGGGGCAGCCCCTGATGGATCTGATGGCTACAAGTGGCAACGCCAAAGTACCCCGCTTCTTCAGTCGTCGCAGGGACGGTCTGGCCGAGGGTCTGGATGCTCTGGTCCAACCGTGGCCAACGGAGGGGCTGTTGTATGTGTTCCCTCCGTGGCCATTAGTAGGCAGAGTACTGCTTCGCATTGTTCGCCATCCGGGGCTGGTGGTCTTGGTGGCTCCGGATTGGCCTCGTCGTCCGTGGTATGCGGATCTGGTGAGGCATCTGGTGGCGGATCCTCTTCCTCTGCCTCTCGAGTGCGATCTTCTGACGCAGGGTCCCATTCCCATGTTCGACCCGTCTCCCTTTTGTCTTACGGCTTGGCTCTTGAAAGGGGCCGCCTGAGTAAGAAGGGATATTCCGACAAGGTGATCTCTACACTTTTGGGGTCCCGGAGGCTTTCTACCTCTCGGGCTTATGTACGGGTTTGGCGTCTTTTTGAGGAATGGTGCCGAGCGCGGGGAGTGGTCTCCTTTCGCGCTTCTCTGCCTAACATTCTAGAGTTTTTGCAGGATGGCCTGGATAGGGGCCTGGCCTGGTCTTCTCTTCGGGTTCATCTGGCGGCCCTGTCGGCTTTTCGGGGGCTGGTGACAGGTCAGCGTTTGTCAGCCATTCCTGATGTGATTCGCTTTCTTAGGGCGGCCAAGTTGATCAGGCCTCCCATAAGGCCCTCGATTCCCTCTTGGGATCTCAATCTGGTTCTCTCTGTTCTAGTGCGCCCTCCTTTCGAGCCGTTGGATGGCTGTTCGTTGAAGGACCTTACGCTGAAGTCGGTCTTTTTGGTGGCCATTACTTCCGCTAGACGGGTGTCTGAGCTACAGGCTTTCTCTTGTAGGGCTCCCTTCCTGGAGTTTTCGAAGGAGCGGGTTGTTTTGCGGCCTGTTCCTTCCTTTCTGCCGAAGGTAGTTTCTCCTTTTCATGTCAATCAATCGGTGGTCCTCCCGGTCTTGGGTAGTCGGGAGGGTTCTTCTGAGCAACGACAGCTGCGCAAGTTGGATGTCGGTCGGGTCCTCCATGCTTATGTGCAGCGGACCCGGGATTTTCGGAGCTCCGATCATCTCTTTGTGCTTCTGGCGGGTCCTCGTCGGGGGGCTGGCGCTTCTAAGGCTACTATTGCGCGTTGGATCAAGGAGATGATTGCTTCCGCTTATCTTCTGAGTAAGAAGCCGGTTCCGGAGTTTCTCAAGGCTCATTCCACTAGGGGTCAGGCGGCTTCTTGGGCTGAGTCGTCGCTCGTGCCTCCGGTGGATATTTGTAAGGCTGCGGTTTGGTCCTCCTTGCATTCATTTGTTCGGCATTATCGGGTAGATGTTCAGGCGCGTCGGGACGCGGTGTTCGGTGAGCGTGTTCTGGTATCGGCCCTTCGGGGGTCCCGCCCGTGAGAGGGACTGCTTTGGTACGTCCCAATCGTAAAGTTAACCTCTACTGGTCTGGAGAGTGCTAAAGAAGGAGAAATTAGGTTCTTACCTGCTAATTTACTTTCTTTTAGCTTCTCCAGACCAGTAGAGGTCCCCACCCTGTCTGTTGTTGTTGTTGTTGGGGCTGTTGCGCGGGCAGTTTTTGGTTTTTGCTGCGGGTTCTAGTATTTTTCTAGGGCCGGGGAGAATTGAAGAACAGCGGCTGTGGCTCGGCTGGCTTAGCTGGCGAGCTGTGGGGACCTTCTTCCTTCGGGAATTTCTCCTCTGCATTTTCCAACAGCATTTTTGGGTATGTTATTTGTTACTCCTTTCGGAGTATTGTTTTTTCTCTCTGTTGTTTTCCAGTTCTTGGTTCTGCTTGGCTATTCGGCAGACTGAGGGAAATAGAGAGGAGGGGCTAGGATATACTGTCCCAAAGTTTTGTTTTCAGTCTCCACCTGCTGGTCATGATTAGATATATACCCAATCGTAAAGTTAACCTCTACTGGTCTGGAGAAGCTAAAAGAAAGTAAATTAGCAGGTAAGAACCTAATTTCTCCTTCTCCTAGGCATGCAAGACTTCTTCCCAAGCATTGACTCCAGCATATTTGAAGCATAGATGCACCAAGATGATGTCACCATCATTACAACGAGTTTCTCCTCTGAGGTGTTCCTCGTCTAGACTCAGATGCTGTCCTTCTCAACTGGAAGGACAGGTTTCTCTATGCTTTCCCTCCAGTACATCTACTTAGGAAGACTCTATTCAAACTTTACTAAGAATAAGCCACCATGATTCTCATAGCACCTCAGTAGCCTTGGCAACTATGGTTTCCTCTCAACCTACAATCCAGTATATGGGAACCCATCACTCTTCAAGTCTTCCCAATGCTGCTAACACAGAACGAGGGCTCTGTTCTCCATTCCAATCTGTTTGTTAGCTCTCATAGCTTGGTTATCTCTCTAAGAGCCAATAGATACTTTTCCACTATCTGCATCAATGTCAACCATCATAGAAGCCTCTAGGAAACTCTCTATTCAGTGCTGCTGCTGTTTCAGGTGGACACGTTTTACAATCTGGTGTAATCTCAACTTACTGCATCCAACAACTTGTCCACTGCCATCAGTTCTGGACTATCTTCGGCACCTCTCTAATTCTGGTGTTAAAACTACTTCAGTCAGTACTCATCTGAGTGCTATAAGTGCTTTCTATACACTTCTGCATAAAAATCCATTATCAGTTCATCCTCTGGTTTCCAGAATCATGAAAGGGCTCTTTCATACCAAACCACCACTCAAGCCTCCTTCAGTTGCTTCGGAACTCAGTGTTATTCTTTCCACTCTAATGAAGCTTCCCTTTGAGCACTTTGTCTTCATCTCTCAAAACATCTCACGTAGAAAGTAATATTCCTCATGTCTATCACGTCTGCACTTTGAGTCAGTGAATATCAAGCACTTGTGTCAGATCCACCTTACACAACATTCTACCATGATAGGGTGGTCCTTTTCATTCACCCCAAGTTCTTCCTGAAAATTGTCTCTGAATTTCATCTCAACCAGTCTATAATGCTTCCTATCTTCTTTCAAAGACCATAGTCTCACCCTAGTGAGGCTGCATGCTCCACACGTTGGACTGTAAATGTGCTCTAGTTTATTATTTGGATTGGACAAAGCCTCAGAACTTCCACTCAGTTGTTCCTAACAGACTTGGAGCTCCTGTCATCAAAAGAACCATCTCCAAATGGTTGACGGACTGTATCTCCTTTTACTATGCTGAGGCTGGGCTGAGGCTTGAAAGCTGTGTCACTGCACAAAGTTCGAGCAATGGCGACTTCAGTAGCTCATCTGTGTTCCACTTCCACTGAGAACATCTGTAAAGCAGCCATTTGGTCCTCAGTTCATACCTTCATATCCCAATATTGTTTGGAGAATCATTCCAAACGGTTCAGCCAAGCAGTTCTAAAAAATGTATTCTCCACTTAGATGCCAATTTCCCTGCAACCCTTTTGGTTTAGCTAGGCTAATGGTAGCGGTCAAGACCCCTTTTCCTAGAGGCATGATCCTAGCAGCTAGGGAGCCGCATATGTGAGAATATGCTGCCTGCTTGTCTCACAACCATCCCAGCTCCCCTAATCATCTTCTTAGCTTTGTTACTGAACTGATGGTCCTGTGAGCTGACAGTGTGTGAGAAGGCACCAGCACATGTATTGTACGAGCGGTCTTCTAAAGGCTTAAAGTGACAGTACACTTTTTGATTGTTTATACTGGGGCTTCATGGAAGACAACATCCATATGTGAGAATATCTGTCTGCTGTCCTTGGATAACACCTGCTAGAGGTGAGTAACTATGCTATATTTGTTGAACTTAGTTCACACCTAAATGCAAGGACAAACAAGGCAAGGGATCATAAATACAAGTGTTACTATTCATAGTATGTCCATGATAAGGAGTTTAAAGACTCTTGCAATTAGTTTTAATTCTTTAAAAAAACCAAGAGGGAGATTCAGTGGCGTGAAATGCAAACTTCTCAGTGATGATTGCATACACTGAAATTGTTGCCTTTGGCCCCGAATAGTGTGCTGATGGATGGTTTTCTTTGTCTTTTTTATTTTTAAAGATCTGGGTGAATGAGAAAACTAAGCTGGTGTATTTCCAAGGCACTAAGGATACACCGTTAGAGCATCACCTTTATGTGACAAGTTATGAGTCTCCTGGAGAGGCGGTGAGGCTCACTACACCTGGATTCTCTCACAGCTGCTCCATGAGCCAGGTCAGTGTGTGGATATCTAGTAGGTAGTCTGCTGGCCTTCTGGTACAGGGAATAAAGGACCATTATATTAAATGCATTAACATAGGCTAGTAAATCTAACCCTTTGTACCTGAGGCAGTGTGGCGTGATGTGACTTGCCTGGGGTCACAGAGGAAGTTCAAATAGATAACCCAAGGATGTGATGCAAGTGGGTGGACATGGTAGTAGTTCTAAAATTAAATGGGGAAAGTACGGACCTGTGCCAATCTCACAAGGCTAAATTTGAGTCTGTGCCAGGAGTCGCACATCCTCTCTTGTACTAAATACACTTTGGGGCCATAGCGAGTGTAAGGGGAGCAGAGGTTTCCACTGATCATTTGCTTTCTGTACATCATGTTAGAATCTAGTCGCGATTTACTTTGTCTTATGTCCACAGAACTTTGATATGTTCATCAGTCACTACAGCAGTGTCAGTGCCCCTCCCTGTGTGCACGTCTACAGGCTGTGTGGTTCTGATGATGACTCACTGCACAAGCAGCCGGAGTTCTGGGCCAGCATGATGGAGGCAGCTGGTTAGTATTCTTGCTTATGAGAGCAAACAGAAAACCTAGGGAAGAATGGGGGCAATGTGTGATGCACTACAAGCTGCTGTGTATAGTGAGGGATCCAGTGACACTAGCCAAAACAACAAGCACAGTGTTCGAGGGGGTTCATGAAATTGCTTTTTGTATTGAAACTGACAGCAATGGATTCCTGTTGTCTTCGTATAATACCTGGATGTTCTCAGCTGTGTCAGCTTCTGCCTTTTTTCATAGTCTGAGGCCTCTCTGCATTTGGGCATCCTTTTGTTGCAGTGGAGGGGAGCCCATGTTTCACAGGGATGACAGAGTACTTGAGAATTGTGGTGTTGCTTCTGTTGTGTTTAGGCCCAGTTTCAGTCCACATCCAGAAGAATAAGCTGGTTCAAATTTGTGTCATTGAAATGCTGCTGTCAGAACAGCTTGGTTTACTCCTGATTCTTTATTGTCTAACTCTGGTGCCTTTTAGGTCAGGGAGACTTAATTTATTCTGATTCAGGAGACCTCTCTTACACTTTCTTTCCAGGTTGTCCTCCTTACTACGTTCCCCCTGAAGTCTTTGATTTCCGAACACAATCTGATGTAAAGCTCTATGGAATGGTTTATAAACCTCACAATGTCCTTCCTGGTAGGAAGCATCCCACGGTGCTCTTTGTGTATGGCGGACCCCAGGTAAGGAGACATTTTTAAGGTGCTATTGCACCTTTTGTCTTTCCATGCTCTCTTCTTTGTGACTGTTGCTGCTCCCCCTTAATTTATTCTATAGCTTAAACAACTTCAACTGTAAGGGGAGGTGGGAGGGTTTATATGGTTAATTTACCCTTCTGTCCATGAAGAACCTCCGCTATAGGTAAGTAAGCTTGCTTATTCCATTCAATCCATTCTCCAACCAGCATATGTCTTGCTGTTCTGTGACTCTGCCACTTGCCTCATAGATTCTCTTATTCCCTTGATTTCTTGTAAATCGTAGCTAGTTGACATATGTGACATGTCTTATGGGAGTTCCTTATTAGACTGTATCTACTCAGAATGAGTGAACTTATCTATACCATCATGAAACTTGGTTGTATTGGCAGATGTCCTTCAGGGAGAAACAAATTCATGTTCCTCTTTCCCTTTGCAGGTCCAACTAGTAAATAATTCCTTTAAGGGTATCAAGTATCTGAGGTTGAACACGTTGGCACACCTTGGCTATGCAGTAGTAGTGATAGATGGCAGGGGGTCATGCCAGCGAGGACTTACATTTGAAGGCGCACTTAAAAACCAAATGGTAACATTGCTTGTTTTACTACTTTCATTCCTTTATCTAGTTATAATCTCATTCAGTACATTGATTTTAGTGAACTCCGTGGGTCTCTGTATTGTCCCCTCCCCACTGGACGTAGGATAATTGGTCATTATTTTGCTCATTCTGTGCAGGGTCAGGTAGAGATTGAGGACCAGGTGGAAGGTTTACATTTTGTGGCAGAAAAATATGGGTTTGTGGACCTGGATCGTGTGGCGATACATGGCTGGTCATATGGAGGATTCCTATCCCTCATGGGGCTCATTCACAAACCCAGTGTTTTCAAGGTAGGTACCTATAAATCTGTTTGCCTTGCTGTCTAGGACTTCCACTGGGATATACCGCTGTGTTGCCCTTGCTTGCTTAGTTTTTTCATTGTGCCTTACCGTGATTCTGGGCTTTTCTGTGCTATGCCCGATGGATACTCTACTTTATTCTATCTTTTGCAGCAGCATTCCCTCAATTAGACAGCTATTCTATGATACAATGCAAAAAAACATTCACTCAGTAGTTGCCCTCACACTTTGGAACACTCTTCCCCTAACACTACGGCAGGAAACTAAACAATTTCAAGACCAATCTTAAACCTTTTCTTTTCAAAGATGCCTATGAAATTTACAAGTGATAATGGTAAAAAAAAAAAAAAGAGAGAGAAAATGCGAAGACTTCTGTTCCTGACATTCCCTCTCCCTTATCATTTTTTCCTGTACCCTTACCCTCTTCCCTTTTGTTTCGACCCTCTTTTTTGTACTACAGTATTTGTCAGTATTGGTTTGTTCATCTTTCTCCTAGGTTTTTAATTAATTTTTAAGATTGTAAAGTTGTAAACCTCTTTGGTATGTAAAAGTGGTATATCAAGTCTGAATAAACTTGAAACATTGTATTCCACTGGTCAAGGTAGTCCAGGGGTTCTGGTAATTATGAGCTGCTTAGGCCTGGGTAGTTTTCTCTTTTTTCATCTTGATGTGCCTGCAGTGTGGGGGAGGGAATGGGGCAGGGCAGAGTATTGTTAAAATAATAACGCAGTCTTTCTCTGCGATTGGCAGGTTGCTATTGCTGGTGCCCCTGTAACAGTGTGGATGGCCTATGACACTGGGTATACTGAACGGTACATGGATGTTCCAGAGAACAACCAGCAAGGCTACGAGGCTGGCTCAGTGGCACTGCATGTAGACAAACTGCCCAATGAGTGAGTACAGAAGCAGTGGAAATATTTTTCTGTGACCATTAGATTGTATCTTAACTCACAACCATTGAAGGGATCACTTTCTAGTGTTGGACAGTTCTCAACTCTTGGTGAGGGACTTGATAAGGAATGTTTATGAGTGCTGAATTATGATAAGTTCTGTTGGTATTTTTTAACATGTTCCATGTGTCTGAATGAGCTGGATTTTGGAGGAGTCACTGAGAATGCAAAAATATTTGTGTCCTGAGATTGTATTAGCATATTTTTTTAAGACCATCTGGAACTGTTGCCTGTGATGTGCAGGTGATATAGCATCAATGATACTTGCACTGTATTAGGTAAACATTTTCTTGTTCTGCTTTGGTCAGTGGATGTTTAGTTACCACCAGCTGCTTTTACTTGATTCTCATTGTGTTGCCAGATGATAGAACTAGGGTCTCAATAGATTAATACTGGGATCCATTCCTAGTAGGTAGTGCCAGTGTTTGAGTGGTGGTGCTTGTAAAGTGAAAGTCAAGTGTGGTCTCTTGGAAATGTTAATTTGTACACCTTTATTTTGTCTTCTCTGTCCTCTCATGTGCAGGCCGAACCGCTTGCTCATCCTCCATGGATTTTTGGATGAAAATGTGCACTTTTTTCACACCAACTTCTTGGTCTCCCAATTGATCAGGGCTGGAAAACCTTATCAGCTGCAGGTAAGAGGCTCATCGGAAGAGGGCAGGTCTTGTAGTTGGTGCGTTGATCGGTTTCATATCAGAAGGTTATTCAGTTTGTTTTCCGGTTAAACTTCAAATTGTAGATTTTGCTGGCTAATCTCAGTTCCCATTATATTAAGAATTTTTCAGATTTTTTTTTTTTTTAGTATCATTGATTTCCAGAAGACAAACCAATGAACCAGGGGAAGTTAATGGTTCATTGGAAAGGGGGGGGAAAGATATATTGATAATTGCATATTAGATTTGCATGTGCTAAACTCAGGGTGGTTGTGCAGGAATTATAAATTGGGGC
This sequence comes from Geotrypetes seraphini, assembly GCF_902459505.1. Taxonomy (NCBI): domain Eukaryota; kingdom Metazoa; phylum Chordata; class Amphibia; order Gymnophiona; family Dermophiidae; genus Geotrypetes; species Geotrypetes seraphini. The sequence goes on from NC_047091.1 coordinate 106,993,327, forward strand.
TCCCAGTCTTTCTGTGAGTTAGTAGCCAGCAATTAGATTGTGCAAATGTTTTTCTGAGACCCCAAAAAAATTCCCACTGTGGATGGAGAAGAGGATCACTTCCCTCCCAATGATGTTTCTCTTGCTTTGATTCTTTCTCTTTTGCACAGATTTACCCCAACGAGAGGCACAGTATTCGCTGCCCAGAGTCAGGCGAGCACTACGAGATAACGCTGCTGCACTTTTTACAAGAATACCTCTGAGATTATGAGCCTTGGTCAGCCTTTGGACACTGACAGTTCGCTGTTGAACCTTAACCCTAGCCCTATTCCTCTTCACAGCTTTCTTATCCAGAACACAAACTGCAGTGTGCCCAGAGCATCTCTTTCCCTTTTCTTAAAACTGTTTGAGACAAGTGGGGGGTGAACCACTCCCCTTGTTTGGATCGTGGTGCCGTGCTTTCTCCCACCTGGTTTGGGGTTTGGTGCCTCTCTTTTCCTGTGCTGGCAGTCAGACTGTGGCCTGTTTGATGCTGCTGGTGCTCCCTTCTGACTAGGAAATCTTGTAGGTTTCCTTGCATCGCACGCTGGTATGTGAAGGTGGACCTCGACATGGAGCTTATCACACTTCTTCCTGCCATTACCAGAAAGCATTTGGAATGACCTTATTAAGACACATACAGACTGCACAGATGTTAAAGAAAGAAAAGTGGGAGGGCAGCAACTGGGCAGAATTATGCACCCCCATCCCCTTCCTCTCAGATTCCTATCTGCTGGTCTTGAGTCCAGTGCTGCTGGCGCCTAACTACTAGGATGTTGTAAGTGGGACCAGTCTAAGAGAGGGAAAGGGAACAGAGGAAAAGCATGTGGGAGCTGGGGTTAGAGGCAGTGTTCAGATATAATCGGTGGTAGAAAGAGGAGCAAGATGTCCACACCCATTTCCTTCAGAGTCCAGTCTGCACAAAATTGTGCCAGTAGAGTGCATGGTGATTTGAATTAGGTGGCTGCAGCAGTGTTACCCCAGTATCAGTTTCTGAGGGCAAGGATTATTTTATGTTTTAAGGGATGGTTAATTTCATCTTCCCTTTTCATGTGCCCCCATTCTTAAGGTGTCCCTAGGCTTCAACATGGTTTACACATCTTCCCCCCTTCCCCGAGTTACTGAATGTGCTCTAAATAATACCTGTCTCAGTTCTCTGCGGGTCAGTGACTGCTACCCTCCGTTCTCCAAATCTCTGCTCTCTCTCTGCCCCCCACCCTCACATTCAAGAGTATTTACTCTTGTGAGAGAGTGCAAGGCATGGAGAGCTCGAGAGAATTTCACTTCCTCAGAGACCCCTCTCCCTCTGTCCCATCCCCAACAAGGGGTTAGCGGGGGCTACAACAAACTACATCCACTTGCCCAAGTATTTTAATTGCGTATTATGAAAAGAAAATATTTTTATGGATTCTTATTTTGTAATTATGAGTGTAAAATGTAGTAGCTCATTAAAGTATTGGAAACTGAATTTGCATCTGTTCAGAGGCAGTCTTCCTCATTTTAAAAACGTGACTTGTAAAAATGGCAAATTATTATTATTTATTTGCCAGTAGTCCCTCTTTTGTTTTATGTCGTCAGGCACAATCGGAACTAGTTATGGGATCCTGGTTTCATCACTTTTTCGTTCCCATCTGCCTGGGAATTTTTTCCCTCATTTTAATGGACCCTTCTGTTACCAGTCTTATCACTGCACCAGGATTCCTTCCAAATCCAGCTTCAGGCCGTGGACACTACATTTGCAGTATCCTCATCTATCTTGTGGTGCAAGGGAGCACAAGAAATATTACATCCATTTGAAAAATATCTGGTACCCCTGTAAGTAGGCCCTAGCTATAAGGAAACAGCTTTGTACATCTGGGGTCTATAACCCATGTTTTCTCTCTGACTCTGGACTGGAAACATCAGCAACTCCTTTTTACACCCCAATTCTGCTTTGCTTGGTTTATAATTCCCATGCTGCAACATAAATGCCTTGACATTTGGGTATATCTCCAACATTATAAGATATCTTTTATAACACTGTATGGTGCAGTTATTTCCATCAAAAGACCAGTTGTTCCCATGTCGTGAAGCAGCAGTAAGCTGAACCAGTCCTGAATTTGCCCTGTAGAGTCAATGGAGTTAAGCTTCCCAGTTTCTCAAAACGAAGCAAGAACTGCAGATGAAATGAAACTGCTTCAATCTGTCCGTTTATGCCATGAAGCACTCTGATCACCTTACCTTATAAGAGTTTAAAGGGGTAATTTCAAGAAGTAAGCATTTTCACAGACAAATAGCACTTTACCATGGAACTAGGCTTTTATCAAATTTTCTATGTGATATACAGGTTAACCCGCTTGCTCCTGTGTAACTTTACCTGAACTGAATAAGTATGTTTCTAAGGGTCTGCTTGGGGTGAGGTTTGCACTCACGCATGTACTTTTGCATATATAAGCCTATGTGATTACATTACCCCTAAAAAGTTTGTGTGTGCAGATCTGGTGTAAATTTAAGTGCATAGTTTCCTTGTGATAGTTTTCAAAGCAGCATAGTTTCACTTTGAAAATCTGGCCAAGTCTATACAGAGAACCACATCATTTTGTGTGTGCGCAAAGTTATAAAATATCATTCTAAGTGACCACTAATGTGTTAGTTAATGCTATGGCAATACATTACTCCTCCGATATTCACGGAGGTTCCGTTTCAGGAACCCCCGTGAATGTTGAAAAACCGTGAATATGGTTTTTAGGCAGGAGAGGGCAGCCGGAGCGCTGGCCAGTGAAGGAAATCACTCGCTGTATGCTCCAACCGCCTCTTCCTGTAGTAAAGTCGGGCCTCACCAATCAGGAGCTGCTTTGACATGCCGGCCCTCCAACTGCCCTATCCTGCCTCCCCTTCACGGTCGGAAAATACTGCGAATGACCGGGACCGCAGACTGTGAATTCGCGGAGGAGCACTGTATAACCTTGTCTGTAGCAGATAATGTGGAGTCTAGTACACTTGTTTGAGGAGGAGCTGTTACAGTGTATATATCTTGAGTTAAAGGGGGACAATACTCCTGTTTGCTGTAACAAGATGTACTACACTTCTCCCTCCGTATTTGCTGTGATAAGGGATTAACAGAACTGCAAATACAGAAAAATTGCGAATAACTTTTTCATGTTATTCGCTGTTTTCTATTAAAAAATATCGTGAATATGGTGAAACCGCGAATAACATGGTGGGAAACCTGGCCTGCTCCTGAAGGAGAGGCAAAACACAGTGAAGAAAGTGCTGGGAATCAGCGATTTTCTCTGTAAACGCTTGGAATCAGCAATTTCTTTATGCAAGCTGATGTAATTTGGGGGGGAGGAGCCAGCAAGCTAAAACTTGTGAATAATCAAAACTGCGATTGCTGAAACCGCTAATACGGAGGGAGAAGTGTAGTTGTGAAGCTGTTGTAAAAAAGAAACCCTGCGCGTCTGTAATACAGAGTGGCCAATTATGGCATCTTCTGGACTTCTTGTCATGCATTACTTATTCCCTTTTCTTTTTATTTTCTTTCACAAGGGGATTAGGTGGTGGGTGGTACAGACCGGAAGTCCTTGCTGTCTTAAAAGGGTTTGTCTGTGTTAAGTGACAAGTCAGAAAATGCTTGTGGTGTGATGGAGGAAGTTCACCCAACTGCTTCTCTGTGAGGCTAGATGTAGCTCTTTCTTGTACACACTTCAAAGAAGCAGAGAGTGCAGTTTTGCAGACAGTCTGGTCCTTGCAACTGCTGAGGCAAAGGAGACTCTTATCAACAAAAGGTGGGTAGAGGAGACAGGACATCTAAATGTTAGGATCTAGTTCAAGAGTTACATTTAATTATTTTCCTATGCCCGGGGGGCTTACAATCCAAATTTGTACTTGGGCAATGGAGAATTAAAAAACTTGCCCAAGGTCCAAGGAGCATCATTGAGATCTGACCTATATCTTCCTGCATTAAAGCCTACCGCTTCAACCACTAAGCTCCTCTTCACTCTCCTGTGTCTCCCGATGGGACAGAAAGTCCAGTGCCTAAAACTTGTTAGTATACCCATCTCATTCCTTTGCTGCAGGGATTTTCTCTGATGAGGCATATACTGCAGGGACTAAGATGTTTTTATTCTTGTCTATAAGTACTGCAGAAATAATCCAAGGATTGGAGGGAGGTTTAGAAGCAATATAAGGAAATGTTAATGTTTGGAGGAGCCACCAGCAGGCCTGGGTCTGAGCACAATTGGGCCAAATGTAGTGGCTAGTGAGAAAATCAGGTGAGGAAGCTTACAATAATTCAGATGGCTTTTCAGCAAATTGTAGCTCTATCCTTCCCCCCTTTCTCTCCCCCCTTCTACACATAAGTTCATGTAATCCTTTTTCTTCTTCTCTACCCACTATTTTAAGTTCTTGTAAACCGTGTCGAGCTCCATTCTCATGGAGATGATGCGGTATATAAACTTAAGGTTTAGATTAGATTAGATGAGGAATAATGAGCAAGGTGTGAAAATATGGAGAGGGAGAAGAACAGACAGTACAAATACGTTGGTGTGCACAGAAAGATGAGTGAGGAAGTTGTAAACATCCTTTGTATAGCACAACTTTTAGCTCCCACATTGTGTTTTTCCTGAGCTGGTGCAGCTGACATAAGAACATAAGCAGTGCCTCTGCCGGGTCAGACCACAGGTCCATCCTGCCCAGCAGTCCGCTCCCGCGGTGGCCCAAAAACAGGTCAAGACTTGTCTGAATCATCAGAAGGGGCTCCCTTGCCACCTTGGTTTCTCATTTAAGTCCTGTCTTCCTATCGAAGTCCTAGCCCTCCGGTCTTGCACATGCACGACCAGGTTGGTTTATACTCATTACCTGGTTAACTTCCTATACTTGTGTTACATCCCAGCTCCTCCCTCAGTATCCCACGATCCCTTTATCCCTCAGGAATCCATTCAATCCCTGTTTAAATCCTTGTACCGTACTCTGCCTGATCACTTCCTCCGGTAGCGCATTCCAAGTGTCCACGACCCTTTGGGTGAAAAAAAACTTCCTTGCATTTGTTTTGAACCTGTCTCCCTTCAGTTTCTCAGAATGCCCCCTCGTATTTGCTGTCCCCTTCAGTCTGAAGAATCTGTCCCTATCCACCCTCTCTATGCCCCTCATGATCTTGAAGGTCTCTATCATATCTGACAAATCAATGTTGTGGGAGGGGGTGGTTCTGATGTTAGAGCACTGTTAAAGGGTCAGTGGACTGTGAGTTGGAAGAGCTGCTGTGCTCATTGGATGCAATCTGATCTATCACTTGCAAGTATTTTATAAAATAAACTAATGGGATAAGTGCTGTATCAGGGAGTGGGGTGGTGAGATATATACAAACTAGGACCCCAGGCCATGAACTAATACAACTACTTGAAGAGGGTGAACAGTGTATTTTTAACACAACAGCCACATCCTTTCACATACTCACACAATACTTTAAATTTTTCTAGCTTCCAGCCCTAGATTTCAATACCACCTTGCTTGGTGGTGTGAATTCAAACATAAAACTGTCCAAAAAGTCTTCCTTTTGGACCTGGATAAATTAGTAGCATTGCACAAAGTCAGCCTGATTTTAAGGATATCCCCAAATAATATGCATGACAGATTTGCAACTTCTATGAAAAAAAAAAACAACTCCACTTGAATAGCTGCTCTAGCACAGCACAGAAAATCAATCTTTAATGGAGGAAAAAGCCTCAGATATGAAGAGAGAAATCACAATAGCTCAACTTCTTAAACATCAGTGGCTCAAAAAACCTCCAGAACGTTGTGAAAAATAATCGAGGGTGATATGACTAAACAAACACCAGTTAGTAACCCTAACTACTACTAACTGGTGTTTGTTCCTCTTTCCTACTTCCCTTGTTCTGTATAAGATAATAAAGAATGAGCTGTGAAACTTATTCCCTTGAGATGGCAAATACTATATCCAGCTTTGAAACTTGTATGCAAAATAGCTCAATCACAGGTTTGTAGGAACTGGTTATTTGCCACAGTTTATTCTCAGAAAAATGAAATTTCACTTGAGCAAGTTTGGTTATGCTAGAGTCTTACAGTGTTTTTACATGACCAAAATACTTCCAACAGTAGCTCTTCTTGGTTTATATTTATTTATCCTAAGTCCCTCTGCCCACAAGCCAGCCTCATCATTGTTTCATGGCATGGGCTTCACTGGGGCTGTTCCTTATTGGTAAGTAATTGGGTATATTCTAGGGATTCTAGGAATGAGCACTCTGGCTGGGATGACCTGTTACTTCTTGCCTCCCACCCCCAGCCACCTTCCCCAGGGGAAATGGTAGAGAACATTATGCAGTGGGCTTTTTCTGGCTGAAACCTTTATTCTATCCTAGATGTACAGACCTCTCTTCTTTCTTGGATTTTCCACCATTGTATGTGTCGCTGAGGTTTTTTGCTGGTGGTTTACAGCTGTGTCCAAAAACAACATGCAGTTGGATTTGCAGTATGCTAAACAAGACAAAATGAAAAATGCCAGAAAGATAAGATCAAGCTGTGGTCTGAAAGCTATATCTAAAGCTGCTTATAGAGACATGTGGTTTCTAACTAATAGGTTGCTTGCCAAAACTATAATTCAGTTACATATACACAGGAGTCTGTACTTTAGCTGTTGATTCCCACTAACTGCAAATCTGCAGAAGGTTATCACTTTAAGATCTTGACCTCCTCTCCTGCAGTGGAGAAAAGCTTCCTCTTCAGTTGGTACTGAAACAATTGAACTCCATTGAAACAAGAAAAGAGAAGTAGGGGCACAGGGAACTTCACCAGCATCAAACATATTCTGTTCTGCTCTGAAAGTTATGTAATAAAACCAAAGATCAGTAAACATTTAATACATGAGTAGCTAGGAGCCAATCTGCTACGTGCAACTAGTAGGGGCTAAAGACTCTGCCAACGGGGCAAATAGAACCTCTGTCTTCAGTCTCTGCTGAATCTTAGATACGGTAGAAGAGGTCTCAAGAAAGACACTGGCAACGTCCGAGGCAGAAATCAGGAGAATCAAAAGGCCGCACAGAGTCCGTATGAATTCCTGTGCATGCTAACAGAAACAAGATTATCAAGGTAAGAACCTAATCTTTTGTTCTTTTACATATACACAGGAATCGGAACTTTAGCTGATGTACCAAAGCAGTGCCAGAAATCTAGGGAAGGACAGATGAGTCTGCCCTCAGAACTGAGGATCTGAAAGTGGCATCCTCTTTAGCCACCACATCCACTCTAGAATTTCGTAAAAGTGTGAAGAGTAGCCCAAGTAACTGCTCTACAGATTTCATCAGGTGAGACAGCCTGGGACTCTGCCCAGGAAACTACTATGCCTCTTGTTGAATGCACTATGATAAAGATAGAAGGCTGTTATCCCAGGACAAGCAGGCATGATATTCTCACATGTGGGTGACGTCATCTACGGAGCCCCGATGCGGAAGCATTTTCAAGCAAACTTGATTGAAGATTTAAGTTTGCTCTGCTGCTCCACGCATGCGTGCCTTCCTGCTCCACTAGGGGGCGCATCCCCTCGTGGTCTCCAGTTCAAAATTTTCCGCTGAGCCTAGAAGTCGTGTTTTTTTCAGGCTCTGCCCCAACTGCCTTCTAGCACCGCGATTTTTTCTTGTTTTTTCTCGATTTAGTCGCTGTGCGCAAGTTTTTTCTTCTTTCAACTGTTCCTGCTTCGTTTTTCACCGACCCGGAGGCTTCCGGGTCCTCGTGGCCGCGTGGCTATTCGAGCCGCGGCCACTTTCGATTCTATGTCCCGGCCTTTGACCGGCTTTAAAAAGTGCTCCCGGTGCGAGCGGCTTCTTTCCATCACAGACCCGCATCACTGGTGCATCCTCTGCCTGGGGGCCGCTCATCCAACCGACTCCTGCCCCCAGTGTGCTACTTTCCAGAACCGGGCCCTCCGTCGAAGGAAAGCCCGCATGGCGGATCTTTTTGCCCCGGACCAACCCTCTACCTCGGCCTCGAGGTCGGCCCCGGCCTCGACCTCGGCCCCAAATACCTCGGCATCGCCTCGAGATTCGAACCCGAAGTCCTCGGGGCAATAGAAAACCTCGGCTCCGGGTAAGTCCCCTCTTTCCTCTTCAGGTTCTGTACCAGCGAAGAAACCAGCCTCGGGGATGCCGGCGACGCATGGCGGAAGTCCCATGCTTACAGCCCTGGCGAAGCCCTCCAAGCCTTCGGGCCGTGCCTCCACCACACGGGAATACTCTGATACGAGGTCGCCCCCGGTGGAGTGCACCAAGGCAGTGGACATGCCTTCGATGCTGTCCGTGCCCGTCTTCCAGGACCTACTCCGAGCGATGATCTCGTCGGAGCTGTCCGCTGCAATGGCCCAATTACAACCGGCCTCGACCTCGACCCCGCATGTGCCAGACCAGCCTGAGCCTCGCGTCGAGCTACCTCAAAGAAAAGCGCGCAAGCTTCGCCGCATTCCATCCTCCTCGGACTCCTCACCGAGGCACCCGAGGTGCTCCCCCTCCACAGACCGCCACGGTGCAAAGTGTTGTGCTAAAACGACAGAAACCTCGAACCGCCGTACCTCCAAGAAGGCCCGGGGTTCCCCCACTCTACGAGGCCGTTCTCCTACACCTCGTACGGGACCGCTAAGGGTGGCTGAGTTATCACTCTCCAACCCGCGCATCCTCCGAACTCCCCCTCGGACCGGGACCCCGACCCGAGGTTGCAGGTATTCACCGAGGGAGTCCGGGTCGAGGTCACCGATTCGACATCGATCGGTACCCCGACATCGTCTCCAAGGGGCTCCTCAAGACGTCGGAGATCTACAACCCCGGAACACTTTCACAGTACTTCCCCGGTCTCGGAGCGTGGATCGGAGCAGGAACCTCGATACTCGAGGGAAGCCTCCCCATCCTTCTCCACCCGACGGAGGTCTCGTTCACCGACCCCGCACGGGGCCCCGGGAACATCCTGCCCATCCTTCACTCGTTTTGTCTAGGACATGGGCCACGCTTTGGACTTAGACCTACAGTCCGACTCCAGATACTCTAAGGAGTACCTAGCGGAGCTGGATATGCCATCACTGCCCAGAGAGTCCCTTCGCTTACCACCTAACCCGGTACTCCAACAGGCCTTCTTCAGGAACCTGGAGACCCCCTACATGGAGGCCAAGTACCGCACAGTACCCTACCCGGGATTCGAACAACCACAGCTCTCCCACCAGTCGCTGCTAGTAGAATCCTCCTTGAAAAAGGCTCACCCATCCCGGGTCTCAGCAGCGGTCCCCCCAGGCCGAGAAGGCCGAACCCTGGACAAGTTCGGCAGGAGACTATATCAAAATGCAATGATGGCCTCTAGGGTGCAAAGCTACACTTTCACCTTCACATCCTACCTCAAACACCTCATTGGACTATTGAGAGCCTTTGAGACTGACCTACCAGCCTCCCGGCAAGGAGCGTTTGGCCTGCTTTTAGAGTCCCTCTCCAACCTGCGCCTCCATCTATTCCACGCGGCCTACGATGGCTTCGAACTCTCCTCCAGAGAGGCAGCCTTTGCTATCGCCATGCGCCGACTAGCTTGGCTGCGCCTGGTCGACATGGACCCCAACTTGCAGGACCAGTTGGCTAACCTCCCCTGCGTGGGAAAAGAACTGTTCGATGACACTATCGAGGCGGCTACAAAACGCCTCTCCGAACACGAGCGCTCGTTCGCCTCCCTCGTCCGGCAAAGCCTAAACCGACCGCGTCCAGGCCGTTCAGGGCCCCTCCGCTCCGATACCCACAAAAATCCACTCCTGCCTTCTCGCGGCCTCCACCCAGGCGCCCGCAGGCCCACCATCGGGATCTACCCAAGTCCCAACCGCCTGCGACTACCAAACCATCCCCGTCCTTTTGACGGGATACGCGGAAGGGGCGGGCCCCCTCCGCCATAGTCCCAGGCCTCCTTCCCATCGGGGGTCGCCTCAAAGCCTTTTACCCTCGCTGGGAACAAGTCACGTCGGACGCATGGGTCCTTGGCATGATCTCATCAGGATACTCTCTCAACTTTCGGGCCATTCCTCCAGACAACCCTCCAAGGAATTGCCCTCCCAACCGGACGCAGCTACCCCTGCTCCTCTCCGAAGCTCGAGACCTGCTTCGTCTGAGAGCAGTGGAGGAGGTTCCCCCCGACCAACGGGGGAAGGGCTTCTACTCCCGTCACTTCCTAGTACCGAAAAAAACGGGAGACCTACGCCCAAAATTTCGGATGTTTTCACTACCGACCCTCTACCCCCTGATCGACGAGGGCGACTGGCTCTGCTCCCTCGATCTGAAGGAGGCGTACACACATGTCCCAGTGCACCCCGCTCACCGCAAGTTCTTGCGTTTTCAGGTAGGGGACTGGCACCTACAATACCGTGTCCTCCCTTTTGGCCTAGCATCGTCACCCCGAGTCTTCACCAAGTGCCTCGTGGTGGTCGCAGCTACCTTACGCTCCCAGGGCCTTCAGGTATTCCCCTACCTGGACGACTGGCTGATCAAAGCCCCGTCCAGGGAAGGGGTTATCTCAGCGACTCAACAGACTATTATCTACCTACAGAGTCTGGGGTTCGAAATAAACTTCCCCAAATCCCAAATACGCCCCTCGCAGTCCCTACAGTTCATCGGGGCCACGCTGGACACGGTTCGCCTCCGTTCCTTCCTCCCCCCTCCGCTCCTAGAGGCGTTAGTAAGTCTGAGTCGAAGGATCTCCCCGCTGACCTCGGTATCAGCTCGACAGATGATGACTCTCCTGGGCCACATGGCCTCCACCGTCCATGTCACACCCTTCGCCCGCCTCCATCTGAGAATCCCTCAATGGACCCTGGCCTCTCAATGGCATCAAGACCGGGACCCAATCGACCGTCCCGTGACAGTGACTCCTTCATTGCAACGATCGCTCCACTGGTGGGCTGACTCTTCAAATCATTCCAAAGGTTTGCTCTTCCTCGCCCCACCCCACAGCAAGGTACTCACCACGGACTCATCAGAGTACGCTTGGGGAGCCCATCTGGACGGCCTAAGCACTCAAGGGATGTGGTCAGCAGAGGACCGTCGCTGCCATATCAACGTGCTAGAGCTTCGGGCCATCTATCTCGCAGCTGTAGCTTTTCAACATCTGCTCCACGACCGGGTGGTTCTCATCCGAACCGACAACCAGGTAGCGATGTACTATGTAAACAAACAAGGGAGGACAGGGTCTTGGTCCCTTTGTCGGGAAGCCCTGCGCCTCTGGAAATGGGCAATCTCCAACAACACCTTCCTTCGAGCGGTGTACATACAAGGAGAACAAAACTGTCTGGCGGACAGACTCAGCCGCCTCCTCCAGCCACACGAGTGGTCACTACACTCTCAGACCCTACGACGGGTGTTCGAACAGTGGGGGACGCCTCAAATAGATCTGTTCGCATCCCCTCACAACCACAAGCTGCCTCTCTTCTGCTCCCGGATGTACTCCCCGGACCAGCTCGAGGCCGACGTCTTCCTCCTCGACTGGGAGGGAAGGTTTCTGTACGCATTTCCGCCGTTTCCCCCGATCCTGCGGACGCTGGTCCACCTGAAAACGGTGCAAGCCACCCTGATCCTGATTGCTCCTCGCTGGCCACGTCAGCTTCAACTCAGCGTCAGAGATTCACTACCTCTGCCTCGGTTTCCCTCTCTACTATCACAGGGTCAGGGTTCGCTGTTACATCCCAATCTTCAATCTCTTCATCTGAATGCTTGGTTTCTTTCCCCCTGACTTCTCTCCCCGTGTCTCAGTCAGTCAAGGAGATACTGGAGGCCTCTAGAAAGACCTCGACGAGAACCTGCTACTCCCAAAAGTGGACCAGATTCTCAGCCTGGTGCTCCTCTCACAGCCAGGACCCGGTGTCGGTCCCCGTCCCTCTGGTCCTTGACTATTTACTTCAATTATCTCATTCTGGCCTAAAGACCAACTCCATTCGAGTACACCTCAATGCGATTGCGGCCTTTCATCAGCCCCTGGAAGGGAAAGCCCTCTCGCTCCATCCCTTAGTCTCTCGCTTCATGAAGGGTCTTCTGAATGTCCACCCTCCTCTCAAACCTCCTCCGGTGGTTTGGGACCTTAACGTGGTTCTGGCTCAACTAATGAAACCTCCGTTTGAGCCCCGCCAAATGCCATCCAAAATTCCTCACTTGGAAGGTGATTTTCCTGCTCGCGCTCACTTCCGCCCGGCGGGTTAGTGAACTACAAGCTCTGGTAGCGGACCCACCCTTCACTGTATTCCATCATGACAAGGTGGTACTCCGCACTCATCCAAAGTTCCTGCCTAAAGTAGTGTCTGATTTTCATCTCAATCAGTCCATTGTCTTACCTGTGTTTTTTCCCAAGCCCCACTCTCACCCCGGAGAGGTGGCGCTCCACACTCTTGACTGCAAGAGAGCGTTGGCCTTTTACCTCCAATGCACTCAACCACACCGGAAAGTCCCACAATTGTTTTTGTCTTTCGACCCAAACCGGTTAGGTCACCCAGTTTCCAAGCGCACCTTGTCCAACTGGTTGGCCGATTGCATCTCCTTTTGCTATGCTCAGACTGGTCTCGCGCTGCATGGTCGAGTAACGGGACACAAGGTCCGAGCGATGGCAACCTCCGTAGCGTTCCTCAGGTCCACACCTATTGAGGAAATCTGCAAGGCTGCCACGTGGTCTTCGGTTCATACTTTCACCTCCCACTACTGTCTGGACTCACTGTCCAGAAGCGATGGCCGGTTCGGCCAATCGGTATTGCAAAATCTATTTGCTTAAATTGCCAACTTCCCTCCATCCCTTTTCAGTTAGCTTGGAGGTCACCCACATGTGAGAATATCATGCCTGCTTGTCCTGGGATAAAGCACAGTTACTTACCGTAACAGGTGTTATCCAGGGACAGCAGGCATATATTCTCACAACCCGCCCACCTCCCCAAGGTTGGCTTCTTTGCTAGTTAAGTGAACTGGAGACCACGAGGGGATGCGCCCCCTAGTGGAGCAGGAAGGCACGCATGCGTGGAGCAGCAGAGCAAACTTAAATCTTCAATCAAGTTTGCTTGAAAATGCTTCCGCATCGGGGCTCCGTAGATGACGTCACCCACATGTGAGAATATATGCCTGCTGTCCCTGGATAACACCTGTTACGGTAAGTAACTGTGCTTTTTCTGCAGACAGTGTAGGAAGAAGAAATTGCTAAGTGAATCCATCTGGCAATTGAGGCCTTGGAGGCCAGTTTGCTTCATCTCGAGTGGTTGGTCAGTACAAAATGACGTTCAGAAAGTCTAAAATCAGGCATCTCCAGTTAGAAAAGCAGGGCTCTGCACATCCAGCTTCTGCAAGAGTCTCCTCTTTTGCCGAACCTGTAGGATGAAAGGTGGGTAAATGAAGTTCCTGATTGACGTGGAAGGCAGAGACTACTTTTGGAAGAAAGGAAGGAACTGTGCCCAGAGAAACACCCAACTCCGTGAAACTGAGAAAATCCCTACAAGATGGCCGGTAATTCTGAAATCCTCACCAAGACTATGGCAACCAAAAAAAATCTTAACCGTAAGGCCCAACAGGTAAGCTTCCATCAAGATGCTCAGATGGAGCATGGGAAAGGCCCTTCAGGAGCACATTGAGGTCCCAAGATGGGAACGGTCTGCATAATGGGGATTTCAATCTGAGAGCCCTCTTTAAAAAATCAAGTGACATCTGGGTGAGACACCAGAGACAGTAAGTTTCTCTGAGCCTGACAGCATGAGATACTGGCTATCTGCACTTTAAGAGGTAAAACCGCCAGTCCCTTTTCAAGACTGGCTTGCAGGAATGTAAAGATCACCAAAATGGAAGCCCTCTCAGGTTCCACCTACTCCTTGGCGAACCATAACTGGAAGGTTTTCCAGGTCTTAGCATAAGATATGCAGACACACCAGATCTGCATACCAAGGCCTGCAGGGCCAGTCCCGAATCACCAGCCCCTTGATGGTTTACTAGCCTGTGGATGGTCTTATCCACCATGGCCCATGGCAGAAAAGCAGAGAAGCTGCTCTGTGGGCCAGGGCTTAACTAGGGCATTACCCCTGTGCTTCCACTTTTGGCTCTTTGACTGTAGAAGCAAACTGCCTTCACATTCTTGGCTGTGGACATTAGATCCATGTCTAGTTTGCCCTAATTATGAACAATGAGGGAAAATGCCCTCTGGAACAGAGTCTGCCTGCTAAGAAGGTCAGACTGGATGTTCTCTACCCCTGCCATGTGTGCAGCTGAGAGATCTTGCGATCTTGCAAGTGAAGTTCCACCCACTGGAATAACATTCATGCTTCCAGGTGAAGGGGAGCACTTCTGGTGCCTCCATGTCTGCTCACATAAGCCACTGTGGAGGCATTGTCTGATGTGTCACCCACACGTCAATTCCCCTGGAGCTACCAACTCACTTGCCTCTGCAGTCTAGGGGAGCTGTCAACTCACTTGCTTCTGCAGGGAGTGGCACTGAGAGCCCACCTGGGCAAAAAGGGAGTACTGGAGCAGGTGCATATGAGCTCTCACCCAAGGAACAACCTCCAGGGAGGCTGACATTAAGCCTAGCACCTGCAGGTGATGCCAGGCCATAGGGCTTGGAAAAGCCAAGATCTCCACAATCTGCTTTCTAAGCTGTTTGCATGGCTTAGGAAGAAAAATATGGTCCTGTCCCATATCAAACCACACTCTCAGATATTCTAAGCACTGAGTCGGATGAAGGTGACTCTTTTGGAAGTGCCTTTCTTGGGCGGGCACAATGAAGAATAAAGAGTATCTGCCCAAGCCCGACTCTTCGGGAACTGTTTTTTTGGCAGGAATGTCTAAAAGTCATTTCACTGTTGCTCGAACTCTGACTTCCTTCTCTGGCCGTCTGGCTGGAAAGTCAAGAAAACTCGATCTTATGCCATTCTTGAATAATGTCCAGAACCCAATAGTCAAATGAAATCTATTCCCATTCCTTCCACAGAGCTGACAGCTACTCACCAATATGAGGAGTAGCAGACGTCCTGGTGTCATTGTTGCTTCCTGGGGGTCGAGACACCATGGGAGCCCATGGGCTGCTAGCACCTGTAACTGCCAAATCTCTGGATCTCTGAAAGGGCCTCAGATGAGTAGCTGAAGGAAAATTGGTGGAATCTTCTAGAGGCATGAAAATTGCCTCTGCCGCCCCCTGCTATCCAGAGGAATTTGGGATGGCAATCCACCACATTGCCAATCAAATTACTGGGTAAAAATTAATTATATTTTTCACGGTCCTTTTTATTGTTAGTTGGGGGAATCCACCACATTGGCCATGAGGTCATTCAGTCCCTTTCCAAACAGCAACTGCTCCTTGAAGAGCAATCTGCTGAGAGTGACCTTGGAAGCTGAGTCACCCTCATTGTCTGATCCAGAGGGCAAAAATGGAGTAAGCTGAAACTTTAGTTAGGACTCTGATGTCAGAAAGAGCATTGGCCACATAATCCACTCCTTCCTTAGACAGTTAGGGAGAGGAATCCCTAAGCTCTGATGAACTAGTCAGCTGTCGGTATGACAGGCCCATGCCATGAAGGAGGCAGCTTCTGCAGCTTTAATACCCAAAGCCAGCGCTTCAGACTGTTTTTTAAGGACCACATCCACCTTATGGTCCTGTGTGTCCTTACACTTGCATTACTGTGGAGTTCACATATGGTTATATAAACAGCTGCTGGAAGTTTGGAGCCATAGGATAGAGTTTAGATTTAGCTCTGGCTACCTTTAGAGAGCCTTCAGGCAACTCCCATTGGTCAGTGACTAAGGAGGTGTCTGGATGAGCAGGAAAAAAGTTTGTCTGCGTTAGTGTCACACATAACGGAACACTGGGAGGTGGTGGGCTGAACATCAAGCTTCAACGTTGAAAGGGTGTCAGAAATGACATGGGAAACGGAAGCTGATCTAAAAAGATGACACATTGAGGGATCATCGCAGTGATCCACTGCCACTTCTGCCCCCCCCCCCCCCTAGTTACCGGAGCCTGTCAGGGATCCCATATCAGACACAGAAGAGCCATGCAACAATAAAGGCATGGGAAAGGACTTCCAGTCATCCCAGTCCTGCTCTGAAGGGTCACTGATGCTAGGAGCCAGTGTGTTATGAGGCAGAGATGCCTGCTTGTGAGAAGGATCTCCCTGAGGCAGAACTGGCATGCTCATAGGCAGCACACCGTTTCCTGGTCCTGTTAAGTAAGCTTTCCATAAAACACTGACTAAATCAGAAAAGCCTTGCATTGGAGAACCCGAGGCTCCTTGTACAACCCTGGAATGGGGAATAGGAGATTTATTCACCACCATGCACTTGCATTTTGTCACATTGCTGCTTAGATCTTCTGAGCAAGATCTCTTTCCCTGAGACCAGATCTTCTGGGATTTTGGGGATTCCAAAGCCTTGGAGGACTGAATAGGGGTTGAGCCTGAACCTCCCACCCCTTCCTCTTGTGCCCTGTGGTATGTGGAACATGGACACTCCTCGACTAGTAAATCTGCATTAAAAATGCAGGATCAAGGGCTAGAATGGCCTGGGGCATCCATGAGAGGTGAACTCTAGACAAAGTGACTGGTTTTAAGGCAGAAAAAAAATGAAGTTTAAAAGATCGCTGAAAACCCAAGATGGCCACCGTCAGGAAATTCATGCCAATAACAGGTTGTTGGAGCTAAATTAAAAATAGCAATTTGGGGGTTTT
Source organism: Geotrypetes seraphini (assembly GCF_902459505.1). Classification (NCBI taxonomy): domain Eukaryota; kingdom Metazoa; phylum Chordata; class Amphibia; order Gymnophiona; family Dermophiidae; genus Geotrypetes; species Geotrypetes seraphini. The sequence goes on from NC_047091.1 coordinate 107,010,022, forward strand.
GGAGGAGGGGGAATCGGATCGTAACCTTATAAACCCTTAAACATGAAATTTCCAGACTCTATTGTTTTCCTCATAGGGAATAATGGGAGTACTTACTGTGACTTCTGGTGCCTGTCAGCTTGTAGCAGCCTGCCTGCAGGGAAAGGATTTCTGCCTCAGATATTGTCAGAACTGGACCATCGATGGAAACCTGGCTGCCAGTTGGAAGGACCTCGACCACTGACTGCCACCCCCAAAATTCCTCACATAGCGAAGGAGGGGAGAAACTTTGCAGTCAGCTCCCTGATACTCAGAGGATTGTTACACGTGGGCCCCGTAGTCTGTGCTCAAGCCCCTGATTAAAGCAGCAGGCGAGAAGCTCCCAGGGGAATAGACTCTGAGCTCCAGAAGGGACACAAAACAGGCTGGCTCCACATGTACTCAATGAGATTGGCCCAGGAGCAGCAGTCCACCCATGCAGGACTGTGTCCTTTGCTCAATGAAGTAAGCCCAAAAAGGGGACCTCCAAGCACAGAAGTCATGAAGAAATTCAAAAATCCAACAACAAAATACCTGAAAATAACAAAAAGAAGCAGAGCTGTTTAGAACATACCTTAGTTTGCTTGTAGAAGGAAAAACTGAAGAGGGAGCTGTTCACTACAGAAGGGGAGGAGTTCAACATTTTAAAAAATGACACCCTTCTGCAGATTTGTGTTTAGTGGGAATCAACTCCTGTATATTAACAGAAACAACAGTGAAACTAAAGTAGATAGAATAGAATTGCTAATCAATGCGATGGATGTTCTTGTTCCAAATTAACTTGAAATGCGGCTCGATGGTCGACAAGCAAGCATGCATTTCATCATCCACCATCTGCAGTCATTCTCTTCTTTTTTTTCTTAATTTAATTTCTGTCAGAGCTGAAAATTCAAGTTTGCAAAGATAAGAAGATCTAAACGGTAACAAAGCCTTGATTGCTTTGTTGCTCAAATTAGGCTACCTACTGCATAAAAAATAAAACTAAAATTACGTGCCATTGATTTTTAAGGACTAATCACGTCAAAGAAGGATGCTTGTCTGGGCAGTTGTATCCTTATGCACACAGATACTCATAACATTGACAGATTTTTTAGTAGGTAACATACAAGTCATCTATTCGCTCTGTAGCGATCCCGATGCATGCGTAGACCATGTGTAGATGGTCTGCGCATGCGTCTAAGAGTCATGCCTTTTTTTAAACTTTTACTAGCCCAGCGAGCCCTTGGTTTTAATCTGCTTTAAACCTGTGGGTTAAAACTACGGGCTCGCACTGCGGGGGAAGGACAGGGCAGCGCTTGGGGAAGAGAGCCGTGCAGGAGATTCAGGGCAGAGAGGGACAAGGAGCAGGAGAGCAGATTCAGGACAGAGAAACGGGGCAAGGAGCAGGGGAGCAGATTCAGGACAGAGAAACGGGGCAAGGAGCAGGGGAGCAGGAGAGCAGATTCAGGGCAGAGAGTCGGGGCAAGGAGCAGGAGAGCAGATTCGGGGCAGAGAGGTGAGGCAAGGAGCAGGAGAGCAGATTCGGGACAGAGAAAAAGGCAGAGAGTCGGGGCAAGGAGCAGGAGAGCAGATTTGGGGCAGAGCAAGGCAGCAGGAGAAAATCATGGCAGAGAATCAGGGGCAGAGAGCTGGAAAGTCAGGGTAGACAGCAGGCAGAACAGGAGATGGCAGTCAGAAAGGAGTGAACGACTGGTCCCCACCAATCACTTGTTTGTGATTGGCCAGCCCAGTCGGTTTTACAGGGTTTTTGTTTGTGAATTGCTGCCTGCCATCATTTCAATGCCGTTCCCCCTCATTTGTATGCGTGGATCGGAGAATGATCGAGACAGAGGTTAGTGAATCGGGTTGGAGGGAAATTGGGTCGCAAACCGATCAGTACACAAATCTAGCCCTTAATCCTCCATTGCCCCAGATACATTAGATAGATTGTGAGCCCACCAGGACAGATAAACATATTTGAGCATCTAATTGTGAACTACTTTGATAGGTGGTAAATAAATACCTAAAATAAATAAATAAAAATCTGGCATTAACTCATAAAGGATTCCTAGAACTAATAAAGTCATTCCTCTTGAGTTCTTCCCCCTATGACTACCACCAGAAATAATTGCGCTATATCTCTACACTCTGCTAATATTTTTTTTTTAACCTTCCTCTTTATTAATTTACACACAATTATACAAATACATGTTAAACTTGCAAAAGCAAATATGGTGAAATATAGAGCAGCTGAACACTATTTTGTACTTGATTCCATATTTTCTCTCTTCCTAGTTCATTCCATGGTTCTAGAGTCTGGGTGTGCCAGAGGCATTTTGCTCCATTTCTGCCCCACCACATCTGTATTCTCCCCTCATTCCTATGGGTTAGAGCACTGGTTCCCAACCTTGTCCTGGAGGACCACCAGACCAATCGGGTTTTCAGGCTAGCCCTAATGAATATGCATGAGAGAGATTTGCATATAATGGAAGTGAGAGGCATGCAAATCTCCTCCATACATATTCATTAGGGCTATCCTGAAAACCTGATTGGCCTGGTGGTCCTCCAGGACACGGTTGGGAACCACTGGGTTAGAGTCAGTGAATATTGCATGGTAGTAGTCACACTTCTGTTTTGGAAATTCCTGGAAGCCTGTGATTAATCTCTTGGCATATATGTTTCCAAGCTGGATATATTGTTTGCCACCTTGTATCGGTAAGTTTCACAAGCTCATTCTACTGTTATCTTATACAGAACAAGGGAAATAGGAAAGAGGAACCATCATATCTGAAGAGGTAGTTATAATTTGCATGCTCTTCTTATATCCTGACAATTAAACTGACTGTGCAAAGCTGCCAATTTACCCAGTTCCAAGAGGAAGACTTTTCGGTCAAATTTACATTTGAATTCACAACCCAAAGCAAGTGTCCTTGAAATTTAGGACTGGGCAGCCAGAAATTTTTCATATGTTTTTGTTATTGTTTCAAAATAGTGATTCTAAGTGTGAAATTGAAAACAAATTTTCAGAGTATTTGTGTATGAATAACAAGGAGAGTGTTGTAAATCATCCAGCCTTACTGTAAACCACATCAAATCCATGTTAAAATTTGCAGGATAGAAGAAATTATATGGTAGAGTGAAGCTGAGGGAACCTCTAAACTTAAGTAAATAATAAATTTTTTCTAGGCCACAAATATTAAGACAGTTGTACAATCTGAAACCATTCCTTGCCAGCAATGCAAATAGATATCACAAATCCAAGAGGAAAGCCTAAAATAATGTCTTTCCTTACTCAAAATATCCCCCTGTCTAGACTGAAGGAAATGCTGAAGTTGGCTTTGGCTTTTGCCTTTGTGGCTTCACTGGTGGCTCTCTCTTGTGCTCTGGATTCAGCCTTTGAAGAAGGATGGAGGAGCTGGAAGACATTCCACAGAAAATCATATCCACAAGTAAGTATGTCATGAACAAGGGGCAAAACGCAGTGTTCCTGGACTGAGCAAAATTGATCCAGATGAGAACAGATCATCATTATAAGGAGGGAGGGAAGGCTGACTTGCTAATTGTTACCTAGGAGCTGAATCCATTGTTAAAGGGAGAAAGAGGAGGAGAGGAAAGGATGGAGGAAACAGATTTTGCTCATACCTTTCTCAGTACAGTAGGTGTGGCAGGATGGAATGAGATGTTTCAGCGTTGCTGCGTTGAAATGGCCACAATGAATCATCCCGTTACGGGGAGGCTGGGCTTCAGGCAGCACAGACAGAGACGTCCCAGCCTCTGCCCCCTCCATGATACCTGCGATGAGCTGCTGAAAGCCCCAGCCTGGCCTCCCCGCCAGCGCTTCTCCCCCTGTAACAAGTAGCTGAAAGCTCCGGCCGGGCCTCTCCCCCAGGGCCTGGGCTCTCTGCCAGCCACTTCCACCTGCTCCCTGGCCTCACCCAGTGGCCTGCTCCGACTTGCTTGGAGGTCTGATTCTAGGGTTCTTTGGGGCATCGCTCCACCAAACATTGAATTAGATCCATCACATTAAAACAGCTGTGATGAATTGACCACAATTAATTGTCCTAGACCTGTCAGGCACTTATTGAATTGATTCTGAGATATGCTTCTCATTGGAGTATGGTATGTTTAGAAACACAGCTAATGGAGGGGGATGGGACTTGATATACTGCTTTTTCTGTGTGGTTACAATCAAAGCAGTTTACATATTATATATAGGCATTTATTTTGTATTTGGAGCAATGGAGGGTTAAGTGACTTATTCAGATCAGAAGGAATCAAACCCAGTTACCCTGGCTCTCAGGCCACTGCACAAACCATTAGGCTACCATCCTTCCGGCAATTTGTGTTAAGGGAAAAATGTTTTCTCCTATTTGTTTTAAATGTATTACTATGTAACTTCATGGCATGACCCCTACTTTTTAAAAGAATAAATAAGAACATAAGCATTGCCTCTGCTGGGTCAGACCAGGGGTCCATCGTGCCCAGCAATCCGCTCCCGCGGCGGCCCCCAGGTCCATGACCTGTAAGTGACCCTTTACCTAAACCTTTTATTCCCTAATCATTTAATATCCTGTATAGTAACCCTCTATCTATACCCTTCAATCCCCTTCTCCTTCAGGAAATCATCCAATCCCTTTTTGAAACCCAATATCGTACTCTGTCCTATCACCTCTTCTGGAATCGCATTCCAGGTGTCCACCACCCTCTGAGTGAAGAAGAACTTCCTAGCATTTGTTCTGAATCTGTCTCCTTTCAATTTTTCTGAATGCCCTCTTGTTTTTGTTGTCCCCGCTAGTCTAAAGAATCTGTCCCTCTCCACCTTCTCCATGTCTTTCATGATCTTATAAGTCTCTATCATGTCCCCTCTAAGTCTCCGCTTTTCCAGGGAAAAGAGCCCCAGCTTCTCTAGCCTTTCAGCATATGAAAGGTTTTCTATGCGTTTTATCATCCTTGTTGCTCTTCTCTGGACCCTCTCGAGTATCACTATATCCTTCTTAAGCTACGGCGACCAGTATTGAATGCAGTACTCCAAATGCAGGCGCACCATCACCCAATACAGTGGCAGGATAATTTCCTTCGTTCTGGTCGTGATACCTTTTTTGATAATGCCCAACATTCTGTTCGTCTTCTTTGAGGCCGCTGCGCATTGTGCCGCTGGCTTCATTGTTATATCCACCATCCTTTGTTATATCCAAGTCCTTTTCTAGGCTGCTTTCCCCCAGTACCATCCCTCCCATCATATAGCTATACATCGGGTTCCCTTTCCCTATGTGCAAGACTTTACATTTCTCTACATTGAAGCTCATCTGCCATTTTTTTGCCCACTCACTCAGTTTGTTCAGGTCTCTTTGTAGTTCTTTACATTCCTCAACAGTTCTAACCCTACTGGAGAGTTTTGTGTCGTCCATGAATTTTATAACTTCGCACTTCATCCCTGTTTCCAGGTCATTAATGAATATATTGAATAGCAGCAGTCCCAGTACTGACCCCTGTGGGACACCACTCGTGACCAGTGTTCCCTCTAAGCGGGCGGGTGTTGTGAGCAAACTTTTTTCACTGTGAGCTAAAAATATCGGGCGCCAGCAAGTTATGAGCCAAATAAATATGTTGCTTTCTACCACAGAACTTCCTTACGTTTGTATGGAATCTATCCCCTTTCAACTTTAGAGAGTGCCCTCTCGTTCTCCCTGCCTTAGCTACTAAGTCTATTCCCTTCAGTACCTTGAATGTTTCTATCATGTCCCCTCTCAATCTCCTCTGCTCAAGGGAGAAGAGGCCCAGTTTCTCTAATCTTTCGCTGTACGGCAACTCCTCCAGCCCCTTAACCATTTTAGTTGCTCTTCTCTGGATCCTTTCGAGTAGTACCGTGTCCTTCTTAAAGTACCAGTGCTGGACGCAGTACTCCAGGTGAGGGCGTACCATGGCCCGGTACAGCAGCATGATAACCTTCTCTGTCTCTTCAGTCCAGCATCTGCCCCTTCCATTCACTGTCTGTCTTTCCCTGCCATCTCTCCTCCTGCCCCCCCCCCACCCCCCAATTTGGTCTAGCATCCATCATCTTCCTTCTGTTCCCCTCATGGTCTGGCATCTCTATCCTTCCCTCCCCCCTGTGGTTTTTAGCATATCTCTCTTCTCATTTCCTCCACTCAGATCTGATCATTCTCTGCTCTCTCTTCCCTTTTCTTCTCTGGTCTTCCTTCTCTATTTTCTGCCTCCATCTAAATTAAATTCTTTCTTACTATTTAGTCCCGTTTCCCTCTTTTCACTGTGTCTACACACAGCTTGTCACCCCTTTCCCTCACCCCTCCATTATCTTACTATTTTCTTCCCCCTTTATTTATCTCCTCCTTCCATCCAGTATGTGTTCTTTCCCCACTTCCATTCAGCATCTGCTCTCCCTTCTCAACTGACATCCATCTGCCTTCTGCTCTCTCTCCCTTCTTCTCACTTCCATCATCTGTCCCCTTCTCTCTCTCTCTCATCTCCTCCATTCCATCATCTGCCCCTTCTCTCTCTCTCTCTCTCTCCCCCCCCCCCAACTTCCATCATCTGCCCCCCTTCCCCTCACCTTTGTGGGTCACTTTCTTTCCCCTGAGGGTGGCTCATGTCACAGGGGAAGCTTTGGCCGAGCAGAACCGCTTGATTGACAGTGGAACTTACTTGATTGATGTCGATGCGGGGGCCCGTTGCCGTTTGAAGGAAAAAAAAAAAAGGTGGAAAAAAAGGAACCTGTAAAGGCGAGAGGAAGGGAAACCTCCAGGACAGCTGCTTTTTGCCCTCCTTCAGCGGCCCAAGAGTTCAGACCAGCAGCGGCAGCTCTGTATGCTTTTAACTTCGGCACAGAGCTGCCCCTAATCAATAGTTTAGCGCGGTTTCATGAGGCAGCCTCGGGGCCTTTGATAGCCGGCCCGCTTCGATGATGCGATGTGGGCCGGCCTAGCAAAGGCCCCGAGGCTGCCTTATGAAACCGCGCTAAACTATTGATTAGGGGCAGCTCTGTGCCGAAGTTAAAAGCATACACAGCTGCCGCTGCTGGTCTGGAGGTGCGGAGACAAGGCAGGAGGCAAACGCGGTGGAAGGCAGGAGTCCCGGCGAAGGCAGGAGTCCCGGCACAGCGACTGCAACAGGAAGTTGCAAGTCAGCTGACGCCGGCCTTTCGTTGCGGCGGGGACCGAATCCTTCGCGGACCGGCAAGATTTTGTTTGCGGACCGGCACCGGTCCGCCGGTTGAAGAACTGTGCTCTACACTGTGTGCGCTGTGACGAGAAACTTGTGCGCTGCGAGGTAATATTTTGTGCGTCAGCGCACCCCAGCGCAGCTTAGCGGGAACACTGCGTCGTGACCCCTTTCCAGTCAGAGTAGTGTCCCTTTACTCCTACCCTCTGTTTCCTGTCTGCCAGCCAATTTTTGATCCATCTGTGCACGTCCCCTTCCACCCTGTGGCTCCACAGTTTCCTTAGTAGGTGCTCATGGGGTACCTTGTCGAAGGCTTTTTGGAAATCCAGATATACGATGTCTATGGGGTCAAGTATTCGCTTATCCCCTCAAAGAAGTGCAGTAGGTTTGTTTGGCATGATCTTCCTTTACAAAAACCATGCTGGCTTGTTCTCATCAGTTTATTTTTTTTTTTATATGTTCATTGATACTGTACTTGATCAATGATTCGGCCATCTTCCCCGGAACTGAGGTCAAGCTCACCGGTTTGAAGATAGGTGTAACAGTCGCTATCCTCCAGTCCTCCGGGATTACCCCTGTTTTCAAGGATAGGTTACAAATCTGCTGCAGTAACTCCGCTGTTTTGTCTCTGAGCTCTTTCATTATTCTCGGGTGGATTCCGTCTGGGCCCGGAGATTTGTCAGTTTTTAATATATCTATCTGTTTGAGTACGTCTTCAAGGCTTACCTCCATGCATAATTTTTCCTCTTGATCTCCCTTGAAGATTTTTTCCGGTTCCGGCACGTTGGATGTGTTCTCTCTTGTAAAGAACGACGAGAAGAACATGTTTAGTCTGTCTGCCACCTCTTTTTCCTCCTTCACCACTCCTTTCCTGTCTCCCTCATCCAAAGGTCCCACCTCCTCCCTCGCCGGCTGCTTTCCATTCACATATCAGAAGAACGGTTTAAAATTTCATGCTTCCCTGGCTAGTCTCTCTTCGTATTCTTTTTTTGATTTTCTGACCACGCGGTGACATTCTTTTTGATGCTTCCTGTGCTCTTTCCAATTTTCCTCGGTTTTATCCTTTTTCCACTTCCGGAATGATTTTTTCTTGTCTCCTATCGCTTTCTGTACTTCATTGGTTATCCACTCCAGGTCTTTTGTTTGATTCTTTTTGCACCCTTTTCTGAATCTGGGTATAAACAGGTTTTGCGCCTCGTTTACCGTTCCACTCCACTCAGGATTTTATAAACCTCTTTTCTCTCTCTCTCAGCCATCTCTTCTCCAAGCTAAACAGCCCTAACCTCTTTAATCTTTCCACATATGAGAGGAATTCCATCTCCTTGATTATTTTGGTTGCTCTTTCCTGTACCTTTTCTCTACCATATCTTTTTTGAGATGTGGTGATCGATACTTAAGGTGTAATCTCACCGTGGAACGATACAGAGGCATTATGCTATTCTTCATTTTATTCTCTATTCCTTTTCTAAAACAGCAGTTTCCATGCTTGTTAGGGTGTTAAGGTCTTATTGCTGACCTACAAGTGTGTTCATTCTGCTGCCCCTCAATATCTCTCCTCGTTTTCTGTCCTTATACACCTCCCAGAGAACTCCGTTCCTCAGATAAGTCACTCTTAGTGTTACCTTTCTCTTCCACTGCCAATTCCAGACTTCGTTCCTTTCATCTAGCTGCCCCCTATGCCTGGAATGAATTACCTGAGTTTGTCCGCCAAGCCCCTTCCTTCCCTTATCTTGTTTAAAAGCAGACTCAAAACCCATCTTTTTGATACAGCCTTCAATCCATAACCCTTACTCCCCACTTCCCACCATTGCCCTTAACTGTATCCCTGAGATTCTGTTTGTCTGTCTTGGCTGTTTAGAACGTAAGCTCTTTTGAGCAGGGTCTGTTTTCTTCTTCTTTGTGACTCTGTGCAGCACTGAGTGCATCTGATAGTGCTATAGAAATAATCAATAGTAGTAGAGTAAATATATATATGCAGGTGTGGAAAAGGAGAGATAATGGCAACATATTTCAGTCAGCTGTCTCTTTGGTTACACTGGATTAACATAGCTATTCCTATGAAAGTTTATAATTTATATAGCAGTTGATGAATAAGTATGTTTCCCCCCAAATCCCAGCAGAAATTGACTATTTTATAGATTATGATAACTGTTATTAGATGTTTTTCAAAAGATAAGTGAAGTCTATCTAGCCTTCCAGTGATTTCTTCACATGCAAATTTCAACGTACAAGATTTCTCACATAAAGAAATTATATATTTAAAACTAAATTGAACTTACAGTTCTCAGAGAGTAATTTCAATATGAAGTTCGCAATGACTGGCTGGTAAACTCTTAAATATAAGAGGGGGTTACCTCCCCCTCTTCTGGAGTTTCATATCTCTGAGCGTACCATATAAATAAAGGATTACTCCCTTGAGACCAGTTTTTTCACTATAGTCGGTTTGTTCTTGATCTACCCTATTCTCTCTTGGCATGGGAATTGTTGCTCCTAAATCGGGAGGTTCTCCAGAGTGTTATTTGTAGTTTGGCATTTGGCATGATGTCTGCAAAAAGTCTCCAACTTCAACTAGAAATCTGTAATGGAGTGGGAAAACTCTGGTTAGTAATCTTCCTTGATTATATCCAGTATCCACAAGTTGGATATAATCTGGGTCCATTCCTCAAGAAAGTTGGATAATCATTCTCCTATCAGCACTTTTGAGAAATAGACCTGGTTGGTATCATTAGGTGGCATGAGCTGCTGCTCTTTTATCAACTTGAAAGGAGGACTGTCTCGATTGAACTGGGAATGCTGAAAGTAACCCAAGGGTCCAGGCCTGTAGTGTTTAATGTCCTTAAAATGTGATGTAGAAGAAGAGGAAAAAAGAAGAAGGCTTTGTTTTATCTTCAGGAGGATACTGAAGCTTGGCTTTCCCCCCAAATCCATAACCAATTTCTCAGTCTTCCTCACAACAATGTGCCTCTAAAGGGGAGCTTGCTGGGATGAGTATTAGAGGCCAGGTCTGCAGCATAGTTCCTCATTAAAGAAGACATCTTGCTGATACTGAAAGGGCCATAGAATGTGCTTGAAATCTAAATCATAAAGAGCATCAGCCAAATAAGCTAAGCCTGTCTCAAGCCTAGGGTCCATTTACACATTTTCCTACTCTACTGAACCCAATGAGAGAGCAAGCTCTGGACACATACAAACTCCAGATCAAGGCTTGAAACAGCCACTGCTTATCAAAGAACTGCTTAAATACTGTTTCCACCTTGCTGTCCTGGAGATCTTTAAGGGCAGCACTACCCTCAATGAAAATAGTAGTCTGTATTGTGACAGCTGTCACCAGTGCATCTACCCTCAGCTGTCTGAGCCTATCTTTCTCTTCAGATGCTGAGGGATATAGCTCCTTTCCTTTTCTCAGTGACTTATCAGCAGCTCTTCTGAATCTCTCCACCCCATTGCAAGGAAATGCCTCTATCCTAGGCTACTGCAGTTTCCTCCTCCCCCTACAGTCCATCAGTCAATAGGCTGCAACACCCTCTTCCTCCTACAGCCCATTGATCAGACACAACTAGCCAATAGGCTACAGGAGGAGGCAGTAACGGTAGCCGGGATACAGACACACTTCCTTCTTGTTTTCCCGGTCTGTTTTGCAGCATGGAGTTTTCTGCTCCAAAAGTAATAAAGTACAACATAGAATATTGGGGGTGCCTAGGAACTCACAGAACCCACAGTGCTGGTGCCTATGAACACAGGATCATCTTTTGCTACTGGAATCTCGCCTTCCTCCAAAGGGCCCTTAGGGATTGAAGACTGCAAAACTAGAGAAGGTGCCTTCTTAGAATATATAGAAGAATTCAAGGACTCTGCCACCCAGACACCTAAGACTCCAACTTTCCCAACCACATCCGCTTAGAAGAGGATGCCTCTTGCAAGTTGTAACTGCAAGAGCTCCCTCCTGAGTACTCTGAGACGTCTTCAGCATGTAAGCCTGATAAAGCAACAGGACAAAATCAGGCAAGAAAGGAGAACTGGCATTAAGAGGCTCAGCTGTTTCTAGCCCTTATCTTTCTCCACTTCCCTGCATCACCAATTCAGAATTGTTTGTAGATAGTGGCAGCACATTTTTTGAAGAGGCTCAGGTAGACAAAACAGCCATGGTTTCTATATGTGCACCGTGGGCTGAGTTGGCCAATACAATCAAGGCTCCCTACAGTGCTGAATCATACTGCTGCTTCCCATGCACTCTGTGCTCCAGCTGAATAAAAGCAGAGGCATGACCTGAAGCAGCACAGTGGGTGCAGCAGGGGGAGCAGTGCTTTATTGCTTCTTCCACCAGGGGGAGCACTATTTCTGCCAGTGCCACCACAAGGAGAGTTCTTAAAAGAAATTTGCTGGTACCAGTGAAGAAATTAAGGTAAAGAGCATAGACATGGAACCCCCCCCCCCTTAGACAGCAGAAATGCACATGCTGGCAGAACAGCATAGCAGTATTTCCTGCCTTCCAGGTAAACCCTGGGGAGACCAAGGATTCAGAGAAGAAAAAAGAAAACAGCCTTACTGGGGACATATTCTTTCTTCAGAATTCAGCACCTCTCCCTCTGAGGCAGGAATGAAAGACACAAGGGAGAGCATGTGTGTGTGTGTGTGTGTGGGGGGGATGGAACCCAAACTCCCCTGGGTGTACCCCTTAAGCCCACAATCACTCTTAACTGTATGCCTCCTTGCTCCACTGGGATCACTAGTTCCTGAGCGGACCATAAGGAACCAGTCCTGGAACTGCACAGGAGATCATCTTCTACCTGCCAGAGATAGAAAAATATTGAAGTGCTGGAGCTGCATAATGTCTTTATAGGTCAGAGTTTACTTCTATGTTTTTTTTATCTCTGCCTGCTGGTTGATGAATGCACGACCTGCAAGTTCTGGACTAGTTTAGTGAAGACTCTAAGGAAATTAGTTTAATAAGAATGGTGAGTGGGAGTGTACAGGCTAGAAGTTCTAAAATAAGGATGTGATGGACGTAGATGTGGGATTAAAGCAGCGGATGGAAACAAAGCACTAAAACAAGGGTTCTCAGTTCTCAGGACACACCCAGCCAGTCAAGTTTTCAGGATATCCACAATGTTCATGGACTGGGTTGAAAATCACCACACTAAAATTACCTGCAGAGGGCAGCAGTTCTATCCAAACCAGCACGGGAATGTTTTGTTCGTTCAAGAAGGCATAAAAACTACAGTTACAACCTTAAATATAAACATGGAGAGTAGCTTGCAAGTTGTGACAGTTATTATGTACATCGCTTAGAAATGTTACCAGCGTTTTAATCAAATTTTAATTAAACTTGAAACTTAAATACCTGGATGAGTCATTTTGCTGTTTGTCTGCTATCATCTACCTTTGCACAGATTTTAGAAAATAACTCCACAAGATGAATCCCTCTATTTTCCAGAATGATGTAGGTTTATTTTAACATCCTGTGTTCTGTCTGGTTTCACCGCCTAGCTAATCAGCAGACTTGCATTTGGAATAAACATTGCAAAATACAAGAAAAAGAAAATATCCACAATGTGTCAGTGTCACCAAGCGTAAAAGCAGAATGGCTGCCATGTTGGCCCACTTATTTGCACAAAATAAAAGTTAGCAAAAAATAGATATACATGTTAAAGTCCAAGTGAATAATAAAATGCAATACAATGATATATCAGACTTCCTGCTATCTCCCTTCCATGCTCACTTGTACTTTCAGGAAATGTCATCTTATGCTCATTCTCTTCAGAGCTGAGGTAGGGAGTGCTAATTCCAGAAAGCTAGTCAAGAAATGTATGAAGGTATTCCAAATACAAAAGGTATTAAAATCTATATCCAAAGTTTCAGAACTGATCTTGAAATATCTTCACTGGCTTGTCCTTATCATTCTGACTCAAGAATGACACGGTGACAAAATTCCTGTCCCCGCGTATGACCGCGTTAAGGAGAGAGGGAAGAATCAGAGTATGAATGGGCCCAGCCATGGACCCTGGTGCCTTGCATTGAAGAATGCTGGTGTAGAAGGACTGAGGTTGAGATAGACAGTTAGACACTCATGAATGACATGGGATGGTTTTAGGAATGGTGATGAATTCTGCCACCGTGTCATTCTCTAATTCTGAGCTAGTCTTCAGGTCTCTCTGACAATAGGCCTCTTCTCTTCTCCTCAATTCCCTTACCCTGACTTTGTGCATGCCACGCAACAGAACCCCATTGACCAGGCTTATGAGTCTTTTAATCTTTGTGCAGACGGTGGAGGCTTTTCGCAGGACCATTTGGGAAAAGAATCTGTGCAAGATCGAGCAGCACAACCTAGAGCATTCTCAGGGAAAGCACAGCTACGTCCTGGAGATGAACCACTTTGGTGACATGGTAACAGGAGCTTTAATGGATAAAAATGTCAACTTTTTCAAGGATAATAGGGAGTTGGTAAACACAAAGGAGATAATGCTAAACTTTGGGTCCATGGGTCCACAAAGAATTTATCAAAGGTTACAAAGCATAGTCAGTCTTATATACCATTCTTGTTGCTGTTATGTGTCTATGATGTAAGCCAATGTGCTGGTATCAAGCAAGTTTATCTTTACACAGAAAACACATGAGGACATCTATTTATCTGTGAACCCTTGCCCAGAGTTGTTAGAAATTGGACCTTTGTTCTAAATGATTTTCACAGAGCTGCCAAATTAGCCATTCCAGGATTTTTTGGCCAGTCCTGGTTTAAACTTACAACCCAAGCCAGTGGGTATATGTAGTCCATGATTCTATCCCTTAAAATCAGTGTTCTGGGTCCCAGAATGAACATAAGTTTCAAGTTTATTTAGTTTTTGATATACCTCAACGACTTCGTTGCTTGTAAATCTGATTAATTGTAATTCTTGTAAATCTGTTTAATTGATGTGAACCGCCTGGAACTCCCTGGGTATGGCAGTATACAAAAATAAAGTTATTATTATTATTATAAAAATGGGTACATAAAGAGATAAAAACAATGACAGTTGCAGGGAAGGTAATAGTCAACCAACACGAAACAGGAGGGATAGAGCAGTGATCTCAAACTCACGGCCCTCGGTATTATAAAGAATGATTCTTTATGGAAAACTTGTGCCTTAAGTGTCCGGCAGTCGTGTTCTGGAACATTGCCGCCTCACTGCTGTAACCTCACGCAAGCGCTTTCCTGCGTCTGTATGGGATTGTCCTCTCCACTCCACCTCACAATCGCGTACAGACGCAGGAAAGTGCTTGCGTGAAGTTACAGCAGTGAGGCAGGCAACATTCCAGAACGTAAGGTAACCATTGGAAGCAGTGCAGCTTGTGCAAGTGTCCGGTGCTGGAGGAAGTGAGAGTTGAAGGCGGTTGCGGACGCGACCACCGGACACTTAAGGCACAAGTTTTCCATAAAGAATCATTCTTTATAATACCGAGGGCCGTGAGTTTGAGATCACTGCTCTATCCCTCCTGTTTCGTGTTGGTTGACTATTACCTTCCCTGCAACTGTCATTGTTTTTATTTCTTTATGTACTCATTTTTATAATAATAATAATAACTTTATTTTTGTATACTGTCATACCCAGGGAGTTCTAGGCAGTTCACATCAATTAAACAGATTTACAAGAATTACAATTAATCAGATTTACAAGCAACGAAGTCGTTGAGGTATAGAATCATTCTTTATAATACCAAGGGCCTCAAAATAGTTGGTCCATAATCTTGTCTCTTGCAGTTGATACTTTGATAGTTTTTCACTTTCTGCATGTTGCACTGCGTTCAGCTGTGTATAGCTGAAATTATCAAAAGCAATTAAGGAAATATCAGAAGCAATTAAGTTTATAAATCTTTCCTTAATTGCTTCTGATAATTTCAGATAATCCACATTTTGGATTTGTAGTTGTCATTTCTTTAATAAAATATTAACTATTTTTTCTGCGGACCTCCAAGTACCTACAAATCCCAAATGTGGCCCTGCAAAGGGTTTGAGTTTGAGATCCGCTGGGATAGAGGGAAAGAAATACAATGTAATAAAAAGGAAAGTAGAGATAAGAGGAGAACACAAATGGGAGGGGGAAATGTTTCAATTATTCCTTTCTCGGGTTATTTTTCTCGTACATTGCATGCATCTTTAAACAAGAATGATTTAAGGTGTGATTTGAATTCTGTAATTGGAATGATTAAATCTTCCCTCTTGCTGCATGGAAATAGAAGTGCTTTGGTTTTGGAGCTATTTAATGAAATGTATTTTCATTCAGCCATTGGCTAATTTGTTCCAGTTTGAGATTAATTTCTTGAATTTCACCTAGGATTATAAGAATTGCCATACTTACCCAAATATGTGATACTTGCTCTACAAATTACGCAAAATGCCCCAGCCTGAATTATAGTGCGAGCCTCCAGATACGAGCATATTACACCAATTTTGTGTCGTTTACTTTGGCTACCTGTTGCTCAGCATGTTGAGCTTAAGACTTTGAATTTGATCTTTAAAGTTTTGAAAGACAACTGTCCTGTAGTTTTACGCTCATTGTTCTCTAGTTACCAACCAAAGAGAGTATTGAGATCTGAGAATCAGATGAATCTTGAAATTCTGTCATTGAATTTGGTGAGACAAGTAAGAATTCATAAGAACATAAGAATAGCCTTACTGGGTCAGACCAATGGTCCATCAAGCCTGTTCTCACGATGAACATTCCAGGTCACTAGTACCTGGCCAAAACCCAAAGAGTAGCAACATTCCATGCTACCGATCCAGAGCAAGTAGAGGCTTCCCCCATGTCTTAATAACAGACTATGGACTTTTCCTCCAGAAATTTGTCCAAACCTTTCTTAAAACCAACTACATTATCCGCTCTTACCGCAACCTCTGGCAACGTGTTCCAGAGCTTAACTAGTAATGCAATTTCTTCCATTTATTTTTCATATACACACAATATAATATTATTAACAATACATAATGTAATCACAAAATTAAAAAAAACAAAGCACACTGTATGCAGAGAAAATGTTAATTACTATTTATATTTGTTTTTGTTTTCAAAGAGATCAAAGCAGATGACTTTAAAATATGCAATGTCACCTCAGGAACAGCTACCCAAAATAGACAAATATAGTGCAAAATATAGACAGCAGATATAAAGTCTCAAAACTGACACAATTTGATCACTAAATTGAAAATAAAATCATTTTCCTTACCTTTGTTGTCTGGTGATTTTTTTAGTCTCTGGTTGCACTTCCCTCTAACTGTGCATCCAACATTTCTTTCTTTCTGCCTCCTACATGCTTCCTCTCCTCCAGACCTCATTCCTTTCCCCAACCAACATCTCTCTCTGTTCCTCCATGAGTCCAACTTTTCTTCCTCTCTCCTCAATCCCATTGGCAACATGTCTTCTTCTCTTTCTCACTGTCCATCTGTCTTTCTATCATTCCCTCCCTTGCTGCAAAGGGAGTGGGGAAAGAGAGAGAGAGAGAGAGAGAAAGATCCATGGTGCATCTCTCCCACTCCCTCAACTGCCACATCCAACATTTCTCCCTCTCTCATCCCCAAGATCATGTGCAGCATCTTTCATCACTGCCCACCAGCCCCATGCCCAATAGTTCTCTTTCTATCACCCCTCTCCAGCATGTCACATCTCTACCTCTATTCCCTCCACCATTTTGTCCAACATTCCTCTCTCTTGCATCCCTTTTAATCTGTCCCACTGTTCCCTCTCCATAGCCATATCCAACATTTCTCCCTCTCATCCTTCTCTTCCCCATGCATCTCTACCTCACTCTTCTCTCTATGCCTAATTTTCCTCTTTTTTCATTTCTCCATGTGCACCATCTCTTTCCCTCTCACTCACATACTCATGCCCAACAATTCTCCCTTTCTATTCTCTCCCTCCCTTCTGTGACCCAAGTTCATGCCCCTCCCTTCCTCCAGCCACATGCATCTTTTCCCCTTTTCCTTTTCGTTTCCACCATGTGCATCTCCTCTTTCTATTTCCTTCCATTCCACTTTATCCATGTACACCTCCTTCCTCTCTCTTCTTTTTCTCTTCATCCATGTGCATATCTTCCCTTTCTCTTCAGTTCCCCTTCCCTCCCCTCCATCCATGTGCATTTCTTCCTCTTTCTTCCCTTCCTCTCCATCCCATAAGAATATCCCTTCCCCCCTTCTCCTCCATCCATGTCCAGCATTTCTCCACGCCCATCCATCCAGCCAGTCATACCAACTCTTTCCATTTCCCCACATCCCTCAGTTCAACATTGCTCCCTCTCTCCTTCCCCCCCCCCGGCATATCCAGCGTTTCTCCTCCTCTAACCTTCCTCCGTCTGCCGCCCTACCACTGCCTGACCTGGAATCTGGAGTCCACACGGCCACGTGCTCGGGAAGGCCCTGTTGGCTCCATCCACTTTGACACATTTGCATTAGAGGGGCGGTACAAACAGGGCCTCACGAACGGATAGACTCAAAGGCTCTGCATCAGTTAAGCTAGTGTCAGTGCCGGGCCTTGTATAGACTCCGGACTTCCTGACAGGCAGTGGGAGGGTGGCAGAAGATGGAGGGCTCTTCTTCGCTGGAGTTAGCTTGGTGTTGAGTGGAATATGGGGCCACCCCGCCTGTCCTGGAAGGCTTCCCTCTGACGTCAGCTCTGACATCGGAGGGAAGTCTTCTGGGTCAGCTTTGGTGGAGGGGGGCATGCCGCTGGAGGAAGGGGTATGGAAGACCCCTGCCGCGTATCCCCCACAAGTGGCTTGCGTACCCCTAGGGGTACGCATACCGTGTGTTCAGAAACATTGTCTTAAAGGACACAGGCAGATGTGGGAAGCCCTCCATATACAACAGGCAATGAAAACACCATTTTCTGTCATTAGACAGATGAAGAGTTTCATCAACTGCTAAATGGCTTCATCTTGGAGCCGGAAGAGGAGAAGGTGACTTTGTTTCAGCATTCAGATACTTTTAAAGTTCCAAAGGAGGTGGACTGGCGTACAAAAGGTTATGTAACACCAGTGAAGAATCAGGTGAGCAGAGTTTATAAGAAAATCCCAGACTTTTCTACCTTAATTAATCTATTTTTTAGACATGATTTCTGAGGATTGTTTGTATGTTTATTTTAAAATTATGTAAACCATTTAGTTTTAAACGGTATAGAAAATTTTAAAATAAATAAATAAATATTCAAATAGTACTATTAGTGTACAAATAAGTTTTTAAGAGTTAAACATGAATACCTTCTGAATCACTCTCGGCCTCTTTTACAAAGCCGCACGGCAACAGCCCCGAAGCCCTTTAACTCTCTATGGGCTTCGGGGCCGTTAGTGCAGCGCAGCCGCTAGTGCGGCTTTGTAAAAGAGGCCGTCTGTTTAAAAAAAAAGAACTTGGAGTCTGTGTTGAGCATGGGATGAGGGGTGGGGTGTTAAGTGCTTTCCTTTAGGTCACATTACACACAGAAAGGACAATCAATGCTATGTTGTCAATCCGTTGACCGATGTGTCACAGATGTGACAGCTGGTAGAATAAGAACGCAAGAGTTGTATTGGGTCAGACCAAGGGTCTATCTCAGTGGCGTGTGGTCAGGACTTTCAGGCGATTTACCCAACCCCCAGAAGGCCCTGAGGGCATTGTTCTGAATTCGATTGGTTGAGCAGGCAGCAGGCAGAAGCTGCTCAACTAATTAAATTCAGATCAGCACTGTCAGGTCTACTTTGTGCTTGATGCGGTTTGACTGGTTTAGTAGCCTGCCTGCTCAACCAATCAAACTGCATCAAGTAAAAAGTAAATAACAACGACAAGAAAAAAGCAGGCCTGTAGAAAGCTGGGGATTCACTGAAAGCTTTGACTTAGGGCTAGATTTACTAAGCAAACCGATCGTGTACCGATCAGTTTACGAGCCCTTTGCGACCCGATTTCCCTCCGATCCGATCCTGATCCGTGCATGCAAATGAGGGGAATTGGCATGCAAAGCAGGAAGGTCACGATTACTTACTGACTGGCTGGCCGATCAAAAAACTAGCGACTGGTGAGGACCAGTCGCTTGTGCTAAAGCCCTGCTCTCTGCCCCGATTCTCCTGCTCTGGCCGCCCTGCTCCCTGCTGAGCCTTGACTCTCCTGCCCTTCCCCACAGTGCGAACCTGTGGTTTTAACCCGCAGATTTAAAGCAGGTTAAAACCACGGGCTCGCAAAGTTAAAAAAATAGTTTATAAAAAGAAAAAAAACGGGCATGAAGGAGCACCAGTGCATGTGCAGACCATCTACAGTCTAGGAAAATGGTCTGCGCATGCTCAAGGATCGCTCTCCAGCGATCCGTGCAGTTGGGGGGGGGGGGGGGGGGGGCCAACGATTGCCCCATTTGCAAGCAGCCTTTAGTGAATTTGTCGGCCTGCATGCAATCGGGCATGTATTGGACACGGAAAGGAGGTTAGTGAATCTAGTCCCTAATGCCACTGGTCTATCTAGTCCAGTATCCTGTTTCCAGCAGTGGTCAGTCCCAAAAAGTAGCTACTTAAACACAATGATAAGCAGTGGTTTTCCCCAGATCTTGAATATCAGCTTATGAACTTTTCCAGATTTTTTAAAATCCAACTACATTAATTGCTTTTATCATTTGCTCTGGCAATGAGTTTCAAAACCGTAACTAAACTTGAGTGAAAAAAAACCCTTTTCTTCTGTTTCTTTTAAATGTAACTTCATGGAGTATCTTCTCTTTGTACTTTTTGAAAGCATAGACAATTGATTTAAATTTATTCATTCTACTTCGTTCAAGATTTATAGACCCTCAGCCATCTCTTCTCAAAGCTGAAGAGCCCTAACCTCTTTAGTCTTTCTTCACACGAAAGTAATTCCATCCCCTTAATCATTTTGGTTCCCCTTCTTTGCAAAAAGTATTCAAAGTGCAGTCTCACTATGGAATGATACAGAGGCAGTTGCTATTCTATGTTTTGTTCTCTATTCCTTTCCTGGACCCCCAAACCTGCAGATAAGTTTTGTCTCCTTCAGGTTTTCATAGGACAAGAGCTTTCTAGAGTATAGGGGCCCAGGGCAATTGCTCTGGTAACTCCCCTTTAAGGATCTAGGACGATTCATTGCGGCTGATTCAACATGGCTGTGAAGAAACGTCCTGCAATTAAATGGCTGCAATGGATAATCCCATTCTGCCCCCTCTAATTATGGTCCTGGCCACCATTACACAGAAACTGCCCCCTTAGTTCCATGGACATTGAATGCTATTTGCATAGCATTCCAAGCTTCAGCTTACCAGGAGAGTAGAAGATCTGACTAGGAATTTTCTGACTAGGAAAGTTCTTTCACTAGCATAGAACGTTGCTGCCCCTGAGCCCTTAGGCTAATCCATAAGTAAGTATACATTTTATTTACATAATGTGACCATACGTCCCGTTTTGAATGGGACCGTCCCGTTTTTAGATCACCTGTTCCATTGTTCCCATGTACAGTTTCGGGTCGCTGAAATGTCCTGTTTTCAGAAAGAGCATCCCGAAGCTATGCATGTAGACAAGAGGACAGGCGATCGTGGAGCCTGGGATTTCTCCGATGCAGCAACAGATCAGGTGCGTGCAGCCACGACTGCACAAGCCTCCCCCCCAGATGTCAATTCTGACATTAGAGAGGAAGTTCCAGGCCAGCCAATCACTGCCTGGCTGGCCTGGAACATCCTCTCCAATGTCAGAATTGACATCGGGGGAAGGGGGAGGCTTGTGCAGTTGCAGCTGCATGCACCTGATCTGTTGCTGCATCGGCTTGGAGAAATCAGCTGTGGCAGGGGCATGGGGGGGGGGCAGAGAGAGAGAAAAAAAGACAGAAAGAAAGAAAGGGGGGAGCAGATAGAGAGAAAGAAAGACAGAAAGAAATGGGGGGCAAGGAGAGAGAAAGAAAGACAAAGAAAGGGGGGACATGGAAAGAGAAAGAAAGGGGGCATGGAAAGAGAAAGAAAGAAAGGGAGGCAGGAAGAAAGAAAGAAAGAAAGAAAAAAAAGGGGGCAGGGAGAGAGAAAGACAGAAAGAACGAGAAAGAAATGAAAGAAAGAAAGAAAGGATGCACAGTCAGAAGGAAGTGCAACCAGAGACTCATGAAATCACCAGACAACAAAGGTAGGAAAAATGATTTTATTTTCAATTTAGTGATCAAAATGTGTCAATTTTGAGAATATATATTTGCTGTCTATATTTTGGACTATATTTAATGGGGTCCGGGGAGGATCCAGGGGGATGGTCCATTATGAGGCAAAAAATAAATGGTGATGTTATATTTACATCTCTTTCTTCTATTGTTTCCAGGGTCACTGTGGTTCCTGCTGGGCTTTCAGTGCCACTGGTGCTCTGGAGGGACAGGTCTTCAAGAAAACAGGCCAGCTGATCTCTCTGAGTGAGCAAAACCTTGTGGATTGCTCCAAGCCACAGGGCAATCACGGTTGCAGTGGTGGATATATAACAGGCGCATTCAGATATGTACAGAGTAATGGAGGGATAAATTCAGAAACCACTTACCCGTACCTGGGAAGGGTAAGGTAATATACTGTATATTTCTTGCAACAGCAATACATATAATCTCCCCCCTCCCCCCTTTTACTAAGCCACAGTAGAGATTTCTACCACAGCCTGGTGCGCTAAATGTGCCAATGCTGCTCTACCGCTGCTTAGTAAAAGGGGGCCTATGAGTGGGTCCACTTTGTACAACATGCTTGAAGCTACTGAATGTGACTGTAAGATTTTATTACAACAGAATTTGTCTATTAAAAGAAACCCTACACAAATTTCCCTCAAGAGCATGACTTCAGTTCATCATAATTTACAATTAGAACCAAAATTTGTCAATTACTTTATTGTAAAGAGGGAGGGGGGGGGGGAGAGAGGAGACGAGACACTAGGGGCTCCTTTTACAAAGGTCCGTTAGGGCCTTAACGCGCGGAATAGCACATGCTAAAATGCTTTTAAGCAGGCGGTAATTTTTCAGCTAGCATGTGCTAATCTTGTGCATGCGCTAAAAACGCTAGCGCACCTTAGTAAAAGGAGCCCTAAAACCCCAGTCCTTGAATTCTTTTAGAAAACTTTTAAAAGCACATTTGTTTTCTCAGGCATTTATATGAATTAAAATAGGCATTTTTATGAATTAAAATAGAAATTTTTGACGTTGTTCAGGTTTTTGAATACCACATGACTGGAAGAGTAGTACAGTGGTGCCTCACACAACGAACTTAATTCGTTCCAGGAGCAAGTTTGTTATGCGAAAAGTTCGTTATGTGAAACGCGTTAAGCGCAGTGACTAACGACTGCCTGCAGTGCCTGCGCGGAAGGATGCAATACATCGGCAGCGATCGTGGAAGCTCGGGCGACTTCGTTGTGTGAAACGAAGTTCGTTGTATGAATCATGACATGAAGTTCGTTGTGTGCAGCGTTCGCTGTGCGAGGCGTTCTTTATGCGAGGCACCACTGTATGTTGTAATGCTATATTTATTGGAAACCACTTAGATTTGAAGATTTTTGGCATAGAAGAAATTTTAAAATAAATTTTAAAAATGAACATGTTCAATAATTTAAACGCTAAGGCAGGGGTAGGGAACTCCGGTCCTCGAGAGCCATATTCCAGTCGGGTTTTCAGGATTTCCTCCATGAATATGCATGAGATCTATGTGCAGGCACTGCTTTCAATGCATATTCATGGACGAAATCCTGAAAACCCGACTGGAATACGGCTCTCAAGGACCGGAGTTCCCTACCCCTGCGCTAAGGACTCCTATACTAAGGTGCACTAATGATTAGCAAACGCTACATGGTACCTAACGCACATGAATTTGTTATTGCGTAAGTAAGATAGTGTGTGAAATAAATCCAGATCAGAGGAATTGGTGTCTTGAACATTCATGAGAGTTTAGCTGCAGGGGGTTGCTCGCTGTCCTAGGTCTGAAAGAGTGGTGGAGTTTCCATAGAACTAGTGAGTCAGCATGAGCATCACACACGCAGATGAAGACTGCTCTTAGTGGCGTAGTAAGGCGGGGAGGGGGGGCGGTTTGCCTGGGGACGCTGTCTTGGTGGAGGCGCCAGCACCCGTCCTCCTCTCCACCCCCGCTCCTTCCAAACCCCCCTGCCGCATGCACCCCCCATTCCCTTCCCCGTACCTCTTTAATTTCCTGGCGCGAGCAGTATCGTGAACTTTATGCCTGCGTCGGTGTCGGCTTTCTCTGCCATCACTTCTGGGTCCTGTGCTAGGAAGTAGCGTCAGAGGGAGAGCCGACACGATGCAGGCAGCAAGTTCGCGATGCTGCTCACGCCGGGAAAATTAAAGAGGGAAGGGAAGGGGGGTGAACACAGCAGGGGGGTTTGGGAAGGAGCAGGGAAGGGGTGTTACCTCCCTGGGTGCCACTCACCCTCACTACACCACTGCCCAGATGCACGAATCTCCGTCAGCCTGGTAAAAAATACCAGGTTGGGAGCAATTTACTGTTACCAGGCTATGCTCACACAAATAACATGCAAATCATATGCATGCCATTTGTGTAAAGTAACCTGGTAAAAGAGGGGAGGAGCTCAGAAGAGCAATCACTAGGCACAGCTCCTCCTTCTGCCTGCAGCTGCTGTTCTCCCCCTCTGCTCAGCGGATTTGCAGCGTCGCCTGCCGGCTCCAGAGCTGCGACCAGCTGATCAGGGCTCTGGAGCCGGCAGGGGAAGCTGCAAATCAGCTGAGTTGGCTTTCACCCATCTTCCCTCTGCCGGCTCTCAGCTGAGCCACCATCAATTGGGCGGAGGAAAGGGGAACGGTGGCTAGCTGCAGGCTGGGATTTTTTTTTTGGAGGGGTTGCAGCTGTTATGCGTGTTTTGTGTGAATGCACAATACATGCATAACAGCTACTGGCAGCTCCAAAGCTGTCAGAAAATTTCTTCGTGAAAGGGGAGGGGAAGCGTAAATCACAAGGAGAGCTCATTAGAATACTAATGAGCCTCTTGTAATGCATTTTCATAGGGTTCTCGTCAGTTGCTATGAGGATCAGTAGCAGCCATGGCGAACCCTTTTGTGCATCAAAAGCTGTGCTTCCGTGCCAGTAAGACTTAGGGTTGCCAGATTTTCCAATCGGAAAATCCGGACCCCTAGACCCGCCCCAAGGCCCACCCAGTTCTACCCATACGTGGACTTCCTCCCTGCCCGACACGATTTGAGGAGGCTTCTCAAACCCCAGACAAAGTGCCGGCTTTTGAAAAGCCCTCCAGACCCCCCCCCCCAGCCATGTCCAGGGAAATCCAGATGCTGGTAACCTTAGTAAAATTGATTTAATGAATCTTACTGGCATGGAAAGCTTTTGAGTATTGGGGGCCTCAGTTCAGTGGGTCTCTCCATGCAGTCTGAGCCAATCCAGCTTTTTCTCTAAGTTTACTTGGGTTGGACCCGAGGGCTTGGTTGGGGATTTGCTTTTTCACTTGCACAGGTAAAGCTAAGGGCTTCTTTCCTGGTGGCTGGGCCCACAGTAAAACCTGGAATGATTCAAGTTGCAGCAGCCATAACATTCTCAGGCAACAGATGAGTCTTAGAAAGGGCTGTTGTTCTGGATCAGACTGTCTGCTTTAAATCCTAATGGAAAGATTTTGCAAGAGAGACTCAATCTTTACTGATCCATGAGCTATTTTAACAAAGATCTGGATCTCAAGGAATCACACTCACGAGGCTCCCTTTATTGTAATCTAGAAACCAAATTATTAGTTTCTTTTGATTTTGTGGTACTGTATTTTAACAACTTGATGTAAAACATAGTGACATAGGGAGAGACTCCTGCCCACTTAAATCATTCTTAGTGGGGTGATGCCACTGAATATTGGCACAAACCAATTATATTGAAAGTAGGCAGGAGTGGGGCATTCTGGGGGGCTGTTGGGGAGGAGCCAAGAGCAGGGTCAGTGTTACTGATAGGCAAACAGGGTAGCTGGGATGTCTTTCCCTTCTCCCCACCTTGTTCCGAAGCCCCCCTCACCTTTAAAATGCAAAGAGGTCACTGGTGTGGGTAGTGATTCTCTAGTGCTGCTTGCAGCTTTCCTAACGCTATTTTTGTGCCACAGTCTGCCCAAGTAGAAACATGAAGTTGCGGCAGAGGAGGGAAGACTGCAGCACAGAAACAGTGCCAGGGAAGCCTCAAGCAGCTCTTGAGAATCGGTGACCTCTTTGCATTTTAAAAGATGAGGGGGGCTACGGAATGGGGTGGGAAAAAGGGAAGGATATCTCGACCCATGTGAGTTTCCTGTAGCAGCTGATTTTAAATGAAGGCAGTGATGCTGGATGGGAGGGCTGGGGGAGGAGGGGAGTGGTGTGGGGGAGGAGAAACGAATAGATGTTGGATAGGAGGGCATTTGGTGGGTGGGAAAATTGAGGGAGGGGCAGGGAGAAGAAATGGGGGCCCCCTCTTAATTTCTGCCCTGGGTCCCAGCATGCCTAACACTGGCCCTGCCCAAGAGAGGTGGATACTGGCAATATTCAATGCCAGCACCCTCATACTGTCTGGGAAGCAGCCGGAAGCAGCAGGTAGTCTTCACTTCCTCCCAACCCACTCCCAAAGAGCAACAGGCTCCCTCCATCCCTTTGTTCTTTTCACTAAACAGCAATAGGCCTCTCCTTCCTGACCCCCCAAAGAACAACAGCCTCCTCTTTCCTGACCACCTTCAAAGAGCAATAGGCCTCCTTCTAAGGACCACAACCTCTGTAGCTCCCCCATTCCTACATTTACCTCACCTGCTGTTCAGTGGGTTTTTCAGAGTAGGACTGAACGAAGTTGCCCCTTCCCCTGCCTAAAAGTGGCTGCCATGACCTCTAGTGGCATTCTCTACTGTAAGACTGCCTCTAGAGGTCACAGCTGCCATTTTGAGGCCAAAGCCAGCATGGGCAGTAGTAAATTAAGATTGCTTCTGCCACAAAGACCCCAATGGACCACCAGGAATGGTTAAGGTAGGCCCAGGGGAGCTTACAGGGGTTGTGGGGTTTTTAGGAGGGGGCCTATTTAGGGAGATCTGGAGAAAGGAGTCCTGTCACTGTTTAGAGAGGTCAGGAGGGAGGGAGGAGGCCTATTGCTATTTGAGGGGGTTGGAATCAGGGGGGCTAGGAGCAGTCCAGTTAGCCCAGATATTTAATGTCAGTATCTTGACATGAGCTGAGGCTTAATTTAGCTGACAATGGTCAGTGCAATGCTGATCACCACTGGTTAAAAATTGACTGGATAGTAGAGGATGACTGAAACTGGAGTTTTTGGTTTTTTCTGAAAACAAATCTTTGGCTGAAATATGCTGCTCCATTTTGGAAGAAAATAAAACTAAAACCATTACCCGTGCTCCCTCAGCAGAAAGTGCGCCTCCCTGCTCACAAGCACCGCTCTCTCACTACCCATAGTCCTTTCTTGGGCCTGCCTTGGATGCCCTGGTGATCTATTGGCCTCGTCAGGCCAAGAGCAATCCCCAGTGCTCCTGCCCGTGCCAACTTCATAGTCAAAATGGCTGCTGCTCTATGTGCTGTTGCCTTTTAGAACTTGAACTGATGGATCTATATTGCTCTTTGTCTCTTTCAAAGGATGATGGAATGTGTCATTATAATCCTCTAAACAAAGCTGCCAACTGTACTTCCTTTGTGAGGCTTCCACAGGGCAGTGAAGAAATTCTGGAGCAGGCCGTGGCCTCAGTTGGCCCAGTTTCTGTTGCAGTGGATGCTAAAGCCTTTACCTTCCGCTTCTACCATTCAGGTAACAAATTCTTCTGCTCTTACTCAGCCAAAGTGAAGCCCACGTGCATGTTTGCAAGTTGTAGACTTATCCCCCTATATCGTCTCTGATATTAAAATACAGCCTCTGTGATTCTTCCAGTCCAGTTGAAGTGATGTAACAGAGTCCCCTTTGTGTTGCCAGCTGTGTCCTAGTGTGGAGAGGTCACCTGGAAATAGTCCCCTCCCAAAACAAAGCAGACGGTATTTGTAAAGTTTGTGGAATGATTTCACAATGTTATCTCACCATCTCGTTACATAGGTGTCTACTCTGATAGCTGGTGCAGCCAGATGGTGAACCATGCCATGCTGACTGTTGGCTACAGTACATCTCAGCAGAATGGGAAAAGCTCTGACTATTGGCTGATAAAGAACAGGTGAATTTAGGGGTCTGGATTAGCAACAGTTCTTAAAGAGAAACATACTAGCATAGCAGCTGTTAGTGGATAGGATCCCTGGTCCACCATCTTCCCAGTTGACGCCACCTATTTTTTTTGTTTTTTTTTGTTCCAGTATCTTTATTAAAACAGCTTTTATATAAACACAGAAATAATAAATAGTAGTAGTAGTAGAGAAAAATGCTTGAAGAACCTGTATGTAAACTGCTTTAAGTGTGGTGGTATAACTACCAAAAGGCAGTATACAAGTCCCAGTCCCTTTCCCTAACCAAAGAAAGAAATTTTAATTATTTATATTCCACATATCCTACAATTCTATGCGGATTACAAATTATTCAGGTATACAAGCATTTTTCCCTATCTGTCCCGGCGGGCTCACACTCTGTCTAATGCACCTGGGTCACTGGGGGATTAAGGCCCAAATTCTGTAACCAGCACCTAAAGTTAGTCACCTATTTCGGAGGTGCCCAACTAGACAGGCGCCTATCTAAGTTGAATAACCAGCTCAGTTAAGCTTTTTAATCAGCACTGATTGAAACATAGGCGCCTATCAAGAAAGCGCGATTATGTAACAAGGTGCTTCTATAAATTTAGGCGACCTTCAAAAAAATAGGCGCTATGCATGTTAGGCATGGGATGGCTTCGTGTTAGGCACCTGGTTACAGAATCGCTGCTCTTAAGTGTGCTTAAGCGCTCACATGGGCGCCTAACTTTTAGTTGTGCCTAGAGCTGGCCTATTTAACGGGCGCTTCCAAAATAGGTGCCGCTAAGCGTGATTCACTAAACAGCACCCAATTTTACTTGAATCACGCTGAACAGTGCCTACACCGGCGCCTAACTTTTGGGTGCTTCTTATAGAATTTTCCTTTAAGTGACTTGCCCAAGGTCACAAGGAACAGTGTGGGATTTGAACTCACAATCCCAGGGTGCTGGGGTTGTAGCTCCAACCACTGCACCGCACACTCCCACCAAGCCAAACAGTAGTTAGAAAAAGGCAATAATAGCCAAAACAGTAGCAGGATTCAAAAGCATGCCCGGGACAGATATGGACAGAGTGGATTTTAAAAAAGCCCAGATTGAGTGGTATCTGCAATGCCAAAATAGGTAAAGCTGTGCCCACATTTCATTCTGTTGCAAAAAGGCATATTCATTCTCGCAATGATCATTTCATATCTAAATGTGAGCAGAATCACGTGCCACCAAAAATGAACATTCAGGCAGCCTGTGTTTTTGATATTTTTTTTGTTATTGGTTATAATGCAACAGCCATCAAGATATGTAACTTGTAACACTGAAATTTTTCTTCAGTTCGATATACGTGTAATGATCAGATGTCTTACAGTATTATGTACTGATCAATGTCATCACCTACTGTTCTTATTGGTATTATTATTCTATAACGCTACCAGAGGCAAACAATGCTATACATTAAACACACAAGAGACGGTCTGTGCTTGAAAGAGCTTGCAATCTAAGTTATGACAGACAATCAGGACATAGGGTGGAGCAATATATGGTGCTCATGAAGGGACAAACAAGGGAAAGAGAGGTAGTGAGGGGAGGCGCTACAGAGGGGAGAACAGATACAGTGTATTACAAGCTGCAAGAGTTAGGACCTAAATGCAGCTTTGAAACAGTGGGCTTCGGACCTGGATTTGAATACCACCAGAGACGGAGCCTGGCGTACTGATTCAAACAGGCTGTTCCAGACATACAGTGCAGCAATATGGAAGGGGCAGAGTCAGGAGTTGGCAGTAGAGGAGATGGGTACAGACAAGAGAGACTTACTCGAAGAACAGAGTTCCCGGGACGGGGTGTAGGAAGAGATATGAGAGGAGAGATATCGAGAAGCCGCAGAGTGAGTTCTCTTGTAGGTCAATAAAAGAAGTGTGAACTGTTTGTGGAAGCAGACAGGGAGCCAATGAAGCAACTTGAGGAGAGGGGTAACATGAGAATAATGGCCCTGGTGGAATACAAGGTGCGCAGCAAAATTCTGAACAGATTGAAGGGGGGAGAGATGGGATAGCAGGAAACCTGCAAGAAGCATGTTGCAGTAATCCAAGCGAGAGGTAACGAGGGTGTGCAATACTAGTCTTGACAGCGTGTTCAGAAAGGACACCCTGGATTTTGGTGAGGTTTTATAGAAAGAAGTGACAAGTTTTTTTCAAAAGATTATTCCAGGCACTGTCTACCCTTTCAGTAAAACAATGTCACTTTCTATTTCCTCTAAACCTCCAAGGTCTTATCATGACTTTTTATTCTTATACATTTTATTTTGCTCAAACGTTACATCTTGACCCATTTCATACTGTTTAACTATTATTTCATGCATAAAGGTGGAGAATGTTCATGAAGTTGGCTATAGCACTAAATTTGTTTTGAGCAGAAGTCTCTAGTGTTGCATACATAAATTTAGAACTCGGTAGAGAATGACACAGGAACAAATTTTTACCCGTTCCTGCAGGAACTCAATTTCCCCGTCTCGTCCCCGTGAGTTATGTCGCTTCCCCTTTGATGTAAGCTCTGCCTTAACCGCACAAACCTCGAACACTTATGATTTTAAAGTGTTTGAGGCTTGTGAAGATGAGGAAGAAGCTTGCAGGAATGGGGCAGATTGGCTCGGTGTGTCCTGAGGACTGGGTTGAAAACCCCTGCTCTATGCAAACGCTTGCAAGTAGTGTCCCTGAAGTTGAGTGTCTGTTTCTTCAGCCCTATGAATTCAACATTGGTTAGTTTCTACTTTGGGAAATTCCCTTAATCCCCAAATAAAGAACTTAGAAAAGGAATTAAAAATCCAGAAAGAAGACATTAACACCTTGAAACAAGATGTTGTATTAATGAAGACTGAAATTCAGGAAGAAAAGAAGGACTTAAAAATGATTAAAAGTAATCAAGATTTACTTGTAAAAGATAACATAATTATGAGGAGAAAATTGGAAACACTTGAAAATAACAGTTGGATTAACAACTTGCGTTTAATTAACTTTCCAAAGGTTCCATCAATCTCTCCAAGAAATATGATAAAACGTTACTTTCTGGAAATTCTTAAAATTCCTGAGAATTCTTTGCCACCATTGTCAAGAGTGTATTATTTGCCTATAAAGAATCAGGATTCTCAAAAGAAAGATGATGATGGAAAACCACAGGAAAGTCCTCTGGATGTT
This sequence comes from Geotrypetes seraphini, assembly GCF_902459505.1. NCBI lineage: Eukaryota > Metazoa > Chordata > Amphibia > Gymnophiona > Dermophiidae > Geotrypetes > Geotrypetes seraphini. The sequence continues at coordinate 107,040,486 of NC_047091.1, forward strand.
ACAGCTTTATTGGAACAATCTGATAGAGAAGTGGCTAGTTCAGTCACTCTCTTATTGACTGTAGCTTTGGCTCCAGACAAAGATTGGATCCTTAAACTTTTCTTTAAAAATAGATCTAGAGACTTCCTTGGTTTCCATATTCAAATTTTTCGTGATGTTTCGAGAGAAACTCAAAAGAGAAGAAGGGAATTTTTATTATTGAAACCAGGTGCGACTCAGATAGGGGGTTTCTTTTTCCTTAGATATCGTAATCAGATATCGTACTTTTAAATAGATCTTTTTTGAACCCGCTCATCTGACGGCTTTCCTAGCTGTGTCCAAATAATAATTTAAGCTCTCTTTTAGCAACAGATAATGTGATTTGGTTTGATTGTTATGTTGTACTTTATTCACTCCTAATTCTTAAGTCTTGAATCCAATTTTGAGGACTAGTGTGTGATTAAGTTGAGGAATATATTTCTTTTGTAGTTTTGGTTTATTTTCAGGATTATGTTTTCTTGATTGCACTTTCTGTACAAGATGATATGCTTGTTAAATAATTTGAAAATTTATAAATAAATAAATAAATAAATAATTCAACATTGGACTCTTCCCCTAGAGAAACAGATTTGGCATTATCACTGACACAAGTTTTCACAGGATCTCCAAGCTCAATTTTCTTTTGAGTAGACCTCATATCTTGATTTGTTTTCCAACTAAAACGTTTCTTCTGAATCTGAATATTCCCCTCACGTTCTTTTTTTTCTGTTATTCCTCCCAACAGCTGGACAGAGAACTGGGGTGAACAAGGCTACTTGCGTCTGTTGAAGGGTGCAGGGAATCAGTGTGGTGTGGCCAATCAAGCCAGCTACCCAGTCCTGTGAACATCGCTCCTCTCCAGCCATTGTTTCTTTGACCCTTTCACTGCTAGTCATCCCATCACTATCACCCCCTTTTACTAAGCTGCTAAATTCCATCTTTGAAAATTATAAATACAAGAAGAGCGGAGATTTTCTCTATAACAGCCCCACAAATTTGGAATCGTCTTCCGTCTTTTTTTAAGAGAACAAAAACAATTAGATAAATTTAAAAGTATTCTTAAAAGTTTTCTATTTAATGATGCCTTTCTGAATTAGGTTCTGAAATGATTGAAATCTTAAACTGATATTATCCATTAACGGTGATAGATAGACTCTTCAAAATACTGTACCAGAAACTAGCCTTATAAGGCTAAAACACTTCCCTCCCTTAATGTGCTTACCTTGAATGTTTCTTTGCTTTTAAAAATTGTAGTTCTCTCCCTTTTTCCTTGTAAGTTAGTATTAACATAAGTATTGTCTATGGGCTCCTTTTACAAAGGTGCGCTAGCGTTTTTAGCGCATGCACTGGATTAGTGCGCGCTAGCTGAAAAATTACTGCCTGCTTAAAAGGAGGCGGTAGCGGCTAGCACATGCGGCAATTTAGCGTGCATTAAGGCCCTAACACAGCTTTGTAAAAGGATCCCTATATGTCTTATTTTTATGTATCATTTAAAAAAAAATGTAAATTGCTTAGAAATTATATGAGTTTTATCAAATTTTTAATAAAAATTTGAAATGCTTCAATGCTGCTCCATCGTTCATAGGAATTCTATGAATGTTGTAACAGTGTTGGAGCATTTAGCGCTCCGGGCTGCAGTAAAAGAGGGGGTGGTATATGTGCAATTCTCTGGACACTGCAAATAGTGGCATAGCAAGGGTAAGTGGTGCCCAGGGAAGGGAAGGGGTACACATGCTTGGCGAGGGGGGAGTCAAGAAGGAGGGGGGCGGAGAGGAGGACGGGTGCCTGCGGCCTTTGCAAAGACTGTGGCCGGGGCAGACCTCCTCCCTTACTATGGCAGTGACTGCAAATCAGTTTTCTATCTACACTTCTCCCTCAATATTTGCAGGGGTTAGGGGCAGAGCTGGCCCACGAATATTGAAAATTATTGAATAACATTTGGGCCGGCTCTGACCCATCCCCTGCCTTCCTCTGGCATCCCGGACCTTACCTGGTGGTCTAGCGGGCTTTTGGGGCAGGAGCGTATGAAGATCGCTCCTGCCCCGTGCAGATCACTCATACAAAATGGCTGCCGTGAGTTCCCGTTGTCTCTCGAGACGACGACGGGAACTCCCTGCAGCCATTTTGTATGAGTGATCTGCACGGGGTAGGAGCGTAGGAAGATCGCTCCTGCTCCGAAAGTTTGCTAGACCACCAGGTAAGGTCCAGGGAGGTCTGGGATGCAGTGTTTCTTTTCCCCCACCAAAAATCATGAATAACCGATTCCGCAGATACTGAAACCATGGACTCGGAGGGAGAAGTGTATAAAGAAAGAATAAAAAGATTTAGAATAGTGTCCTTTCCTTTCACACTTGTTTAGCTCTGCTGATATTATGCTTAGTCTCCTTTCTTCCAGCAAGCAGCTAACTCATGTGTGTGTTAGAACCCGGGATGAAGATCTGTTGGATGGTTTTTCAAATGTGCAAATTAGCTTTCATGGACCCTCTTAGCTAAGTGCTACATTTCTCTGTATCAGGTCAAATGATTGTATACAACGTATTTCGAATAAATGTCTTCAGCTTGCAAAACTAGATTTTGGCTCTTCCTTGGTGGCTGCTTTGATTCCATTCCTCATTCATGTGCAGAACGGCACTTCTCCCCACGGACAAGGGAAAACAGCAGCGGAGCACGTAGAGTCTGCCACCATGGTGATGTCTCCATTATTTCAGATTTTTATCTGTTGCCAGGAAAGCACGAACGCAGGAGTAACTGTAATTGTGCACCACTTCCGAATCCTTCATGATTTTATTACTGATTATAGTTTCCGAGCCCAATATTTTTTCCAGACCTTCAGAGATCTGCACTATTCACATCGCATATGCCTCACTGTGTGGGTATGTTGGCATGTGGGTATAGTGGGCTCTTTGTATCCTTGAATTCAGATGATTTTATTCATTGAGAGAATCCTGGGACGCAAAAAACTGCTCATTGTTAGCTTGAATATGATGGTCCTGATATTCAAACCAATTTTACCATATGGCTCCAGAAAAAGGAGGACGGATTGAGACATCTGGGTTTTACTTCCTTTGAAGTAAAACCCGGATGTCTCAATCCGTCCTCCTTTTCTGGAGCCATATGATAACCCTACTGAGTCCTGCCTGCACTTAGCAGGCTGGCTGCCAATATTCGGCGGCATTTAATCAGGCAGTGCTACTAGGTCGGTCCACATACTACCCTAACCACTCCTCCAGATTTCCTCTATGAAACAAGAAGACACTTGGTCCTGCCCCATTCCGCCCCTAGCCCTGCCTCATTCTGCCTCCAACTCTGAACCATTTCTCCCCTACCCTGCCCCCACACGAACCTCCCGAAGCTCAGGGCCACAATGTGATGATGTAACCTACATATGCACATGCATATAATGTCATCACGTTGATGTCTGCGCATGTGCAGACGCCCTCCAGTCATGGCCCTGAGGTCAGGGACTTCTAAAACCTGGATAAACTGAAGGGTTTTGGAAATCCCTCCGAGCACCCAGACAGTCCTCTAAAAAGAGGACGTCCAGATTTTTCCAGACATCTGGTAACCCTTAGTGCTCCTAAAATAGTGACACTAAATGGCCATTTTCAAAGTGGGTAGGAGCTGGGCATTCTGAGGACAGAGTTTGGGAGGAGCCAGGAGTTATGCAAATGCTGGCAATATTCAGTGCCAGTATACACATATCTAACTGGGTATTTAGGACTGCATTAATAGCAGTCCAAACTTTGCCCAATTACCCATACGGGTTCTAGCAGTGAGTATTGGCTGGGATCTGCAGAAGTGTCCAAAATTCCCTCCTTCCAGCTCCCAGAGTGCAATCCTCCTCCTTCCTGCCCCCTGAATTAAGTGCCATCCCCATTCCCTGCCCTTTTCTTGAGATGCAGCAGTCCCTCTCACAGGCCTATCTTGAAAGGCACGATGATCTACTGGTCATTGATTCAGGAGTGAACCTCATTCGCTCCTGCCTCTTGTGGCTGCTGACTGAAAATAGCCACTGTGACTTCTAGTGGTAGTCTTGTAATATTACAGCTAGAGGCTGAGCCTCTCCTGCCCCAACAACCACTAGACTATCAGGCCTTTCAAGGTGGGTTGGTTTTTGTAATTACAGAATCTTGGTTAGAATTATCTGATGTAGTATTGGTTAAATGTTGTTGTCTGAAGAGCTTTATTTGGTAGTGGGTTTGTAGAGATGTTAGGAGAGGGGATGGGGTATTGCAAATATATCGGGAATCTGTGTATGGAAAAAGATTGTGCAGATATCATCAGCATGATTATTGTATTGGTAACGAAGAACTTCATATGGGTTGTGAGTGTGCTTTACTGTCCACCTAAGGGTGGGAGGGTGCATGAAACTGTCATGGGGCCATTGTTTGCATGCACATGGCTGTTGGCTCTGCTTGTCTCTTGCTATACAGGAAGTTGACATCAGAGGTAGCAAGGCTAGCAGAGCTGATGGCCGCTTGCATGTGAACTGCGGTCCCATGGTTTTCTGTGCTCCCCCTAATTGCCTGCACCTGTGGTGGACTGCACCCATTGCCCCACCCTTGGTATGCCACTGCCTATGTTGTCCCATTGCCCCTCAAAAGGATGAGCTTTCTACCTAAAACCCACTCCTACCTTTCCCCATGAGACCATCATTGGAATGCTTTTCATATAAAGAAAAGGATTCTAACGTGTAAACTCTACAGGAAAAATAGGTCACTATGTCACAATTAATTTATGTCTGAAGTATTTACTTCCCACTCGATCATCCAAATAAATTAGTGAATGGTCCTCAGCAGTCAGAACTCTATAGGATTAGGGGACTTCTATTCTGACATTTCATTCATATTAATTTAGGAAAATCATATCACTTTTTTATTCCCACACTTTTGATTGATTGTTTCGATTTATACACATTTAAAGCACTCATGGCCCTGGGATGTATCATGCTCAATAGACCCTTTTTGGATGAACAAGTTGCCAACTCTAACAAACAGCATTTCCCTTAGAGTTATGACTACTGAGGACCATTCACTAATTTATTTGGATGATCGAGTGGGAAGTAAATGCTTCAGACATAAATTAATTATAAAGCAGTGACCTATTTTTCCTGCAGAGTTTACACACATTAGAATCCCTTTCTTTATCCCTGCTTCATATTCTTTTGTATTGGGTTCATATCTTGTAAAAGTTTATGTTCATATATACAGTATATGTGGAGGATCATAATCAAAACATATGTGTAAGTCTGATTTGGGTGTATGGAGTTGACAGTGGGAAAATTCCCATTTTTTGAAAAATACATCTAGAATATATATATATATATTTTTTTTTTTTTTCTCGAAAATCGTCTATCGGAACATCCAGGCTATTGTTCGTCCAAACCACCAGTACATCTAACTTTATACCACATTTTTGACCAAAATTTTGTCCAAGTCCCAAACGCCCAGAACAAAACCATTTGGACATGGGAGGGGCCAATCTTGTAATGGAATGGACACCCAGAGCAGTGGGGTACCTTAAAGGGCACTTCACAAAAAGGGTGCCAGATAAATATCTCACCAGAACTCCCTTATAGGTTATGGTGAGCCCCCCAAAACACCCCAAAAATCTACTATACCCACCTGTCTACAACCCCAATAGCTCTTATGGCTGCAGATGGCACCTATATGGTAGTAGAGTAGGATTTTTTGGGGGGAGGGGTTAGTGGGCGCACATGTTCCATTATAAATGTAGTAGTTAGAGTGGCTTATGGGCCTGGGTCCTCTTTATGGTTCACTAGCTCATTTCCCCGGCTATTTTAGATACCTGTGTGCAGCTCTACTGGGCTTTCCTCTACCAGGTGCTGATGTTCTGGAGACAGGTATGTACTTTTTTATTCTGTTCTTTGTGGGGAGTGTGAAGGGGTCAGTGAACACTGGGGGAGTGTGTGTGTGTCTTTACTTTGTCTCTGCAGTGGTTATCTGGTTACTTTGGATACCTTTTTGGCATTTATACCTGTTTTTTCATAGTCTAACTCACAATGTTCAAGTTTCATCCAGGATGTCTAGTAAAACATTTGATTACCCCTGCAGGATGACTAAGTCATTTATTTACAATGTCCAATGTGACACGGACAAGAGGACATAGACTGAAGCTGAGGGGGGATAGGTCCAAGACGAATATCAGGAAGTTCTGTTTCACGCAGCGAGTGGTGGACACCTGGAATGCTCTCCCAGAGGAAGTAATTGCAGAATCCACCGTTCTAGGATTTAAGGGTAAACTAGATGCACATCTCCTTAAGAGTGGCATAGAGTGATACGGGTAAGGGTAAATTAGACTCACATCTTCCTTGAGAAGCATACAGTGATATGGGGACTAAAACTATGCCAGGGTACACCTGGCGGGGCCTCCGCGTGTGCGGATCACCGGACTTGATGGACCCAGGGTCTGATCCGGAGATGGCAATTCTTATGTTCTAAGTCTAGGTCAGCCCCCACCCTACCCACATACTGCCCTAACCACTCCTTCAGATACTCTGGGCACACAGCGACATTCAGAGGCATAAAAAGTCCCACGGCACATCCAGAAAGTTGGTTTGGTTATTAGCGCTTGGACCTTTCTTTTAGGTCGTCCCAGTGCCGACTTGGGGGAGGGGAGAGGTAGACATGTTTAAATGTTGATTATGAGCCGAATACTGCAAATTCTGATCAGGGACATAACCAGAACTTGAGTTGTGGGGGAACCCAGGGCTGGACAGGAGGGCCAAACATTTCTTTTCAGTTGCTTTTAACTCCTAACCCCCACTCATTTGTAAAGTACCCATGCCTGAAAAAATCTTTATCCCCCCAACTTACAATGTTTGCCAAGCTATGTTTTGTTATACAATGCTCATCGTGCTATGTCTCATATCATGTTGTGTTTTGCCATGCTTTGTTGACTGTTTTGCCATCCCTGTCAGACAATGTCCTGCCATGCCATGTTTGCAAACACATTATATTAAAAACACTTTAATATGTACATAAACTTGTAACCTGTTCTGAGCTCCCCTGGAAGGACAGGATATAAAACCAAATAAATAAATAAATAAAATACCTGTCCTGTTTGTTTGATTAGACTGTAAGCTCCTCTGAGCAGGAACTGTCTCTTGAAAGTTTTAATATACAGTGCTGCGTACATCTAGCAACACTATAGAAACATGAAAAACATTGTGTGTGCAAGTTTTCAGCCTCGACAATTTACAATACAGAAAGCTAGCAAACATTTTAACAATAGGGTTACCAGGCATCCGAATTTACCCTGGCACTTTGTCTGGGTTTTGAAAAGCTTCCAGCTCTGGGCACAAAAACACGTTGAAAGGGTGGGGCTGGGGCGGAACAGGGTGTGACTTTGGTGGAATGGGGCGGAGCTGGGTGGGCTTGGAGGCGGGGCCATGGGCCCTAACCCTATTAAAGAGGCAATCTGGTAAACCTGTCCTACACATTGTCTACTGATAATTATTTTTCACCACTGCTCAAACAGTACACGCCCACCAGTTCAGTGAGGAAGATTATCCCTCGTCGCTTTCCGTAGGCAGTACTCTCATCTTTCTCGCTAATGAAAGCTGTTCCTAGTCGCTGTCCTTAGGCTGCACTCACGCGCGCGTTTTGCCGCTGCAGATTGTCCTATGCAGTTGTCCGTAGTGGGCTGGTCTCCCGCTCCCTCGTTTGTAATGAACGCCGGAGAGATGGCGGCGCTGGAGTTGCAGTTGTTAGTCGCTGTCCTGGCTCTTCCCTTCAGTGCCGCTCTGGAGAGCGCCAGCACGCAGGAGTTCGACGTGCGGCCGGGAGGGGAGGTGCACTCCTTCTCCCAGAATAAGGTGGGCCAGAGCTCGGGCTGAGGTGGTTGATACCTGGCGCTAAAAACTGTTAATAATGTCGGTCAGCCGGTTCCGGCTTTCTCTCCTTTTCTTCCCCCGACTTTCTCTCTCGTCCTGGGAGGGATAAAGAGGCTCCGGTACCTCCGACTCCTACCCGTGTTTCCGTACGGATCGGCTGGTGCAGGGAAAGGCAATGCTACAGTGACACGTCAGCTATAAGCAGGATGGGAAAAAAAAAAAAAAAGCAGCTATTGAACCGTAAGGAGATCGGGTCCCTTTGAGCTGCCTAATCCCCCATTGTATTCAATACGGACGGAGCTGGCCGCTGCCAGAGAGCTTCCAGTCAAGTTTCAAGTTTATTTATTATTTGATTAATCGCCTATTCCAAATTCTAAGCGATGTACAAATTGGTAAAATAAATTGTCTAAAATATACATAAAATAGACCATATAATTAACAAGGGGATGAGTCACAAAACAAACTAATTAAGATAAGACAAGAATACAATAGGACAGGTGGGATAGAAATACAATCTTAGATAGGAAAGAATCAACAATTAAAGGTAAAACACAACAGGAATCGAAGGACAAATAAATAGGTAAAATAAAAGTAGACAAAAGAGCAATTAACGAAAGAGCAAATTAACATTTCAATTAAGTATTGAACGCATATTTAAAAAGAACGCTCTTAAATTGGCTCTTAAATTTTTCCAAATTCTTCTCCTCTCTTAAGTATAGCGGGAGTGAATTACAGGTCCGCTCACAATCAACACATTAACTAATATGACTCGTAAAGATACTTGGCCATTGAGTTTTTTCAACCGAACAGAACTGTTTGGTGGAAAAATAAACAAAAAGCATGTAGGTCTAAGACCAGCAAAGGGAAGAAAAGTCCAATTTCTCCGCATCCCTGCTCTTTTGATATATCATGAGGGCAGCTTTAAATGGGTGCAAATGTTTTTCTTATGTGTATAGTTGCTGCCCCTAGCTTTGAGGTGCTGTAGCAGAGCTCTTTGTTGGGGAGCCAAACAAACCACTCTTGCCCCTGCTCCTGGATGCTGTGTTGGGCAATATATTGGTAGGACCAATATACAAGCAAACTTTTATCAGACGGGAAAGCAGTAGTACTAGAGGTTAGAGAGAGTTGCGCAGGGCCAGAAATCAAATCTGTCCCCGACCATCCCTATAAACTTCAGAAGTAATTATTTCATTTAATTAAGCTACTGAATTAAAGGCTCTAGTAGAGACCCATTTACAAATAAGCAAAGACACTTTTGTGGCAATATTAATTGGGAAGAATACATACTTTGTAAACTCTAATGTAAATATAAAACATAAATACTCCAGCTGATGAAGACCTCCAAGCTCTGTCAACTGAGGACTTCCTATGAAGGTGGCCAAGGGTCCCTTTTGCCAAGCTTGGCAGGCAGCAGTAGTGTTCCTGAATCACAGATGCTGGCACCTCAGTGGTTTAGGGATACTGCCAGCGACTGCTGCACTTGGAGGAGGGCTGTTATGGCTATCTTAGGAGGAGGTTCTCAGCTGTCAGTGTTTGGTGATCCCCACCAGCCACAGCAAGAGTCAGCAAGTACTTCAGCACTGGAGAAATAAAACCAGAATTGCATTTCCTTTTGAACACAATATAAAGACATTTACTATATACATTTCCCAAAGCTAATGTATTTCAGTCAATAAATTCCTTGTTGTCTGGAGATTTATTTTTTCATCAAGTTGGTCCCAGTTTCTCTTTTTTTCTGCTTTCTCATCTTCTGTAAATTCTGTTGCTGTCCATTGGTTCCTCCTATCATGGTACAGCATATCTCCCTCTCTCTACCCTTCCCATTGTACAGCATCCTGTCCTGGATGACTCTCCCTCTTTTCCCCCTCCTTGTTCCTGCACAGCATTTCTTCCTCTCTCCTCCTCCCCCACGTGCAACATGTCTTCCAAGTTTACCAAGTTTATTTGTTGTTTGATATACCGTCTATCCAATGTTATCTAAACGGTTTACAAGGAGTTGTATATAAGTATAATAAAACATCTCTCTCTCATTCCCTCCCTTGCTGCAAAGATTGCTAGGAAAGAGAGAGAGGGATCTAGGGTGTATTTTCCCATTTCTCTCTTCTGCCACATCCAACATTTTTCCCTCTCTCAACCACCGGACCATGCGCTGCATCTTTCATCCCTGCCCACCAGCCCCATGCCCAACATTTCTCCTATCACCCATCTCCAGCACCATTCCACATCTCTCCCTCCATTCCCTCCACCACTATGTCCAACATTCCTCTCTCTTGCATCCCTTTCAATTTGTCCCACTGTTCCCTCTCCATAACATAACATTTCTCCCTCTCATCTTTCTCTTCCCCATTCATTTGTACCGCACTCCTTTCATTCCCTGTGCCCCCAAATTCTCTTCTTTCCTTCATTCCCTATGTGCACCATCTCTTTCCCTATCACATGCCCAACAATTCTCCCTTTCTATTCCCTCCTCCACCTCAGCATCTCTTTCCATCCCTCCTATGTCCCAAGTTTGTGCCCCTTCCTCTCTCCCTTCTCTATCCCAAGTTCATGCCTTCTCCCGCCTTCTATGTCCAAATGCACTCCCTCCCTGTGTCCCAGGTTTGGGCCCCTTACATGTCCCAACGCACTCCCTCCTTTATCCCAAGTTCTTGCTCCCTCTCTCTCCCTTCCTTGGCTACTCCCTCCCTCCCTTCTGTGGCCCAACTATTTTGGTGTTCTCTTCCTGCAAGCTGTCTAGGTTGGCTGCCTCTTTCCAGCCTCACTTCTTTGCAGGGCCAGGGACCCTGCGTGTTGCACATGGCTGACCCGAAGTCTTCCCTCTGACGTTAGCTCTGATGTCAGAGGGTCGGCTAAGGGCGGCATGCTGAGAGTGCTGCATGCTGCTTTGTGGAGGAGTGAGTATGGATGGAGGGCAGGAAAAGGAGATGCATTAAGGTATTCGAGCCCCTCGAGGTGCCTATAACCCTGTGGGATCCCTGTGACACCAAAGGGGGTCCCCACAGGATCCCTGTGACCCCAGGGGGAAACCCACAGGATTCCCATTGTCCCTGTTCAGCTCTCTACTAGAGGTTTCAGGAGGATCAACTTAAAAGTAACTTCAGGAAGTATTTTTTAATGGAGAGGGTGATAGATGCCTGGAATGCTCTCCCTTTGGGGGTGGTGAAGATGAAGACAGTAACGTAGTTCAAAAATGCATGGGCTAAACAAATGATTTCTGTATGGAAAGAGATTGAGATCAAAGCAAATTTAGTGGTGGTCAGAAACAACTTCAGTAATTGGGAAATAAAGCCAGATTTATAAGGTTTGTGCCTTGATTATGGATAGACAAACTTAGATGGGCAGGAGTGGGCTTCGACTTCAATTCCAGTAGTTGGGGAATTAGACCCATGCCAGCAGACTTCTATGGTCTCTATTTCAAAAATGGCAAGATTAAGAGTGCATATGCTATGAGTTTATCTTGTTGAGCAGACTGGATGGAACATGTTGGTCTTTATCTGCCATCATCTACAATGTTATTGTGACCATGGGTCCTATGCCCCACCCCATTTCTTTGCCTGTAGAAATATGTATGTTATCCCTCTAACTCAGTGGTCTCAAACACGCGGCCCTCCAGGTACAGTTTTGAGGCCCTTGGTATGTTTATCATAATCACAAAAGTAAAATAAAACAGTTTCTTGATCATATGTCTCTTTAGCTATAAATTACAATGTTATTAAGACTTGGCCAAAAGGAAAGATTAATAAACTATAAAGAGTTTTACCTCATGCAAAATTGTCATTTCTTTAACAATAAAACAAAAAGAAAAGTTCCAACCTAAACTGCAGTCAAAAACAACCAAGAGCAATCAAGACAAAACTGCAGATCTGTACAAGACGTTGGCAAAATTTATTTGTGACAAAAATATATATATGCAAACCCTTTTACCAATCAGGGGACCCGACACGGTCCGTGTTTCGGACAAACCTTCGTCAGGGGTCCTAATAGGTACAAATATGACATAAATTTTATTATTAAAAAACAATTAAACACATAATAAATTAAAATAATAACTAAAAAACCATCATAACAAATGAATGGTGTGTCAATCAAACTTATACCAAAGTTTGTGAGGAGTACGATAAAATTACGCATGTGCGTAAAGAGAGAGTTATAAGTAAAAAGAAAAGAAACAACCGTGGAATAAATTACATAAAGAATAGAATAAGTGACATGGATGAACTATAAACAATATATCTGAAAAATGTATGTATAAAGTATGTAAAGATGAAGATAAGCATACAGAGAACGTGACCCATAGAAAAAGAACGCAGTGAGGAAAAAGAAAAGAAAAAGGATAAATAAGTACTCTAACATTAAATAAAGAGAAAATACATACCATGGTAAAAGTAGAGGGAAAAATAAAAAGTCACAAAAAAAAAATTTTTAAGTGGCAGCTATAAAATGAAATGGAAAAAGCAAAATAGTCATAAGGGTATAAAGTAATATACAAACAACAACCATATGTTTTAAATTATAAAAAAACTCAACAAACCTTAAAAAAACAGTTACAAAAGGGTTGTATTTATAACATACATTATTGAGGTGATAATAAAAAACCACAACCATGTTATAAAATAATTCAAGAAAGTGGAACGTATTTAGAAAACCTTACATAGAGAGGTTATTTCACAAATGGATAATAATTAATAAAAGTTTAATTAGACCAAAGATAATATTTAGTGAATATATCAATACATAACACAGTTAAAAATCCAGAAATGAAAAGGATAGTAATAAAAACATTATAAAACTAATTTGAGTGACGGACGAAGTAAATAGTAATGTAAATTGAATATGTTTACACAACACCCAGCCATAAATACAGACAAAAGCAGCCACATTTTGGTAGAGAATGCAAGGAATAAAATGCACAAAACTATATAGATAGAAGGAATATGCAGGGGAAAATTAAGAACAATTCAACCGAGAGATCTATTAAAATATGCCTAAAAGATGAGTATAGTAATAAAAACAAGAGTCTCTAATATAAAGAAGAACGATGGAAAAATAGTATCATAACTTTAAAATTTGCTGAATAATGACGATGTCCAAAAAGGTGTGTAAATAACCATTACTGTTTCCCAAAGTAGAGAAGGAGAAAAATTAGCTAACTTACGTGAAGAAATACTTACAAGGCTCCACAAATTTGATGGGACCAATACCTAAACAGGATAAGTGTGTATGTATAATGACTCGCCAGACCCTATTTCACAAAACCGCGGCCGCGGTCCACAGCACAGACCGGCGCGCCGACCGCCACACACCACCCCCAGCGTCAAAGGGACTGCCGGAGTAGTGCGGGACGCCCGGCAGCCAAGCCTGCGCCACGAGCACACCGCCGCGGCCTCGCAAAAAGGGGAGAGGAAGGGAGCACAAAAATGCTAATGAAATAAGTAAATTGCAAAAGTGTGTAAAAAAACTTCTATATAGGAGCTGGTGAGGACTATTTAAAAGTAAAAAGGGCTAGAGAGTGGGCCGTCAGAGAGTCAAAAATATGTAAAAGAAACTTACAAAAATATGAGCGACTATGGGATACGTCACTGTGATAAGCCGTCAGAAAAATAGGCAATGCTGGAGAAGAGCTTAAATAGATGAATAAAAACGTAAAAAAATGTCATAAAAGCCCCATGAAGCAAATATCTAGAGGAAAATTGGTAGAAAGGGAAACCAACCAATCAGTCTTCAGAATGGGCGTGTTTATGTTACATTAACAGAAGGTAGTATGGAGCTGAAAATGTAAATGATGGTTTGATATAATAGAAAGAAAAATTGATATACTTAAACCTAAATATTACAGTATAATAAGAAAAGAAATAAGAAATGTGTGTAAATAGATATAACACGAAAAGACAGAAAAAAACGTGGCTGAAAAAAATATATGGCTGAAAAAAATAAATATGTGGCTGATTAATAAAACAGTTTTAATAAATAAACATGATAATAAAAATAAATGTATAATAATGTGCAAATACAGATAACACGCAATAAAAAACACAATAAAATCATAAAAAAGGAAGGAAATCTATATCTGAATTTAAACCTGCTGGTGCAATAGTATTCAGTTCAAATATAATTCTCTGTTCAGCCCTCAGCAATACATTATCAATGTCACCACCCCTCCAATTGTTTTTAAAGGTTTTAAAAACAAAGAAACGCAAGTCTTCAATCGTGTGAGCTAAATCCTTCCAATGTTGAACCAAGGGCGCTGAGCAAACTTCTCTTAAAATACAACTCCTGTGTTCGACAATCCTTGTTTTGATCTTCCTCTTGGTTTTACCAACATAGATGAGGTGGCATGGACAAATGATGATATAAACAACATGCTCAGTATTGCAATTGCTACTGAAATTTAAATTATATATCTTCCTTGTACGTGGGTGTGTAAAAGTCGTGATATTCAGAGAATGTTTGCAAACTGAGCAAGACATACAAGGTTGATGTCCTGTATGGTGATACTGGGGCTATCGGGAGTGCAGAGGGCACCAATTTGTCTCTTAAGATTTGTGTTGCGTGCTAAGGCGATCAAAGGTGTCTTGCCCCTAAAGCACGGATGTAACTCCAATATACGCCAGTGGTCTTTAATGATACGTGATACTTTTCCAGAGAGTCGTGAATGCTTCAGGACGCAGGTAAAATCTGGTGGCTTCCGTGTTCTATTGCCTGTCTGAAGTAAGTTTTCACGATGTTGTAATTGAGATCGTTGGTAGCCTCTTTGTAAAAATCTTCGTGCCATATGTGGGGCTTGTTTTTCGAATTCATCTTGTGTGGTACATAACCGTTTGAGTCTGAGAAATTGACTGTATGGTAGATTCTTTTTAAGGGTATGCTGGTGGAAACTTGAATAGTGCAAGTAATCTTGTCCGTAGTCATCAAACCTGCAGATAAAGGTGGAGGTATTGTTATTATGGATAGGGATAAGTATGTAAATGAGATTCATAGACAAATCAATGATATTTCTTACTACACTCCCTTGGACCATGATCCTACGCCCCTACTCATGGAAGAAATTAAAGAATTGGTAGAAACAGCTCATAGTGCAGGCTACATTACCTTTAAAGAGAAGCATTTCTTAATCAATGAACATCCTGTCAAACCCACTATATATATATTGCCAAAAATTCACAAAACCCTTATAGATCCTCCGGGTAGGCCGATTATTTCAGCAATTGGATCTGTTTTGGAACCTTTGTCAGATTTTACAGATTTTTTTCTTCGACCACATGTACCACAAATACCTTCGTATATTCGAGACTCAGCACATATGATTAATATTTTGGACAGCTTTGATGGAGATCTTGCAGATGTGATCCTTGTTACACTTGATATTGAATCGCTTTATACGAATATTCCTCAAATAGAGGCAATAAGCATCATCAACAAAACACTAAGCAATAGGAATACCTTAGAACGCATACCGAACAGGTTTATTATAACCGCAGCCACAATAGCACTTACACAAAACTATTTCTGTTTTTTAGGCCAATTTTATTGTCAAACTAAAGGAACAGCTATGGGTGCCTCCATGGCCCCTGATATTGCTAATCTATATGTCGCTGATTTTGAAGAGAAATTTTTTACTGAATATGAATACCAAAATGAGGTTAGACTCTATAAAAGGTATATAGACGATATCTTCATTTTATGGAAAGGTAGTATTCCAAAACTCCATTCATTCCTAGAATGGTTAAATACCTGTGATCGAAATTTGAAGTTTAAAATGACATTTCATGAAGATCACATCGCATTTTTAGATATCATGATTTCAAAAACACGTTATGGATTTCATACTTCTATTTACAAGAAACCTACGGACAAGAATAATTACTTACACTATTCAAGTTTCCACCAGCATACCCTTAAAAAGAATCTACCATACAGTCAATTTCTCAGACTCAAACGGTTATGTACCACACAAGATGAATTCGAAAAACAAGCCCCACATATGGCATGAAGATTTTTACAAAGAGGCTATCCACCTACTGAGGTTTCTAAATGCTACCAACGATCTCAATTACAACATCGTGAAAACTTACTTCAGACAGGCAATAGAACACGGAAGCCACCAGATTTTACCTGCGTCCTGAAGCATTCACGACTCTCTGGAAAAGTATCACGTATCATTAAAGACCATTGGCGTATATTGGAGTTACATCCGTGCTTTAGGGGCAAGACACCTTTGATCGCCTTAGCACGCAACACAAATCTTAAGAGACAAATTGGTGCCCTCTGCACTCCCGATAGCCCCAAATGCCCAGTATCACCATACAGGACATCAACCTTGTATGTCTTGCTCAGTTTGCAAACATTCTCTGAATATCACAACTTTACACACCCACGTACAAGGAAGATATATAATTTAAATTTCAGCAGCAATTGCAATACTGAGCATGTTGTTTATATCATCATATGTCCATGCCACCTCATCTATGTTGGTAAAACCAAGAGGAAGATCAAAACAAGGATTATCGAACACAGGAGTTGTATTTTAAGAGAAGTTTGCTCAGCACCCTTGGTTCAACATTAGAAGGATTTAGCTCACACGATTGAAGACTTGCGTTTCTTTGTTTTTAAAACCTTTAAAAACAATTGGAGGGGTGGTGACATTGATAATGTATTGCTGAGGGCTGAACAGAGAATTATATTTGAACTGAATACTATTGCACCAGCAGGTTTAAATTCAGATATAGATTTCCTTCCTTTTTTATGATTTTATTGTGTTTTTTATTGCGTGTTTTCTGTATTTGCACATTATTATACATTTATTTTTATTATCATGTTTATTTATTAAAACTGTTTTATTATTATTTTTTTCAGCCACATATTTATTTTTTTCAGCCATATATTTTTTTCAGCCACATGTTTTTTTCTGTCTTTTCCTGTTATATCTATTTACACACATTTCTTATTTCTTTTCTTATTATACTATTATCTGTAATATTTAGGTTTATGTATATCAGTTTTTCTTTCTATTATATCAAACCATCATTTACATTTTCAGCTCCATACTACCTTCTGTTAATGTAACATAAACACGCCCATTCTGAAGACTGATTGGTTGGTTTCCCTTTCTACCAATTTTCCTCTAGATATTTGCTTCATGGGGCTTTTACGACATTTTTTTACGTTTTTATTCATCTATTTAAGCTCTTCTCTAGCATTGCTTATTTTTCTGACGGCTTATCACAGTGACGTATCCCGTAGTCGCTCATATTTTGGTAAGTTTCTTTTACATATTTTTGACTCTCTGACGGCCCACTCTCTAGCCCTTTTTACTTTTAAATAGTCCTCACCAGCTCCTATATAGAAGTTTTTTTACATACTTTTGCAGTTTACTTATTTCATTAGCATTTTTGTGCTCCCTTCCTCTCCCCTTTTTGCGAGGCCGCGGCGGTGTGCTCGTGGCGCAGGCTTGGCTGCCGGGCGTCCCGCACTACTCCGGCAGTCCCTTTGATGCTGGGGGTGGTGTGTGGCGGTCGGCGCGCCGGTCTGTGCTGTGGACCGCGGCCGCGGTTTTGTGAAATAGGGTCTGGCGAGTCATTATACATACACACTTATCCTGTTTAGGTATTGGTCCCATCAAATTTGTGGAGCCTTGTAAGTATTTCTTCACGTAAGTTAGCTAATTTTTCTCCTTCTCTCCTTTGGGAAACAGTAATGGTTATTTACACACCTTTTTGGACATCGTCATTATTCAGCAAATTTTAAAGTTATGATACTATTTTTCCATCGTTCTTCTTTATATTAGAGACTCTTGTTTTTATTACTATACTCATCTTTTAGGCATATTTTAATAGATCTCTCGGTTGAATTGTTCTTAATTTTCCCCTGCATATTCCTTCTATCTATATAGTTTTGTGCATTTTATTCCTTGCATTCTCTACCAAAATGTGGCTGCTTTTGTCTGTATTTATGGCTGGGTGTTGTGTAAACATATTCAATTTACATTACTATTTACTTCGTCCGTCACTCAAATTAGTTTTATAATGTTTTTATTACTATCCTTTTCATTTCTGGATTTTTAACTGTGTTATGTATTGATATATTCACTAAATATTATCTTTGGTCTAATTAAACTTTTATTAATTATTATCCATTTGTGAAATAACCTCTGTATGTAAGGTTTTCTAAATACGTTCCACTTTCTTGAATTATTTTATAATATGGTTGTGGTTTTTTATTATCACCTCAATAATGTATGTTATAAATACAACCCTTTTGTAACTGTTTTTTTAAGGTTTGTTGAGTTTTTTTATAATTTAAAACATATGGTTGTTGTTTGTATATTACTTTATACCCTTATGACTATTTTGCTTTTTCCATTTCATTTTATAGCTGCCACTTAAAAATTTTTTTTTTGTGACTTTTTATTTTTCCCTCTACTTTTACCATGGTATGTATTTTCTCTTTATTTAATGTTAGAGTACTTATTTATCCTTTTTCTTTTCTTTTTCCGCACTGCGTTCTTTTTCTATGGGTCACGTTCTCTGTATGCTTATCTTCATCTTTACATACTTTATACATACATTTTTCAGATATATTGTTTATAGTTCATCCATGTCACTTATTCTATTCTTTATGTAATTTATTCCACGGTTGTTTCTTTTCTTTTTACTTATAACTCTCTCTTTACGCACATGCGTAATTTTATCGTACTCCTCACAAACTTTGGTATAAGTTTGATTGACACACCATTCATTTGTTTTGATGGTTTTTTAGTTATTATTTTAATTTATTATGTGTTTAATTGTTTTTTAATAATAAAATTTATGTCATATTTGTACCTATTAGGACCCCTGACGAAGTTTTGTCCGAAACACGGACCGTGTCGGGTCCCCTGATTGGTAAAAGGGTTTGCATATATATCTTTTTGTCACAAATAAATTTTGCCTACGTCTTGTACAGATCTGCAGTTTTGTCTTGTTTGCATTTCTTTAACAAGACATTAACAATTTTTTCTGAGGCCCTCCATGTACCTACAAATTCATAATGTGGCCCTGCAAAGAGTTTGAGTTTGAGACCACTGCTCTAACTGTACTTTGCTTCACTTTGTTTCCTCCGACCAGTTCAGATATGCAGTCTGGATATTCCACCAGGGTCCCAAACTCAGAGATGACTGGCATGTTTAAAGAATTCTGGGAAAAGTGCCAAATGCTGTAACTTCTAGAATGTGAAACAACATAGAACCAGCAAAAAAAAAAAAAAAAAAAAAAAAAAAAGGTGGGGCAAACTACCCACACTAGCAGTAAAAAGTCATAAAACAAAGTGGCATAAAACCATGGTATCAGGGTGAACAAACAGTTTTATCATAGGAACAATTCTTGATTGTAGTAAATTCTATACAGTTCTCAAATGTGAATGGTGATAGAGGATGTAATATGGGACTCAACACAGTCTGTGTTCTGGCAGTGGCTGCCTTCCTCGGGAGTCCCTAAAATAAATACAAAAAATACAAAGATGTTTGCATACAAAAAATGGAGCGAACAAAGGGTATGTAATGAGTAACAGAAATTTGATCAATAAAAAAAAATGAAAACCTGAAAAAAAAAATGATGAATTAAGAGTAATAATAGTGATAATAAAAAATATGAGAGTGTGGAAAAACTTAAGGGCAAATTCTATAAGAAGCGCCCCAAAGTTAGGCGCCTAATTAGGTAGTGTTAGCGCAATTCAAGTAAATTTGGGTGCTGTTTAATGAATCACGTTGAGCGGAACCTATTTTGGAGGCGCCCAAGAAATAGGCCAGCTCTAGGCACAACTAAAAGTTAGGCACCCATGCGAGCGCTTAAGCATGCTTAAGAGCAGTGATTCTGTAAGACGGCGCCTAACACGTAGCAACGCCCACGCCTAGCATGCATAGCGCCTATTGTTTTGAAGGCCGCCTAAATTTTTAGAGGCGCCTTGTCACAGAATCGTGCTTTCTTGATAGGTGCCTGTGTTTCAATCAGTGCTGATTAAAAAGCTTAATTGAGCTTGTTATTCAATTTAGATAGGCGCCTATCTAGTTGGGCACCACCGAAATAGGTGCTTAACTTTAGGCGCTGGTTACAGAATTTGGGCCATAATGTTTGTTGTGGAGATGATATTAATAGAGCTAACATCCAGTTTGTGTGAGAGTCTAAGGACAGCATGTTCTGGATACTGTAGTTTTTTCCCACACTTCCATCCTGTGTAAAAATGGGAGAAATAAAGGTTTGATGAAAACAAAAAATATATATAAAGTAATAACATTTTTAGTGGACTAATACAGTAACCACACTCTTTTATGAGAAAGAGAACTGTAATCATTCACATAACCTGAATGTTTCATTGTTTCCAATTTAGCTATGAGATACAGTACATTTGCTAGTTTATTGTATGAGATATTTCACTTGAGGTTTCTATATGAAAAGATTGGTAGGTGGGCTCTAGATACACCTGCGTTTGTTTATCTAAACTATAACATGTTAAATTTACCTCAAAATGCTTCTGTAATGGATTTAAGCCATTAAATATGGGCATCTTTGATTATCAACTGTTGAAAGCAATAATGTAACTTTTATGGTCTGAAAAACATAAAATAAGAATTGCCATACTAGGTCAGACTAAAAATGCATCAAGAGGGTTACGAGTAACTGGCAGGATCTCAAAAAGTAGCAAGATTCCATGCTGCAGTAGATTTCCCAAAGTCTATATTATGAATAGCTTTTGGACTTTTCGTCCAGGAACTTATCCAAAATCTATTTTAAATCCAGCTATGCTAACTGGTTTTACCACATTCTTCAGCAACAAATTCTAGGGCTTAATTATGTGTTGAGTGAAAAAAAATATTTTCTCCTATTTGTTTTAAATGCACTACTAAGTAAGTTTATGGCATGTCCTCTAGTCTTTATGCTTTTGAAAGCATAAACAACTAATTCATGTTCTCCAAGGACAAGCAGAATATACGCCTGCTTTCCTCAGAGAATACTTGCTTTTGCTTTTTCCAACTTGTTGAGAGACATTGTCTTTAAGAATCTACAAAATGCTGTGATATACTGTATATTGTTAAAGAAAGATTGCTGACATTTTCTCCTGACCCCTTCTTTTTTTCCTTGTTCTTTAGGATGGTTACACATGCATATTTTCATATGCGGCTCAGGGAGGCACCAATGAGGTGAGTTATTAAGCCTTGCAGCAGTATACCAAAACAGGAGGAGAGAAAGGTAGATGTGGCTGTACAATTTCACAGACAGTTTGGGCAAATGACTCAGGAACCAGATGGCATGCTTTTCAATGTTGAGGGCAATTTCTCCAAATGGGTTAGTTTTGCACATAGAACCACACAAAAAAAATTCATGTACAAATCAACATCAGAAATTGTATGTGACACGTTTCCAGCTTAACACGGAGAAAAGACTCAGTGTTTCCCAGGAACACACCCAGGAAACTTTCTATGGCAAGTACTTTGTTGCCACAGAGAAATACATCCTCAGTCTAAGAAAAACTCCATTGTATAGTATAATTATCAAAACTTTTTAAGAATGAATTTTCAAAAAAGAATAATAGGAAACAGGCACTTATCTTAGATGAGCTCTTTATCTTCTGATATTAAAAAAATCATCGCAGTTTGCAGTACATGAATATTTTTTGTGTGGTTCTATATATTTAAGATATTCAGCTTGCAAATATTTATTTTTGTCATTAGTTTTGCACATACCATAACAGGAATGAATCTCATTCCTAAGCTAGGGTATATGGAGTATAATCTCAACTTTCTGCTAGTGCTCGCCATGGTACTTGCATTGTGCCAAAGTGATCTTCTTTCTGGAGTTCATAAGATGTTACATGGATAGGCAACTTTTCTGGGTGCACTTGGAAGTCTTTTTTTATCAGTTGTGTTGGGAAACAGTTGGCTTTTCATCTGGTAAGCATAGCAGGTTGATAGTGTTATTCTGTTTTAGGAAATTATTCTTTGAGAAAATTCTTCATGATTTACCAACACAGCATCCTGTGCTTAATGCTCTCAGAAATCAGTATGTAACTTTATTTGTGTATTGTAGTTTTCCTACATTAGCTAGGTTTTCTATAGGTAAATTACAAAAATATTCTTTGTAAAACTGCAGTTTGTATTTCTGAGGAATTACTTTACACAATTCTTACTTTAAGCATCTATGGGACCAAACATCAATGCTTATTATATTGCCAACATTGCTAATAATATCCTTCTATTCCAGTTTAGCTCTTTTTTGTGTGTACATGAACAGAAATCATTTTCATGGAAATGGATCCATAAACAGCAATTTATTTAACTAGTATAACACATTGGGTAGAGTAGCTTAATGGTTATTGTAGTGGCCTGAAAACCTGGAGAACTGAGCTTGATTCCCAATTAGAGAGTTGCCTGGGGATAGAAATCAAATCATCGCCGATACAACGGCAGGATAACTTCTTTCGTTCTGGTTGTAATACCCTTCTTGATTATACCTAGCATTCTATTCGCTCTCTTAGCGGCTGTAGTAATTTGATTTGCTTATGCTACTGAATTAGAGGCTCTGGTAGAGACCCTTTTACAAATAAACAAAGACACTTATTAATTTGGAAATATTAATTGGGAAGAATATATACTTTGTAAATGGGTCTCTGCCAGAGCCTCTAATGAAATATAAATACTCTGGCCGATGAGGACCCTCAAGCTATGTCAGCTAAAGACTCCTCTGAAGGTGGCCCAAAATTCCTTTTACCAAGCTTGGCAGGCAGCAGCAACATCCCTAAGCCACGGAAGCTGGCACCTTAGTGGCTCAAGGATGCTGCCAGCGACTGCTATGCTTAGTAGAAGGGAGGGAGGGACCACCTTTTGAAGGAGGTCCTTAAGTGGTGCTTGCAGATCCACCCCACCAGCTAGGGTCAGCAAGTACTTCAACACTGGAGAAATAAAACTAGAAATGTATTTCCTTTTCTGTTGAACACAATACAAAGGATTTTGGTAATAGAAAACCCAAAAAGGTAGAGTACAAAAATGTAAAAAAGTAAAAATCTTCCCTCAACCCTAACAATAGTGGGACAGAGGCAGCCCAAAATCACTCTAAAGTTAACAAACAATTAGAACGCAGATATTTAATAGTGTTGGGAATGTCTCAGTTTCACAGCTACCACAGGGGAATCCAAACCTCTATATGCCCAGCTGCTACCTGTGAAACATCCCAGGACATAACCCGTGTTGTAAACAATCAAGTGCACGAAAAGTGAAGTGCTAAATAATATTTCAAACTTGCCTTTTGATTCACAACTTTGCTGGGATAATATTATGAACTGAGTGAGCAGAGATAGCAGTGCATGAGTTCCTGATGAAGGGGGTTTTTGACTTTTGAAACAGAGCCCCGTCGGACATTACAAGCACATGAATCCACAGAAGGAGATAAGTACTATCCATTTCAGCTTTCATTCAGGTTTTGTGTTTTCATATTTGATTGGATTTTTCTTAGGCATTTATGAATTTTCGGTCACTGTGTTACCCCTTCTGTAGTGGGACAGAGGCGGCATTAACTTCAAATTTTCACTTTAAATTTATTATTTAGCACTTCTCTTTTTGCGCAAATGATTGTTTACAACATGGGTTACGTCCTGGGATGTTTCACGGGTAGTACCTTTTGAGCTTACTAATGTGGCAGCTGGGCATATAGGGGTTTGGTTCCCCTTTGCTAGCTGTGAGACTGAGGATGTTGTTTGTTAACTTTAGAATGGTTTTGGGCTGCCTCTGTCCCACTATTGTTAGAGTTGAGGGGAGATTTTTTGCTTTTGAACACAATACAAAGACATCTGCTATATACATTTCCCTAAACTAACATATTTCAGTCAATATGTTACCTTCAGTCAATAAATTCCTTTTGTTACCTTGTTTGTCTGGAGATTTATTTTTCCATCAAATTGATTCTAGTTTCTCTTTTTTTTGCTTTCCTGTCTTCTGCAAATTCTTCTTCGGTTGCTGTCCATTGGTTCCTCCTACCATGGTCCAGCATTTCTCCCTCCCTCCCATTTTACAGCATCCTAATTTCCTTCTATACTGGATCAATCTCCTTCTTTCTCTCCTCACCCTTGTGCAACATTTCTTCCTCTCTGTCCTCTACCAACATGTGCAACGTCTCCCTCTCTCTTTGTCTACCATCTCTCTTTCCCTCCCTTGCTGCAGAAGGAGTGGGGAAAAAGAGAAGAGGGATCCATGGTGCATCTCTCCCACCCCCTTTACTGTCACATCCAACATTTTTTCCTTTCTTATCCCCTAGACTCTGTGCAGCATCTTTCACCCCCTGCCCACAATGCCCAGCATTTTTCCTTTAACTCTCTCCAGCACCATGCCACATCTCTCCCTCCATTTCCTCCACCACCAAGAACAACATGCCACCCTTTTGTATTGCTTTCCATCTGTCCCATTGTTCCCTCTCTACCACCATATCCAACATTTCTCCTTCTCATCTCTCTTTTCTCCATGTATCTCTATCTCGCTCCTCTCCTACCACCATGTCCAATAATTCTCTCTCCTTCCCTTTGCCCAACAATTCTCCTTTCTTCTTTTCTTCCACCATCTCTCTTTACTTCTCATTCAGACACCCATGTCCATCAATTCTTTCTTTCTATTCTCTCCCTCACCTCAGCAACTTTCCTTCCTTCCATCCTATGTCCTAAGTTCATTCCTCCTCTCTCATCACTCCTTTCTTCCTTCCTTTGTCCCAAGTTCATGCCCCTCCTTCCCTTCTGTATCCAAACATGCTCCCTTCCTCCATTCTGTGTCCCATTTTCGTGCCCTCTTCCTGTGGTGTGTACTTGTCTCCTAGTGGCCTCCTCCTTCCTTTGAGGCAGCTGTGCTTGTTTCATCATAAAACCTTGGGCAGCGGTTCGAACATGATACCCACGGCTTTATTGAGAAGTATTACAAGGTATCTGCAGGGATTCCACCAGCTTAGCCCAGTCATTAATGCCTAAAGTACCTACTTCTAGTGAGAGTACTCTAGGTGAATATCCTCTGGTCAAGTTGCAGAAGGATGTCAGTCACATCTTTCAGCTCCTCCTTCACCAGTGGAGTATAGTGCCCTCTTCAGTTTTTCTATCTGCAAGTGAACTGAGAAGGTGTGTTCTGATCTGCTTTGTTTGGTTTTATTACTTTTGGGTATTTTTTTTATCTATGTCATGAGGCTTAGGTTCCTAGAGGTCTCCAATCTGGAGCTACTGTGCCTAGGAGAGGATGCAGATTCCACGCGGGTGGTCTGCAGCTTGTGGGGCAACTCCCAGGAGTACCTGATGAGCGAGCTTGCTCTGTGCATTCGGAAGCTCCTGGACCATTCCCCTGGGAGCTAGCTCGCCTTCTGATCTATCAGAGGCTTGAGTGCAGGTTGTAGGGTCCCTATGTTAATTCCTTTGGGCTTCATGGTGCTGGCTGAGTTTTTTGCTCCCCCTGTCGTGATACGAGGATCCATGGGGGTTGAGCTTACAGTCGATGCTGGGCTGAATAGCAGTCCAAAGATCTCCAGTTTCTACTTATTCTGATAGGAATTGAGGCAGAAAGTCATCTCCAGTCATGCTGCAAAGAAAGCTGACAGAGGTAGGCACTAGAGAATGACACGGTGGCGGTTTACCCGCGGCCACCGCATTTTAGCCGCGGGTCACCCGCCGAAAACGGGGAAGAAAACTAGCAGTCGCTGCGGCGACGGGGACAAGGCCATTCACCGCTCGCGGGGCGGTGAATGGTCTTGTCCCCGCAGTGAGGCATGAAGGATCGCGCGGTCCCCGCAGCTCACACCCGCCTGCCCAATCGATTCTAGTGTTTAGCCAGCTCTCTCCCTTCTCCTCACCTTAGTTTGTAGATTTTTTTTTTCGGCGACCCGCACGCTCTCAGAGAGCCGCGCACCCGCTGCTGCTCAGTTTCGATCTCCTGCTCTGACGCAACCAGAAACAGGAAGTTGCAGCAGAGCAGAAGATTGAACACTGAGCAGCCGCGCGTGCGCGGCTCTTTGGGAAAGCGTGCAGGTCGCCGAAAAAGAAAACCTATAAACTAAGGTGAGGAGAAGGGAGAGAGCTGGCTAAACACTAGGATCGATTGGGCAGGCGGGTGGTGGTTGCGGGGACCGTGCGATCGCTAGTGTTCCCGGCTCAAATTGGAAGGAGGGAGTGAAAGGGAAAAGGATTCTGGGCCAAGGGGATGAAGACGGAAAGAAAAACCCACAGCAGGAAAGAAAGGGAAGGACAGGCAGGTGAGCCAGATGCTAGAAGCAGGGGGGGGGGGAAGAAAGAGGGAAAAAAGCTAGATGGGGTTGAAAAGAAGAGACACACTGGTATGGAAGAGGAAGATAGGGGAAATCTGGACACAGGAAGGTAACAGAAAGAGGGGAAATTATGTGCATGGGGCATAGGGACAGAGACATAAAGGGGACATGCCATGGGGATGGTATATGGACACAGGGGGGGGGGGCAATGACAGATACATAGGGGAGATATTAGAAATGGAGAAAATAAGAGCACAGAAGCGAGATGGTTTGTGGGGATGGGACAGGGACCGAGCTTGCAGGCTCCAGTGGCTTGCACAAATTACATTGTAACGTGCCATGAAAATAAGAGGAAGGAAGGTAGATAGGCCACGCGAGAGGAGCTGAAGGATAGTAGAAAGGAACAGATGGTAAAGGAGGGAGGGAAGGGTGGTGGTGGAAAGGAATAGAACAGACATTGAAGGAGGGTGGAGAGGAACAGACCCCCAAGGGAAATGTGGAAGACAGAGTGGGAAGAAGACAGATGCCAGACTATGCGGGAGCGGAGGGAAGAAGATGGGTGCTAGACCAATTGGGGGGGGGGGTTAAGGGAGAGGCACAGTAACAGCAAATGGAAGACGCAGAGAGAAGACACACAGTGGATGGAAGGAATTCAATGAGAAGATGTGGAAAGCAGAAACCAGACAACAAAGGTAGAAAAAAAAATTATATTTATTTATTTATTTTTTGCTTTAGGATAAAATAGTATATTAGTTGTGTTGATAAAAATTTATAAACAAAGCCCTGCCAGCTGAACATCTCTTTCTCTAGTTCAGCAGCAGGAACTTTGATTTATAAGAAAGGAATAAGCTAAATATTACAGTACTAAGGCTTATATGGATGCAGCGGGGACGGTGACGGGGCGGTGAATGGGATGGCAGTGGCGGTGACGGGGCGGTGAAAGGGATGACGGTGATGGGGCGGTGAAGGGAACGGCGGTGACGGGGCGGTGCAGAGGATTGTGGGCCGGTGACGGGGCGGTGACGGGGACAGATTTTTTCCCCGTGTCATTCTCTAGTAGGCACCAGCAAAGCACAGTAAGTATAGCCCATTATTCTTTCTGTTAATACACATAGGAATCTGTATGGCCCACCCTGACAGTTTCAATGCGCCTGCTTTCTGCTTCAGATAAATCTATAGCCCAGAACTGCAGTTTTTCTCCTGTCGGATGGAAGTGCATGTAATCATATATGACTAATAAAGCAATAAGTTTGTTGAGTTCCGGAGCTCTATATGTGTTTGTGTTAGTTGCACACAGCAGGGTGGTTTGTTGGTACACCTTTGTTAGTTCTTGCTAACTATTGTTCTTTTCCATGAGTTGCAGAGCAGAACAGAAATGTAGTATTGTTTTGGGGAAGTTTCCCATGCCCCTCCTGCTTTCTTTTGTTATAGTGGATATTGATTGCTTTGGTACAAACTGAAGAGGGCACTATACTCAACTGCTGAAGAAGGAGAAACTGAAACATGTGATTAATATCCTGCTGCTACAATTTGTGACCAGAGGATATTCACCTACTCCTATGTGTATTAACAGAAAGATTATCCAGGTAAGAATCTAATCTTCCATTCTATATTTACACTCCTTATTATGATTTGATTTGTGGGTGTGTGTTAGTGCTTAAACTTGAAAACAAGTGTTTCTAAAAAGTGTTGCTTTTCACAGTTGCTTGACTGACTGCCAGCTTGTTCCCTAACTGCTTGCTCAGTTCAGCCATTGGGCAAGAACATTCCAGAGCAGGACTGTGCTCTGGACTAATGTACTAGTTCTTGCCTGTCTAGTTAGTGTTTTGACAATCTGAAAGAGGTAACTTAAAATGGCCACCATTTATAGACTCCTTTGCATCATTATTGTGAAAGAGTAGTGGTGAGCCAAGAGTCATTTTTTTGGAGGGACATGAAAGGATGCATGTGCTGCTGTGCATAGTATTAATTACTGATGTTGCTTCTCTCAACAGCAATGGCAGATGAGCACAGAGATAAGTGAAGATAAACAGGTGTTCTCTTGCTTAATCTGGAGGTTGGTTCTGCTGCTTTTCTTAAAGATCTCACAATAATAATAATTTTATTCTTATATACCGCCAAAGCCATAGTAGTTTGAGGCAGTTTACAATAAGAAGAGCTGGACAATCAGCGAAACAATTACATTGAAAGTCGTCGAATACATGTAGGTAGGTTAAAGAGGTAATCAGAGAAAGGGATGTTCAGAATAATACACAATGTAGGG
Source organism: Geotrypetes seraphini (assembly GCF_902459505.1). Taxonomy (NCBI): domain Eukaryota; kingdom Metazoa; phylum Chordata; class Amphibia; order Gymnophiona; family Dermophiidae; genus Geotrypetes; species Geotrypetes seraphini. The sequence continues at coordinate 107,068,873 of NC_047091.1, forward strand.
TCATTGAGTACATGTAAGTAGAATACAGAGATAAGGCTTTAAGAGTTCTTGGTTACAAATCGGTTAAGCAAGTTTGTTTTAACTAGTTTTCTAAAGCTAAGATAGGATGAGGAGTGCTTAATGATGTTACCCAGCCAACCGTTCTGTTGACCTGCTTGGAAAGCAAGAGTTCTGTCCAGGTATCTTTTGTATCGGCAGGCTCTTATTGTTGGGTGGCTAAACATATGTACTCTGCATGTAGGCCTGATGGAACAATCCAAGTTAAAATGGGAAACCAGATATATGGGGGCCAAACCTAGAATAGATTTGAAACAAAGACAAGCAAATTTGAACAACACTCTTGCTTCCAGGAGCAGCCAATGAAGTTTTTGATAGTAGGGGGTTATACGTTCCCATTTTTTTATACCAAAAATCAGTTGAACTGCTGAATTTTGTATAATTCGGAGTCTTTGAATGGTTTTCTTGAAAGACCCCAGATAAATGATGTTACAATAGTCGAGCAAGCTTAAAATGGAAGATTGCACCAGTAAGCGGAATGATGCTGCATCAAAATACTTTCTGATGGTTCTTAGTTTCCATAATGTCGAGAAGCCTTTTCTAACCAGTAACTCTGTGCGAACATCTAGAGTGAGGTAACGGTCCAGCGTCACTCCCAGAATTTGTATGGAATCGACAATAGGAAACTTCTGACCGTTCAAGGAAATTGATGTATCTTTGATTTTGTCATTCGGACTTGCCAGAAAGAATTTGGTTTTTTCTGAGTTGAGGATAAAGACTCTAGTTCAGGGATTGTCACTTTTTTAAAGCAGGGGCCAATTTGGAAAAAAAATCTTCACTATGGCAGTCTGTGGTTTGAGCAAGGTAGGGGGCAGCTTCAATAATAGAACTTCTCCAGCTGCTCAGCCACATTCAGTGACTCAGTTAACTGAAACATCCTCCTATATACTCTTTCCCTCAGCCTGTCTGCTAACATTCTTTTTCAAATATTTTTCTTCTCCCTAATACTCTGTCCCCGTTCTTCATCCCATTCCTGATGCCATTGGTCTCAAACCCCACCTACCTCTCTCACCAGTCAGCCTCCATCTCTACCCAAGCTCTTCCCTCAAGTGGGTTAATAGCCCTCTCACCTTCTTTGAAGGTCAACAATGCTTCCAGACTCCTGTTCTGGTTTGTTTTTTTGGGGCACTGCACAGCTCTTGGTGACTTTGACCACCTGGTGCCAAAACCTCTGCATTGTTCTTCTCACAGTCTAATGAGAATACCAAGGGAGTCTGGATGCCATGCAGCTCAAAGTTACTGAGATCCATAGGGCTCCAGAAGAAATGGAGAAGATGTTCCAGAGAAGATGGAAGGAAAATCAGGGAGCTGCACTTAGGCTCATAGGCATCTTCCAATGCCTGCCCTGGTTCTTTTTCTCCATTTGACATGTGCTAGCTGAAAATAGATGTGTGGCAACTCCAGATTTACCTTTATACCAACATAATTTTTCTGGTTCACTGAACAGAGAGAGAGATACTTTTATCCCCAGTGGAAATAATATTTTGATAGCTGTCTTCTCATTACTCACCTTTTTCAGAATTGATGTTCCTTTGTGCCCTGTCTTAGGCTTAAATGTGACTGCTTGAAACAGCACTTTCATTGGCAAGGAACCCAAGGTCTAGGTCTAAGCTGAATGTTTTTAAAAGTGCTTAGAACCGCAGAGGATACATGGAAGACAATTCAGGGCAGAATTTCCCCACAGCCAGTTCAGCATATTTGCAAAGATTATACACAAGTTAAATTTGTCTTTATTGGGTCATCGGGTTATGCAGATTTTTCCTCATGCTTATTCATTGTGAAAATCTTGAAAACCCACTTGGCTGTCAGGTCACCAGTACATGCTTTTCATTGTAACAGATTCCTCTGTGTTTGTGCTTAAGCAGTTCTAATGGAGAACAGTAGTGGGACATGTCATATTTTATGATTTTTACAGAGATAGCAATATGTAGAAATAAATGTGTTAAGAGACTATAAACTGACATTTGGAGGACTTGTTAGAAGAGGAAATAAAGCCACAGCTTCACTCTGCCAGGAAATTCTGTAAATGTTTGGGGCTAGAGAGGTGGAACAACTTAACGCCTCCAAAACCGAACTCCTATGGATCAGAAACAAAAACACCAAATACCTACGACCTACACTAACATGGGATTCCACTCTACTAACGGCAGCAGATCAAGTTCGCAGCCTGGGAGTAACCCTAGACGGACACCTATCCCTATCTAACCACATATCCCAAGTGGTCTCCACCTCCTTCTACTACCTTCGCCAACTGAAAAGGATCAAACCCTACATCTCCACACCAGACCTCGCCCAACTCCTATACGCATATGTCCTCTCCAGACTGGATTATTGTAACTCCCTATTTAATGGACTAACCAAAAATAATATCAAACGCCTCCAACGGGTCCAAAATGCAGCCATCCGCCTCCTACACAACCTCAACTACCACGATTCCATCTCCCCGGCACTCCATGCTGAACACTGGCTCCCGATTAGCCAACGCTGTACTTTCAAAGCCCTGGCAATTGCTCACAAGAGAATCTACTCCACCACCCCCTCCTACATAAAATCCAAGCTTCCCATCTACAACCCCACTCGCACCCTCCGCTCAAAGTCAGAGATACGCCTATGCACCCCCCCCGGAAGATCCCTGCTCACAGAAACTGCCCACAAACGATCCTACAGCCACTTCATTCCACACCTCTGGAACCAACTCCCCCCCCAACTTAGACAACAGAACTCATTATTAACATTCCGTAAATCGGTAAAGACCCTCCTCTTCAACTAAAGATCTCCTCTGTCTTCTCCCCCCCTTAGGCCCCACCCTCCACTCACCTATTACCTTCCCGAACTTCCAGTACGACCCTCTCTTCTCTATCCACTAACAAATTGTACCTAAACGCTTATAACTTTCCTTAAACTAAACTACTGTATTTCCCCCCTCTCTCTTTCTGCATACTCTCCCTATATTTAATTCTCTCCAAAAACTATAAATCCAATCCCTAAACCTGTTGTACTACCTATATGTCTAGTTACTCCCCACTGTGTATGTTCATTTGTAAACCGTTCTGAGCTATTGGGAGGACGGGATAAAAATCTAAATAAATAAATAAATAAAATAAATAAATAAAATAAATTAATTAATTTAAAGAGGAAGTGAGCACATTCTTCTGTTATGACGTGAGAAGATAACTGATGAGCCTCATTGTCCCCTTCTCCATCCATAAAATATCGGGTATCTTGATGGGCAGAGAGCCACTGTTGACAACAAAGAAAGCAATCTACTTTGTTCTAAAATTCATATTATGTGTTTCTGCTTTTTTTGGCAGGCCACAGGGCACGTCTTACCTGTTCTTTACGCAGTTTAAAGCTGAAGTTCCGGAAGCAAAGATAGAGTACAGCGAGGCCTATGTAAGTCACTATGTATTAACTGGAATCAGAATGTCACTGTGTATAACTGGAGTTGGTAAATATGAAATGTTGATTAACTGTATAGGCTTATAATAACACAGCCTTTAAAGAAATGATGTCCACACCTTTGTTTAGCAGCAGGGGCTACTGGTTCCTGAAAATTCTTCAGTCTTTTTATGGTGCTCATGGTGGCATTTTATATTTTTACAAATTCCAAGTAGAATAACACATACAGAGGGATCCATTTTCAAAGACACCACCTGAGCCAGTGAGATACTTAGCTCATTTTAGTCCGTCTGTTTACCAAATTTTTAGGTAGACCTAACCAGAGAGGTTTTTGGCGGAAAATATTTGCATTTTGCCTGGGTAGATCTATTTGTGCAGCTGGGGTTGCTTGGATAAATGTAGCTGTTTAGCATTGAGAATTGGCACTAACTAGCTAAGTCCTAAGCCTGCTAAATTTGCTTTTAGCTTGTGAACTTAGGAGGATAAAGATTAGTTGGCCAGTGGGGAGAGAATGTCTGAAAACAGAGATTTAGCGCTGACTGACTCCCAAACTTAGGACTCCTTTTACAAAGTTGCGGTAGCAAGTCCCGGTGCAGCAGACATAATGCAGTCTATAGGAATTGAATAGTCTGTGTTGAATTTGCTGCATGGGAATTGCTACAAGGCTTTGTAAAAGGGGCTATTAATTAAATTTTTTAAAAACCAAACTCTCACCTTTTTGCAGCATGGAATAATTCTATACACATCATGTAAGTGGATACCTCACTGTTTTGATTTTCAGAGGCCTGTTATTACGGAATAGCAATGTTCCACAAAGAATCAAGCAGTACAATACAGACTATAAAACAACATAAACTTTAAAAGCATATCAAGAAATCAAAGTACCCCCTTCTTTGTCCTCCCATCTACAGTATGTTGACTATGTAGGTATAGTGGCAAGCCAGACTAATGAACACTAAAGGCTAAGGTATGCAATCCAGATTTTGGATAGGGTAATGTCTATCCACAATGAGACAAAAATGGTTTCCATGCTTTTTGCCATTTATGTAGAGTCTTATTACATTGGGCTGTTAACACTCCATTTCACAAAGATACCTCACTTGGGTCATCCACTTAACTAAGAAGGACATCCCACCTATTTCCAACAGCCAGTGAGAGTTAATCAAACTGCACCAAGACATCCTATAGTCAAGGGATGTCTGGAATTAGCCTATTAAAAATTAACCAAGTCTCAGTCCGTCTACTCTGGTTTTTAATTTAATTTAAGGTTGAATGCGATTTCATGATAGTGGTTTTTATCCCAGGACAAGCAGGCAGCATATTCTCACATGTGGGTGACGTCATCCACGGAGCCCGACGCGGACAGCTTTTCAAGCAAACTTGAAAGAAATTGCAAGCTTGCTATGCTGCACCACGCATGTGCATGCCTTCCCGCTCCACTAGAGGGCGCATCCCCACCTCGTGGTCCTCAGTTCTAAAGTTTCCGCGGAGCCAGAAGCCCTGATCTTTTGCTCTCTGTGTGTTTTGCCTTCTAGCACCGGGCCTTTGTTATTTTCTTTTCAGAGTCGCTGTGCACGTTCGTTTTGTTGTTTTCTATATAAAAAAAAAAAAGACTTTTACTTTTTCAGCATCGTGCTCGGCATCCGGGGGCTCCCAGATTGCCGTGGCCGCGTGGCCCCGTTCGGTCGCGGCCTGTGTTTTTCATGTCCCGGTCCTTGTCCGGGTTTAAGAAGTGCACCCGCTGTGATCGGCTGTTGTCGATCACCGACCCCCATCCGTGGTGCGTCCTGTGCCTGGGGGCTGATCATACCACCGATTCGTGTCCCAGGTGCGTGACTTTCCAACCCCCGACTCTACAGCAATGTATGCGAAACATGTCGGGTCAGACTCCTAGGTTTTGGCTGTGATATAAGCTAAGTACAAATGCACTATTTAAGCACTTTATATTTATATATATTTATTAGAGGAAATGCTATTATGTAACAAAATTTTTTTTAGATAATTTCACCACATAAAAAGCAGAACAAAGAAAAGTTTACTATCAAGAAGGTGACAGCCAATAATGAGGCGCCACGTAAGGCTTCCCGCAATTTGAAAAGCGGCTTTGCGGTGGAGTGGTGGGGCTGAGGCTTCCCTTTGAGATTTATTACTGATGTTAACAATATAGAGTCCAGATGATAAACGCCTATATGAGATAGTACTGGACTTTAAGGAACATTCTAACTTATGCCACAGTTTATTTGTGCTCCATTTCTGAGACATTTTCCACCTCTATAAATGTAATTTTCACCTTTAGAAAATAAGAGACCAATATCTGAAAATAGTGACAATAAAGATTAGGAAATAAAAACTAGGAAATAGGAATTGTGTACAAGAGTTGAGTAGCATTAGTCTAATATCAGTGGGTTTAATAGAATAGTGGATACTTTTTAAACATTTACTTATTTATTCAGTTTTCTATACCATTCTCCCAAGGGAGCTCAGAACAGTTTACATGAATATGACCCCTAGTCCCTCTCTTTCCACACTATCTCCAACACAGGGGAAACACCTTAGGGAAGGCATGACTAAGAGGAACAGGCATGAGGTACCATCTATACCAATGGTCTCAAACTCACGGCCCGCCAGGTACTATTTTGAGGGCCTTGGTATGTTTATTATAATCACAAAAGTAAAATAAAACAGTTTCTTGATCATATGTCTCTGTAGCTATAAATTACAATATTATTATTAAGATTTAGCCAAAAGGAAAGATTTATAAACTATAAAGAATTTTACCTCATGCAAAATTGTCATTTCTTTAATAAAACATTAAGGAGCTCATAATAAAAAACCCAAACGGCTAAAAAGTGGCCTAAATGGGTACTTGGACGATCAAAAAGCCTGATCATCCAAGTACCCATAATCAAAGCTTAGGCCTCTAAATGCACAGAGAGAAAAGAGGCGTGTTTAGAGGCGGGGAAAGGGCGGGGGGGGGGGGGGGGGGGTGGGCCGACCTAGACCTAGGCGTACAACAGGTATAACCAAAAATTTTGAGAGGTTGCCTAGTCGGCACTTATATGTTTTGACTTAGACCAAGTCAAAATAGGTATAAATGCCGAAAAAGGGGCCTGCTGAGCTGATCGCTGCAGCTCAGCGGCCCCAGCAACCTGCCTATCACTGCAGGAGAGATGGCTCATCTCTCCTGCCGCGATGATGATCGCCCACCCCCTCCGAACTGCAGCACTTCGAGGTGAGCATTGACGGCAGGGGACATGCCCTGCCCTGATGCTCACCCCGAAGTGCCGCGGTTCGGAGGGGGGTGGACGATCATTATCGCGGCAGGAGAGATGAGCCATATCTCCTGCAGCGATGAGCTCTCCCCTCTACAACAATCGGGCAAGAGGGCAAGCCCCACTTGCCGGCGGCACTCTCACCCCCCCACCGGCCGATTCCGATGGGGCCAGGAGGGAGCCCATGCCCTCCTGGCCCGGCGATCCCCCACCCCCCTCCTCCCTGCCAATTCCAATGGAGCCAGGAGGGAGCCCAAGCCCTCCTGGCCCGGTGACACCCCCTACCCCCCACCCCCACTAAAATATGACCCCTGCCGACCCCCCCAACCCCATTCCCCCCACCTTTAAATCGTTGGTCGGACAAAGGGGCCTAAGCCTACTGGGCCTATTCCAGTTGACTCAGGCATTTCAGGGATTTGAGCCGCCTGGGCCAATCAGGCCATAAGGCCAGCCATTCAACGGATGGGCTTGGCACCCGTTCGTCTGACCAATGATTTAAAGGTAGGGGAGATTGGGGTCGTGGGGTCGGTGGGGGGTTCGTATTTTAGTGGGGGTGGGGGGTAGGGGGTGTCACCGGGCCAGGAGGGCTTGGGTTCCCTCCTGGCCCCATCGGAATCGGCGGGGTGGAGGTTGGGGATCACTGAGCCAGAAGGGCTTGGGCTCCCTCCTGGCCCCGATTGTGTTGATGGGTGGGGGGTCGTGGTGCTGCCAGGCCAGGAGGGCTTGGGCTGCCTCCTGCCCCGATGTCAGCGGGGGAGGGGTGGGGGAGGGCACGGTTTGCCAGGGCAAGAGGGCTTGGGCTCCCTCCTGCCTGATCGTGTCGGGAGGTTAGGGGGTTCTGCGGGTAGGAGGGCTTGGGCTCCCTCCTGCCTCAATCGTGTCGGGTGGGTGGTCGCAGTGCCGCCGGGCCAGGAGGGCTTGGGCTCCTCCTGCCCCATCGGAATCGGCCAGGTGGGGGGGGGGGTGTGAGTGAGGGTGCCGCCGGGCAGGAGGGCTTGGGCTCCCTCCTGCCCGGATTGTTGTAGGGGGGGGGGGATTCTGTAACCGGTGTTGTTTTTGACAGACACCGGTTACAGAATCCAGCTTTTAGGCGAAGGACTGGCTCCTGCTTCGCCTAAAAGCTCTTGGTTTGGGCGTTTGTTACTTAGGCTTTTTTTGGGTTCATTATATTTAGTAATTGTAGACGTAGTGGTGGTCTGGGCGTTTAAACAGCTGAACGTAGAGGCAGGCTATTATAAAAAAAAATCAACAACTCCTTTTGGACGCTTTTTTTGATAATGGACATTTTCCCTGCTTCTACTTTCAACATTTAAAGCCTTAGGCCAATAGGGAACTTAGATGTTTTTTTTTTAATATGCCCCTCCATCTATTTTTTCTGAAGCTCTCCAAGTACCTACAAATCCAAAATGTGGCCCTGCAAAGGGTTTGAGTTTGAGACCACTGATCTATACCTCATCTTCACATAATTCTCTTGTATACTTCCTGCTCTCAAAATCCTCATCTTTACCCACTCCTTTTCCTCATGTGACCGCCCCCCCAACTCCCTCTCCTATTGATTCCTATGTGTGGAACTTACCTTGGCCAGGCTTGTCAAATGTCTGTAAGGACCTCCTAAGGATCCTAAAATCTTCAGACATCTGTAAGGAAGGCCTGTTTCCTAAGGATCCTCTGCTTTAAGAGAGGACGTGTACCAGTTTGCAATAAGCAAAGGATCCTCTGCTTTAAGAGAGGACGTGTACCAGTTTGCAATAAGCAAATGGGTTGCATGGAGGGAATTGAAAATCATTGTAGCCAAGGGTATAATAGCATTGCCCTCAAAATAGTTACTCACAGCACCGCAGGCCCTGAGTTTCCCATATTCTGAACGCATTCTGTCCCATCCCTGGTTGAAGTAGGGAATTAAAGGCAATAGTGGTAAATCTGGAATGTTGAAAATCAGGTTCTCTGCTTATACTATCCCAGTGAAGAAGGGAGCTTACAATAGAAGAGCAAAGCTCAGGCACCAGAACCTTAAGCCTACATAGTAACCATAATAAATGTGCTAGCTTAATAGTTCCTTGCTTGTACTGCTCAGTATGTGAACTTATAACTTATAAGGGCGATTTTGAAACCAGTCCACTGTATGTGCTTCTACCACACTGTGGTACCATATCAGGTCTAGAACCCCCAAGCCCCCTTAGAAATTGTCAGACGCTTATTATGCCAAATAAACTTAACAAGTCTTTCCTGAAGTGATGCTAGACATCTTTTTGGGAGATATCTTACAATATTGACATTTATGCAGTGCTTTATTACACATTACATAGCAATAGAGTGAGTTCTGCCCCCAGAAAATTTACACTCCCAAGTGGATATGTGAGGTAGTGGGAGATGCAAGATTTGAACCCAAGTTTTTTGGATTCTAGCTCATTATTCTAACCATTAGACTACTCACATTCTTCCTGGAATAAAGTAGGTTCTGTGTGACCTTAGGGGAGCTTCTGTACCTCAGCTTACTTGACTGGAATTTGGTAACAGATTTCACCTATAGTATCAGAACTACTAAGTAAACTTTCCGTTCTTGAGGTGGCTGTATAGCTGCTTTGGAAATGTTATGAGAGCAAGCCTGCTGGACTGTTTCACTGAAATGCACCATAAAAACCAACATCTGACTATAATTTAAAAAGACAGAGAAATAGAGCTACAAAACAGGGAGCAATCTGATTTTGGTCCATTGAAATTTCTGTTTATATCTTTTTCAAGTGATATTGTATTCTAATTGTTTGATATTTACTGTACACTTGTGAATTATAAAATGAATAAAAAATTTTAAAAAAAAAATAAATTTCAGTTTATTACAGTTTTATAAGTCTTTATTCCTTCCTCTGATAAGCAGAGTGATAGTGACAGAATTCAACCTTTTAAGCCATTTTGCTTACTAGCTTGTAGCATTCTAGCTCCCTGGAATTTTATTGGTGCTTCTTGAACATTCTGTCACATCAGAATCGTGAATATGGTATTGGCTGTTTTTTATAGCTCATAGTTGAATTCTTATCCCTGTTAGATGCCTGTCTTGCCTTTATTGTAGTGTAAGAGGTGAACTGCTGCTATTACATTTCATAAACTGGGAAATACGGATGGTGTAGTTTATACAGGCAGAGAAGTACTCAGAAATGCATAGGGCTTCCTCACTATCTTGACTACCTTGAATCAGGTACAGCATGGATGGACCATTCAGCTCTTTATCTGCTGTCATTTACAGTATTCAGATATGTTCAGGGCTTTAATTATCAAAAGCTGACACTTCTCCCTCCCTTATTTCTAAATCAGTCTTATGTGTTAATTTTTTTTTCTTCTTTGGGTTTGTTGGGGCAGTAATATTTTATCACCTTCTTTTAGTCTCAGGCAGCAGCAGACGGGCACAAAAACGTTGCCCTGAACAGAGAAGAGTATGAAGTCAGTGAAACAGCAGGTCAGTATGCGTGAAAATTCAGCAGAAAATAAGCCCAGGCAGTTTCTTTATGATGTATCTGTGACAAAATTCCTAATGGAGCTGCTTTGTATTCATGCCGTCTTTAATGGAAGATAAAGGGGGTGGAACTTGTATACTGCTTTTTCTATGTGTTTTACACATTTATCCCAGGACAAGCAGGCGGCATATTCTCTACATGTGGGTGACGTCATCCACAGAGCCCCGTCGCGGACAGCTTTTCAAGCAAACTTGATTGAAGATCTTAAAGTTTGCTAGTGCTGCACCGCGCATGCGTGTGCCTTCCCGCACAGCTAGAGGGCGCGTCTCCTCAATGTGGTCCTCAGTTCTTAGTTTTCCACGGAGCCAGAAAGCCCTGTCTCTCTTCTCTGCGACTCTAAGTGCCTTTCTTTCACCGCGGCTTCTTTTATTATTTTTCTTCGGAAGTCGCTGTGCCCCGCGCCTTTTATTATTTTCCTAAACGAAAACAAAAAAAACAAACCCCAAAACATTTTGTTTTCCTTCTTTGTTCGCAACCGGGGGATCCCGGTTTTTTCCTTGGCCGCCCGGCCTTGCAGTGGCCGCCCAGCCTCGGCGTTCCTTCCTGCCTTATGTCTCGGCCTCTTATCGGGTTCAAGAAATGCACGCAGTGCGGTTGGGTGATCTCCATCAAAGACCCGCACCGTTGGTGTATCCTTTGCCTGGGTGTTGACCACCCTATGGACTCTTGCCCTCATTGTGCCACCCTTCAGCCTCGGGCTCTTCGTCGACGGCAGGCCAAGATTGTGGAACTCTTCAACATGGACCTGCCAGTGGAGAAATCCTCGACCCCGGTCTTGGCCTCAACCTTTGTCTCGACGTCGGCCTCGAAGACCTCAGCCCCGAGCAAGTCTCCCTTGACTTCGAAGGCCTTGGCAACTCCGGCTTCGAAGACCTCAGCCTTGGGTAAGTCTCCTCTTCCTCCTTCAGGTTCAGCTCAGCTACCGAAGAAGCTGTCCTCGGAGTCTCTGGCCAACCAGGCAGTGAGTGTAGTCCTGCCAGCCTCGGCGAGACCTCCTCCTAAGCGTGCCTCCACATTACGGGAATACTCTGCATCGAGGTTGCCCTAGTTGGAGCGCAATCCTGCACCAGTTCGTCAAAATCCTTTGGTCTCGGTGTCGATGTTCGAGGATATGCTTAAGGCTATCTTAACCTCGCAGATCTCCTCTGCTTTGGCTCAGCTTGCCCCGGCCTCGACCTCGTTGTTGACCAGCCTGAGCGTCGCGCCGAGGGCTCTCGAGGCAAGGTGCGTCGGTCTCGACGCTTGTCCTCGAGTGACTCCTCGCCTACTCCCTCGAGGCGGACTTCTCCCGCAGCCCGACCTCGGTCGAAGCACCGGCCTAAACGTACTTCTTCCTCGAGGCAGTGGTCCACCAAACGACCTAGGGATTCTCCCCCGAGACAGGGTAGGTCACCGGGTCCTTGCACTACTGGGTCCATCAAGCCCTCGGACCTAGTACTGTCTGACTCTCGTCTTCATCGCTCTCCCGTGCTGTCTCGGTCTCCGAACCGAGGGGCTTTGAGGTCGAAGACTCCAACCTCCCTGCCACGTCGGAAGGTCTCTTCTTCCCGAGGCTCGCCGAGGCAGGCTCCCCGGGTCTCCGTGCCTTTGAACTCTCCTCGAAGATCTCCGCCTTTGCGGTAGCCATGTGCCGCCTAGCTTGGCTCTGCAAGACCGGCTGGCGAATCTCTTGTATTTGGGCAATGAACTCTTGACGGCTCCATTGAGGCAGCCACCAAACACCTCTCCGAGCATGAACACTCCTTTGCCTTCTTGGTCAGACCCAAGGCAAAGCCCACTCCTCCTAAGTCGTACAAGTTGCCTCCCCAGCGTTATTCCCAGAAGTCCACGCTGGCTGTTTCCAGGCCGCCTCCTCGGCGTCCGCAGCAGCAAAGGGCCCCTCAGAAGCCTCAGGCCCCTGTGACGGCTAAGCCTGCGCCGTCCTTTTGACTATCCCTGTTGGAACGAGCCGGCTCCCTCTGTCCTCGAGCCTTCTCCTCTGCCTATAGGGGGCAGTGCCTTTTATCACCGCTGGGAACTGATTACTACGGACAACTGGGTCCTCTCCGTCATCAGAAAGAGGTATTCTCTACACTTCCGGACGCCTCCTCCGGACCTGCCCCCAAGAGAGTGTCCTTCCAACAGAGCGCAACTCCCCCTTCTTCTCCAGGAGGCTCATGCCCTCCTTCACCTCCGGGCAGTGGAGGAGGTCCCTTTGTGTCAGCGGGGCACCAGATTCTACTCCCAGTACTTTCTAGTCCCCAAAAAGACTGGATACCTGCGACCTATCCTGGATCTCCGGGTGCTGAACAAGTTCCTGGTCAAGGAGAAGTTCCTTATGCTCTCTCTTCCCACGTTGTATCCCCTGTACCTGAAAAAGGCCTACACTCGCATCCCGATCCACCTGGCCTCTTGCAGGTTCCTTCGCTTTCAGGTGGGAGACCTTCACCTGCAGTATCGAGTACTCCCGTTCGGTCTTGCTTCGTCCCCACGAGTCTTCAAGAAGTGCCTTGTGGTGGCAGCGGCCCTACAGTTGCAGGGTCTTCAAGTGTTCCCGTACCTCGACGACTGGCTTATCAAAGCACCGTCAAGGCGGGAGGTTATTTCAGCGACCCAACGGACTATTACGTTCCTTCAGCGTCTGGGCTTCGAGGTCAACTTCTCCAAGTCCCAGTTATGCCCCTCTCAGTCTCTGAAGTTCATTGGGGCGATTCTGGACACGGTTTGCCTCCGCTCGTTTCTGCCTCAACCTCGGCTGATCGATGGGAAATCACTCTCGGTCCATCCAGTTGTTTCTCAATTCATGAGGGGCCTTTTTAATGTTCATCCCTCACTCAAACCCCTGGCTTTTTACCTCCAACGCACCCAAACTCATTGCACGGCTCCTCAACTCTTCATATCTTTTGATCCTAATCGGTTGGGGCCTCCTGTTTCCAAGTGCACCTTGTCCAACTGGTTGGCTGCTTGTATTTCCTTCTGCTACGCTCAGGCTGGCCTCCTGCTGCAGGGTTGGGTCACGGGGCATGCCTATTGAGATCTGCAAGGCCGCCACTTGGTCCTCGGTTCATACATTCACCTCTCACTACTGTCTGGATACTTTTTCCAGACGTGACGGCCAGTTCAGCCAGTCGGTTTTACGTAATCTGTTCTCCTAAATTGCCAACTTTCCCACCGTTCCCTTCTGGTTAGCTTGGAGGTCTCCCACATGTAGAGAATATGCTGCCTGCTTGTCCTGGGATAAAGCACAGTTACTTATCGTAATAGATGTTATCCAGGGACTGCAGGCAGATATTCTCGCAACCCTCCCACCTCCCCGGGTTGGCTTCTTTTGCTAGCTATCTGAACTGAGGACCACGTTGAGGAGACGCGCCCTCTAGCTGAGCAGGAAGGCACACGCATGCGCGGTGCAGCACTAGCAAACTTTAAGATCTTCAATCAAGTTTGCTTGAAAAGCTGCCTGTGACGGGGCTCCGTGGATGACATCACCCACATGTAGAGAATATCTGCCTGCTGTCCCTGGATAACACCTGTTACGGTAAGTAACTGTGCTTTATACCTGGGGCAATAAAGTGTTAAGTGACTTGCCCAGAGTCACAAGGAGCTGCAGTAGCAATTGAACTCACAACCTAAGAGTGCTGAGACAGCTGCTCTTACCACTAGGCCACTCCCAAAATTTTTAATGATGATAAATATTTACTACTATTCTTCATCTACTATTTATTTATTTATTCAATTTTCTATATTGTTCTCCCAAGGAAGCTCAGAACAGTTTACATTAATTTATTCAGGTACTCAAGCATTTCCCCCTGTCTGTCCCGGCAGGCTCACAATCTAGCTAATGTACCTGGAGCAATGGGGGGATTAAGTGATTTGCCCAGGGTCACAAGGAGCAGCGTGGGTTTGAACCCACAACCTCAGGGTGTTGTAGCTTTAACCACTGTGCCACACTCTCATAAGATTTTGTGCAAGGTCTATTCTTGCAGAGTCCTCTCCTGCAGTTTGGACTGCCAGAAGTTTTACCTAGGCACAACCGTGCTTCTTGTCTATAGTACTGATTAAACTTTTAATAAATATTGTCTTGTAGACTAGTACTTAGAAAGTGAAAACAAGGCTGAGTTGGCCAACTTTACCTTTCATGAGCTGTAGCAGCTGTTCAGTGAGGGTTTTGCTTAATGTGTCATTTCTTCCCTTATGCTCATGTATGTTGTGTTTTTTTGTTCTTTTTTTTTAATTCTAGTGACACACAAACCAGGGATGTTCCGTTCACAACTGTGCAAGCTCGTGCTGGTAGCAAAGTTGTCTCACAGCGAACTCTGATCTGGGAACCTGGGTGTAGATCTGTGACTCAGGGCTGGAAAACAGAGTGGGAAGAAAGGGGACCACAATTTGGATCTTATTCTGAATTTATAGGACTAACATTTCTGAAGAACTGTGAAGACCATAGTAAGATAGGAAGTACTATATTTTGGCTAAGCAAGCCTGGCAACCACCTCTGTCAGATGCTGTTTGCACTACACTCTTTCACCTCTTATAGCAGATTATCTGGGGAGAATAACAGTGTCTGTAGCAGAGGTGGGATGGATTTACATGTTCTTGACCAGTAAAGTCTTTTTTTTATTACCCTAAGTGTGACTGCTTTGTCATTAATAAAATCTTTTTAGAACTATTTTGATGTAAAAAAAAAAAAGGCATGAAACCGAATACTTTGGCCACTTTTGGGGTTTTTTAAAATCACCGACCGCTGCAGTAAAAGCATTGACACTCATAGAATGTCTAGACATTCTATGAGTGTCAAAGCTTTTGCCGCAGCGGCTAGCAATAAAAAACCCTTCACACGGTTTGATAAAAGGGGGCATTTACTTGCTAGGCTAAAACATTATTAGGCTATAGTAAAGCCATAATCTCATGACTGTTGGATAATTTGTTGATTCCCAAATTTGGAGAGCATAGCCCCAAGCTTTTTGCTTCTCTTACACAGGAATTGATTGTTCACTAGAATACTGAACCAGCCCAATGAGCAGGTTTAAGCTGGAAGGGCTAGGAATTGCCACATTTAACATAAGAGGTTAATTACTTATAGTAATACAGACTTTACCAAGTAAACTCCCTCTTCAAAATTGGTTTTACCAAATGAAATTTGGATATTTTGTCTTGTGGGGTGTGTTGGAGAAATTTTTAGGAAGTAAAATCCAGGGAGGAGCATCATTACCTATGCTGGTTTCTCATTACATTTCTTTTTATGGTGTTGGTGGTCTGTATGGGTTCTACTGTTATCACTCTGGCATGAGGATTCCTCCCACCACCTAAATATAACTTTCCCTTTTCTGAATTCTACTTGATGACCTTGGAGTAGGAAACATGAAATGAACAATACTGTGCAACATTTACTGGGTGTATGATATAAACCCTTATGTTTTAATGTTTACCTAATTCCAGGAAAGAACATCTGTCTGTTTTACTCATCTACATAAACATTTATTTTTATTTGATGGACTTGTGAAAGCCTGCTTCACTTTTTCCATTTGTAAATAAAAGAGAAATAAAATGTTTTATAAGATGATTTTGGTTTTACTTTCTCTCTGGCAGATTTATTTTGAGATGATGCGTAGTGTGCATTAGAGACCAAAGTTTTTCCACCTTATTTTTCAGCAGTGCTGTAAAAAGATATAAATATAACTTTCAGTGAAAAGTGCTGTCCACCCAGTCCTTGCAAATGCTCTGAAGAAGACTTCAGTTATATCCAGTGATAATCCACTGCTCTGGCACTTACTGAACAATATTCAGTTACTGGTTTTAATATTCCTGGGCCTCAAACTGACTTTCAAGTACCACTAGAAGAAGACCTCCTGGAACTTGGGGCCCTTATGCTTGCTGAGTCACTGTTAGAGGAGGTAAAATCGAGTAGCATCATTCTGAAAGACCTATTTTGGGGTTTCTCTTTGTACATTCACAATGGCACCAGTCTCATCTACACTATAAATGACAAATGATATTTCAGTGTCTTTGCTCTAAGACATCAACTTCAAATAAGGCAGTTTGGACTCTTTTTGATTATTTTAAAAAAAAAAAATTTATCCAGATTTTGCAAGTAGTGAAATAGATGAAAACGCTGCTTTCAGGGTAGTTTAACAGTATAGCACAACAGGACATTGTGTCGGGCACAAACTTATGGATTAATCCAGTCTATCTATTCCCACTGAAGCTGATAAAATAGGCATATTTGTATGTCACAGAGGTTTGGGTAATACTTTTTTTCCCTAAATATACAAAGGGATCCTCACAAACTACAGTAGACTCTCAGTTAACCGGCACCCATGGAAATTGATAGATGCCAGATCAATGTAGTTTCTGTTTGCTTGGCCTAACTACTATACCCCAAACTATGCTATACTATAAACTGTTCCAGACAAACTACCAGACATGTGGTAGGCAAAGCGTGGGCGTACTCAGGTGTGCCATGGCAAATTTACGCTTAAATTTCCACCAGAAATTGATTTTATTTTCATTTTTATTTAAAGTACAGTACTCCCCCCGATATTTGCGGGGGTTCCGTTACAGGAACCTCCGCGAATCTTGAAAAACCGTGAATATGGTTTTTAGTGGGGGGCGACAGGAGAGGGCAGCCGGAGTGCCGGCGAGTGAAGGAAATCATTCATGGTATGCTCCGACCGCCTCTTCCTGCACTAAAGTCGGGCCTCACCAATCAGGAGCTGCTTTGGCACACAGCACCCGATTGGTGAGGCCCGACTTTAGTTCAGGAAGAGGCGGTCAGAGCATACCACGAGCGATTTCCTTCACTCGCCGGCGCTCCAGTGCTCTCTCCTGCCTGGTCATTCATGGTTGGAAAATACTATGAATGACTGGGAACGCGAATCGCCAACTGCGAATGACCGGGGGAGCACTGTATACAGTATTTCTTAATTAACTAGAATTCTTAAGCTACCAGAAAAAAAATCTGAGTTCCAGGTAACAGTCTACTGTATTTATTTTTGCAAATATTTTACTTATAAAGGTTCCGATGGAAGAGAAGCCCAGCACTTTTTGGGCCTCTAGCAGTTTTGTGTTTTCTAATTCTTGAATGCAGTAGCTCAAGCCACAGAGGGTACATAATATATTAATCATCTTTCCCACAGATGGAGAATGAGTGGAACACAATCTTTTTTTTTTTTTTAACAATAAGGCAACTTCCTAAGGTCAGCAACAAATTTATTTCCAGACAAATGAAATCGCCATTAAGGATGCACTGCAGTTTTCTGCCAGATTCTTACAATTTTGGTTAGTTCTGTGGTCAGGCAACATAACATCAGTTATTGTATCGAAATCTATCAGTGTCAGTTCTTGGCTTCTGGTTTTCTGTTTCAGACGCCTGCAGCAGTCAATTTTAGATCAAGCTAAGGATAAAATGCATTCCGCATCATCGCTTTCATCGTGCTTTCCTTAGCTATGAATTAATGTGCATGTGGTTTGGTAAGAGAGAGCCATCTGTCACCACATTTCAACCACTTAGGAAAACAGCACAGCAGTTTGAGAAAACTGGTGAAAACTATTAAGCTTTGTGCCTTTAAACAAGTTCATTTCTTCTTTCTATCTACTACAGATTTCTTAGTAATAGCGCTGCTCATAAGCAGTTTTCATAATTGCCACATCTTTGGAAGGAGGTAGATAGAATTTTGAATTGAATAGAAGCTGATACTGTTACTGCTTGCCTGCATGTTTTATGGCAGCTGCATGATCCTTGCTAATTGATTGGTTACTGAGGAACACAGGACAAGCAGGGAGCATATTCACACATGTGGGGTGATGTCATCAACTGAGACCAGTACAGGCAGGCTCGAGATTGCCCACACCACACATGCACCGATGCCTTTGCACCCGACGTCAGCTCCTAGGACCATCAGTTCTTAGTTTTCTGTGGGACGAATAAGCTGTGTTCTTGAAATCTCTCCAAGCGCCTCAATTTTTTCCCCTTATAGTTGCTTTCCCATTTGTTTTTTTCCCTTTTCTTTTATCTCAGTAAGTTTTATTTAATTTGAACAAAGTTTTTGCTTTAGGCATTTTGACCCTGTCTTGCCTAATTTTGGACCAGCATTGAGATTTTTTTGTGTTCACTCTTACTCAACCTTCCTGGGACCACTGAGTCCTTCGATCTAGCTGCAGCAGTGTTCCCTTCCATATCCAGGGCTTGAGTAAGTGGTTTTAATCGGAGGACTTGGTATAACCAGACCATATTGGTCACTGACACGTACAATTTGTATAGTTAGAGCCTTGGTCCTCGACACCAACCAGATTCCTGCATTCACTGTGCCACCCTACAAAAGCAGTCCCTGAGAGCCTGTCAATTGGAGTTTGAAAAACTGTTTGGATCGACATCGAGAACATCAGCTTTGTTGTTGACTCGGATTCTGATGCTAATATTTAACCTTCAGTATTTGCTTTGGTACTAGCGACACCCACTCCTTGGCAGACATCCTCAGCACCACTGCCTCCATTGGGAGAAGTACATAAGAAAAAGCTAAGCATAGACCTCTTTCTCCCTCCAGGTATCCTTCGGTTGCATCACATGCATCTTTAATGTGACAACATACTGAACCCAGTTCTCCATCCCTGCAGCTGCTGTCTCCCTTGAGCATGTGCCTCGAAATCAAGGTCACCAACACCTCGACACCATTTACAACTTGTGCCTCTCCTTACAACCGCAAATTCGAGAGCTCTTCCAAAAGGAATTGGCGTAGATGCTGCAGAAGTCTACGATATAGGTACCTATCTCAACACCTGTGCCAGCCCCGTCTGAGCAGAGCTCCCAACTGCTACCTTAGGACCAGATCTCGGACTCCGCATCATCAATCAGCGCTTTGGCGTTCATCCACAGAGCAAAGTTCATCTTCACGCTCCAGATCTCAGCACAGACACTCAGCAATCAAGTAGTACTTATTTAGACAGACAACTAGGTGGCAAAGTACTATGTAAACAAACAAGGGGGAACAGGATCTCGCCTCCTCTGTCAAGAAGTGATGAAGATTTGGTCCTGGGTAATACTGCGCAACATATTCTTCAAAGCGGTATATCTTGCAGGATAACAGAACGTCCTAGTGAACCAGTTAAGCAGACTACTACAACTTCACGAATGGTCACTCAACATAGCTGTGTTGCATCAAATATTTGTACAGTGGGGGACCCCAGAAGTGAACCTTTGCTTCCCCCCCCCCCAAATCACAAGCTCCCAGTTTTCTGTTCCAGGATCTACACTCCCAATCGCTTGGAGTCTGATGCCTTCCTCTTCGACTGGACAAACTGCTTTATGAATGCTTTCCCTCCACTACCTCTAACTGGGAAAACTTTACTCTCAAACTTCACCAGAACGCTACCATAATCCTCATAGCATCTCAGTGGCAATGACAACCATGGTGTCTTCTTACAATTTAATGTACAAGACCCCATTTCACTTCAACTCTTTCCAATACTCCCTTCTTCATTCCTTCTATGCTCATTGACATTCACAGTGTTGTACCTCTCTCCCAATAGCTAGGTACTTTTGCATTCTCGGCTCTAGTATCAGCTATACTTGAGGCTTCCAGAAAACCCTCTACATAATGTTGGTATCACTTTAAATGGATTTGTTTCACAGTATGGCGTCACCTTAACTCTTTGGATCCAATATCTTATCCTCTCTCATCTACTCTGGATTACTTATTACACCTTTCAGATTCTGGTCTCAAAACTTCTTCAGTCAGAGTTCACCTCAGTGCTACTGTATCTTTTCATACTGCCTCTGGTCTCTAGCTTCCTGAAGGGTCTGTTGTAAACTAGAAACATAGAAAGATGACGGCAGAAAAGGGCTATAGCCCATCAAGTCTGCCCACTCTACTGTCCCACCCCATTAAGTCAGAGTGCTGCTCGACCCACGTAGAGATCCCACTGGATGTCCCATTTATTCTTTAAGTCAAGCACGCTAGTGGCCTTGATCACCTGCACCGGTAGTTTGTTCCAGTGATCCACCACCCTTTCTGTAAAGAAATACTTCCTGGTGTCACCACCAAATCTCCCTCCTCTGAGTTTGAGCGGGTGCCCCCTTGTGACTGAAGGTCCCTTAGGAAAGAATATGTTGTTTTCTACCTCGACACGACCTGTGACGTACTTAAATGTCTCAATCATGTCACCCCTCTCCCTGCGCTCTTCTAGAGAGTAGCGCTGCAACTTGCCCAGTCTTTCCTCGTATGAGAGACCCTTGAGTCCGGAGACCATCCTAGTGGCCATTCGCTGGACTGACTCAGCTCGAAGTACATCTTTACGGTAATGTGGCCTCCAGAACTGCACACAGTACTCCAGATGAGGTCTCACCATGGTTCTGTACAGTGGCATTATGACTTCAGGTTTACGGCTGACGAAGCTTCTATTGATACATCCCATCATCCTCCTTGCCTTGGATGAGGCCTTCTCTACTTGTTTGGCAGCCTTCATGTTTGCACTGATGATTACTCCCAAGTCCCGGTCGTAGCTAGTGTTTCTCCATTCAAGGTGTATGTTCTGCATGGATTTCTGCTGCCGAGATGCATCACCTTACACTTCTTTGCGTTGAAGCCCAGCTGCCATGTTGAGGACCAGTTTTCCAACTTGATCAGATCCTGTGCCATACCATCCAGGAGATCGCTTTCACCTACTATATTACACAGTTTGGCATCGTCAGCAAACAGCGCTACTTTTCCCTGAAGCCCTCGGGTCAAGTCCCTTATGAATATGTTAAAAAGGGATGGTCCCAGGACTGAGCCCTGCGGCACTCCGCTAGTCACCCCCGATGTCTTAGAGAGGGTGCCATTGACCATCACCCTCTGAAGTCTTCCACTCAGCCAATCATTGACCCATGCCGTTAGTTTCTCACCTAACCCCATCGATTTCATCTTGTTTAATAGTCTACGGTGTGGGACACTGTCAAACGCTTTACTGAAATCCAAGTACACTATGTCCAGAGACTCTCCCAAGTCTAGCTTTCCTGTCACCCAGTCAAAGAAGCTGATAAGATTGGATTGGCATGACCTGCCCCTAGTGAATCCATGTTGACAGGGATCCCTCAGATTCTCCTCATCCAATATCGTGTCTAATTTCCCTTTAAGTAGAGTTTCCATGAGTTTACACACTATTGATGTGAGACTTACTGGTCTGTAATTCGCAGCCTCCGCTCTGCAACCATTTTTGTGCAGAGGAACAACATTGGCAGTTTTCCAGTCCAGGGGGACTCTCCCCGTACTTAGGGAGAGATTGAAGAGCATGGCTAACGGTTCCGCCAAAACATCGCATAGCTCTCTGAGCACTCTTGGGTGCAGATTGTCCGGTCCCATGGCTTTGTTCACCTTGAGCCTTGACAGTTCTTTGTAAACATCAGCTGGTGTGAACTCAAACTCCTGAAATGGGTCATCCATGCTTTGCTTTGCATCCAGCCGAGGCCCGTGCCCTGGTGCCTCGCAGGTAAAGACTGAACAGAAGTAATCATTCAGTAGTTTGGCTTTATCTGAGTCAGTTTCCACATAATTCCCGTCTGGCGTTCTAAGGCGCACTATCCCGTTTGTGTTCTTTTTCCTGTCGCTAATGTATCTGAAGAAGGATTTGTCCCCTTTCTTGATGTTCTTTGCTAGAGTTTCTTCCATATGAAGTTTGGCCTCCCTGACTGCCGTTTTGACCGCTGCAGACTTTGTCTTGTATTCAACGTTTGCTTCTTTTTCCCCCATGCGTTTGTATGATAGAAATGCTCTTTTCTTCTCCTTGACGAGGTATGATACCTCATCTGTGAACCATTGGGGTTTCCTTTTTCTTTGTTGTTTGGTTACCGATTTTATGTAGCAGATAGTTGCCTCATGAAGGATCGATTTCAAGGTTGTCCACATATCTTCCACATTATCAGTTACTTTTTGAACCTGCAGCGTCTGGTAGACGAAATCTCCCATGCGTGCGAAGTCAGTGCCCCTGAAATTGAGTACCCTTGTTTTTGTTTGTGATCTAGGGAAGCCTTTCTTAAGGTTAAACCATACCATGTTATGGTCACTGGTGGCTAGCGTCTCTCCCACCGAGACGTCCGAGACACTTTCCCCATTTGTAAGTACCAGGTCCCGGATGGCCTGGGCCCTAGTGGGCTCTAGTACCATTTGTTTGAGCCATACTCCCTTCATGGACGTTAATATCCTCCTGCTATCACAAGTTGTCGCTGATAGTGTGTTCCAGTCTACATCAGGCATGTTGAAGTCTCCTAATAGAACAGCCTCGCCCCGTAAGGTGATATTCTCAATGTCTTCAATTAATTCTGCGTCCTTTTCCTCCGATTGTCTCGGAGGTCTGTATACCACACCAAGGTACAGGCATTTTTCTCCACCTCTGGCCAAGTTTACTCAGATGGATTCCCCAGTATTCTTGATATCTGTGATCCTGGTTGTCTTAATGTTCTCTTTGATATAAAGTGCTACCCCACCACCTAACCTACCCTCTCTATCTTGTCTAATCAGGTTGTATCCTGGTATGGTTATATCCCACCCATGAGAGTCCGTGAACCATGTTTCGGATATTGCTACTATGTCTATGTCTGCATTAACTATTTCTGTTTCTAGTTCTTGAAATTTATTCCCTAGGCTGTGTGAGTTAACATACATAGCTCTCCACTCTTTCTGTTTGCTAAGCTCCTGTTGTGAGCCACCCATTTGAGTCAAATTGTCTCCTAGCGATTCGTTTGCCACCAATCAAACCTCCTCCAGTTGCTTGGGATTTAAACTTTATACTTTCAACTTTGATAAAGCCTTCCTTTGAATCACTTGCGACTTCATCCTTAAAATATCTCATTTGGAAAGTGATCATCTTAATCTGTATCATATCTTGCACACTGAGTCGGTGAAATTCAGGCACCTTGCACAACTTTCTACCATAACAGAGTAGTTCTTCGCACTCATCCCAAGTTTCTCCCAAAGGTCATCTCAGAATTTCATCTGAGCCAGTCTGTAGTTCTCTCTGTCTTTTCTCCAAGGCCTCATTCTCATCCTGGTGAAGCTGCACATCACGCATATGGCTCTGGCTTATTATTTGGATTGCACCAAACCTCACAGAACTTCCACTCAGTTTCTCTCATTTGATTTAAACAAACTTGGAGCTCCTATCATCAAGAGAACCATTTCCACCTGGCTATGCTCGGGCTGGGTTGTCCCTCAAAGGTCAAGACACTGCACATAGGGGTCAAAGCAAGGGCGACTTCATTAGCTCATCTCCGACACACTCCCATTGAGGACATCTATAAAGCAGCCACATCGTCTTCAATTCATACATTTACACCCCATTACTGGTTGGAAACTCATTTCAGATGGGATAGTCAGTTTAGCCAAGCAGTTCAGCAAAATTTATTTTTTTACCTAAAGCCAACTTACCCTCCAAACCTTACAGTTCTAGCTAAGGAGTCCCACTTATGAGAATAGGCTGCCTGCTTGTCCTGGGATAAAGCACAGTTACTTACCTGAAGCAGATGTTATCCAGGGACAGCAGGCAGATATTCTCACAACCCTCCCACCTCCCCTATTTGGCTTCATAGCTTTTTTATGGAACTGATTGTCTCACAGGTTAGGCAGGACAGCACATGCACGGTAAGGGCAGTCTCAAGACTGAAAATTTGTTAAAGTGACAGTACAGTTTAACATTGTATGGGGCTCCATAGATGATGCCACCCTCCACATGTGAGAATATCTGCCTGCTGTCCCTGGATAACACCTGTTACAAGTCAGTAACTGTGCTATACTATTCATGTGTACAAGATCACAGTAGTAAAATATTTTCCCCTTTTGCACTGAAAAATTGGACATCAGTGCTAGTGGCAAGTCGTGTTCAAGCATAATTAAACCATCAGGAAGTTGCAAATGAAAAAAAGTGGGTGTTTCCAACTAGCATGCTGTAATCCTTTCAGTCTAGATTAGAGGTCTGCACAGGAACGGGTACCCACAGGGATTCCCCCCCCCCCCCCCCCGGTTATAAGGGGATCCCTCTGAAGTCCACGGTACTCCCACGGGGATGGAACCGGGGTTCTTGAGGCCTACCTAATGCTCCATTGATCCACAATTGAAATTTCATGAAGAGACCAGTCTGGATCCAGCGCTGCAGCAGGAACAGTCATGCTGAGCAGTGAGCTCAGCACATATGCACACGTCACACAGAGCCTTGCTACTGAGTGGTTGGGAAGGGTCACATGCAAGGCTAGAGCGGGAAAACAGCTTCTATTTAATTAGCCGCCCGACTGAGAAACTCGAGAGAGGAGACTGGACTGGAAGGAAGCCTTTCGAGAGAGACCCGAAGAGACTGGAAGCCTGTTTAATTTGAGATTGTGGTGAGTCCTATCCCGGTTCCTGTACAGACCTCTAACGCAGACTGTAGTTTTAAAGACTGCCTCTGGTTATTGCTTTAAAATATCTTATTTGACTCTGAAATTCGCCACGTTTGCTTTGTGATTTGCTACCACACTGTTCCCCCCTCTTGTTCCTTTTTAACCCATGTATGTGTCCCTTTCTTTCAGCTTATGCTTAGAGACTGCTTGGGGGAGGGGGGAAGGGTGTTTTTACCTAATGCATCTGTGAGGCTTGTGTGTTAACCATTCTTTGTTGCTATGCATTGATCTCAATTTTTCCAGGTGCTGCACTGTTTAGACAGGTCTTTAAATTATAAATTAATAATCCATTCATATGCACTGAGAGACTGAGTGATTTGAAAGGTAAATGCACAAAAAGATACTGATTTAAGTATGGAACCCTACAGTCTTAATTTGTCACACAACCTAATGTCTATTCTAATTCCTTCCGGTGATGTCTTATTTCTATTCACGGTTATTTGTTTATATTGTATTTTATTGTTGGTTTAAATAAACTAAGACTTAAAAAAACAAACTGTCAGAATTAATTGCTGCTTTTTATAGGAACAGGTAACTTTTATGGGGGAATGGAGGGGATTCCTCACTGGAACAGGTGGGATTCTGGCAGGGATAGATGGGGACAGATTTCTGTCCCTGTGCAACTCTCTATTCTAGACTTGATTCTTTCAAATTCCTAAGGCCTACCAGGACAATTTATGTAAAAAACTAGAACAGTAATTAATGGTGACCGATAACACAAAAAGATGCCTAAGTGGAAGAGTAATAAAATTGCACATTTATTTAGTTATAAAGTGCAGTTCTAGCTGATATTAATAACTTATTTCAAGCGTCCATACCACTGACTTACAGCTCTATTATCTTGGGAAGTGTTGAGTTAACGGAAGGATTTACTAAAGATGAAGATTACCTCATTCATTTACTTCTCCTTATAGCAATCAAGACTATACTCTCGAACTGGAAAAATCTTGAATCTGTGAGCTATGATTCCTGGTGGAACACTGTTTGCTTGGTAGTTAAATATGAAAAAATTGCGGCGGAAAGATCAAGTTCAATGTCTAAATTCAACAGACTCTGGAGTCCACTTCTTCAATATGCCGATTCGCCATTTATTAATGACTAAAGCCCTCACTCATAGCATTAATAATATTTCAATAACCCCTCTGACATTAACACTTCATCATTGTCATTGTCAATTTTTCTTTAATTCTTTCTGGTGATGGTTATTATATATAGATGTGGTATGTTCTTTTGACTGATTATATACAAATGACACATCATTGCTATAGGTTATGTATCATGCACTGTTTCTTTCTCCCTTTTTCTTTTCCCTTTTTTTCCCCCTCTTTTACACTGATATGGAATGTTGAATTTTTATTGCCTGGTTCAGGGCTTTGACTTGTACATCTAATGATTTCCAGTAAAGGTAATTTTGTCTAGATCTCTTGTTGTGTATTAGTATTGTTTTATTTTTATGTTATGCAAAAATTTTCAATAAAACATACTGAACTTAAAAAAAAATAAAGTGCAGGGTCTTTTCTGTACAGAGAATGATATTAATGCAAGACAAACACAAGGGATAATGAGGTTAGAGAATGCCATGGGGACAAATTTTTCCCATCCCTGCAGGAACTCAATTTCCCCATCCCATTCTTGTAAACTCTGCCTTAACAACACAAACCTCGAACACATATGATTTTAAAACGTTTGAGGCTTGTGCAGATGAGGCCAGAGCTTGCAGGAATGGGGCAGGGGCAGGAAAAGAACTCGCCAGGCTAGGACAGGAAAATTTGTCCCCGTGTCTTTCTCCACATGAGGTTAGTTATTTGACATCATTAGAGATTGCTTGCCATCTTTCTAACAATTTCCCTTGTTTTATTTCCTTTTACCAATGTTAACTTCTCTCAGGTCTTATAATTTACAATTCTATTTTGTCCCCCTCTCCCAGAACGTTTATGCTGACCTGTTTGGCTGCCTTCCTCATGGTTGCTTAGTCTTGCTTTCTCTTTAAACTCAACTGTCCATGCTCATTTCTTGGGGGAGATAGGACTCCCTCGTCCCTTTATTACATTAGCAATATATTCTTTAGATTAAAAGAGTTCTGCAACAAAGCCATGTAGTGCTTTTCTAAACTGTAATGGCACTGGAGAAAACTGTAGCATCTGAGACCATGGAAGTCTGAACTAGAATCCCTGTGTGATTTTTAAAGGCCATGTTCTACCAGCATGTTTTGATGTTAAAGATGGACCTTTATCATGATGTTCAAAACAAAATAAGGTTAGCATAAGGGTTGATATCACAATCTCAGAAATAAAAATTAAACCTTGGAGGCTGCAAATACATGACATATGAATAAAGGATCATGGACTTCTGAAAGAGTGCAGCTTCCAAAGTATTATATTCCAGCCTGGCCCATTTTCTACTGAGATCACTAACTTAGACATGCAATATTTAGGGCTAGATTCAGTAAAGGACACAGGGGAAAAAAAATCAGCAGTCGGTGCCATTGTATAAAAGGCACAATGAAATAAGTGTCCTCCATAGAATAGCACGTAGTGTCAATTACCACGGCTAAACTAGGGCACCAGGATTTACACCAGGTATAAATCCTGGTGCACAAATTAGGCATGCATAGGGTTACCATTTTTCAGACTGCAAAAATCCAGACACATGGCCCCGCCCTAGCCCCACAAACCTCCACTTTTCTTCCCTGACAAGCTCCGGCCACATCTGGAGGGCCTGTAGCATGCGTGGATGTGTGACATCATCCATGCATGCTCAGATGCCCTCCAGATGCAGCCGGAGCTCGTTGGGGCTTTCCAAAACCCAGTCAAACTGCTGTGTTTGGAAAGTCCGTCTGGGACCACAGACAATCCTCTAGAACAGGGGTGTTAAAGTCCCTCCTCGAGGGCAGCAATCCAGTTGGGTTTTCAGGATTTCCCCAATGAAGATGCATGTATATTCATTGGGGAAATCCTGAAAACCCAACTGGATTGCGGCACTCGAAGAGGGATGTTGACACCCCTGCTAGAAAGAGGACATGTCTGGGTTTTCTGGACATCTTTTAACCTTAGGCATGCATCCCCCCTTCCGTTAACAATAACTTTTGGGAATACCTATGGCCACACCCCCTTTTGAGTTATTTGTGAGAGAATTTAGACATGTTCTTTAAAGAATCACAGAGGCAGCTGTGTGCACAACACCAAATTAATACCAATAACTGTTAGCAGCCAATAGAGTGTTAATGGTTCATTAATTTGGTTGAACACACACCTCGGGATCACACCCGAATCTGAGCACACT
This sequence comes from Geotrypetes seraphini, assembly GCF_902459505.1. Taxonomy (NCBI): domain Eukaryota; kingdom Metazoa; phylum Chordata; class Amphibia; order Gymnophiona; family Dermophiidae; genus Geotrypetes; species Geotrypetes seraphini. The sequence continues at coordinate 107,096,769 of NC_047091.1, forward strand.
ATAAAATCTGGGTGGTGTTATTTATGGCTTAGCTTTTGTTTAACTAGAAAACAAATACCCAGCCTGTAAATGTGGACTCATAATGAATTTATTATGACGTGATAAACATTTACTAGTTGAATCTTGAATACTGTGGGGTGGGGGAGTGGGGGGAAAATCATACACTAGAGATCAAAGCCAGTCTCAGAGAAATGGCCTCTCAGGTCAAGGTGCTTCTGGCCTTTAGATAAGTTGGAGAAATGATTATCTGGAGTAGAAAGCAAAATGCGTTCATAGGCCTGAATTTGGACGATAAATTAAAAGCATTTCCTGTTTTGATATTACTAAAATATACCTTTGCCTTTCATTGGCTTGTGCAGTAATGGTGAACATTGGTCCCTTTCTCTTCACTGAAGAGTACATGAGGTAAAACATTTCAACTTGAACAGTTTCAGGTGCAATTAGCAATAGGTGTACAGTGGAAGAGTAAGATATTTAGCACCATAAAGGGCAAAGTTTGACTAGAAATCAGCTCCAGAAAAAGGTGTTAATTGTAAATCAAATATTCCCCTCATCCAGCATTTTGTTGAGCCCATCACAAATCCTCTGTAAGTGGTTGCGATATGGATCAGATGGTCCATAAAGTGTTGAGAGAAAGTCATAGTCTGCAAAGTGATTAAAGACGTGGTTAATCCTGGAATGCGACTTGGTTGTCAAGTGCCTGTTAACAGCCTGATGAAGTAGATCCCTGCACTCATTCAGGATGCCGGACATAACTCTGCGGTCAAAAGTGAAGTCTATCTGGTAGAAGCTAACAGCAGTCATGGCCAAGGTGTGAACTTTCTTGCGGAAGCGTTCCATCAGCATGAGCTCCTCTGTATTGAATTGCCCGTTACGGTACAGCAGACCAAGCTTCATGACGACCTTGATCAGGTTCTTGATGATCTTCTGCGCTTCCTTGCGGTTCCGAGTATACTCCTTTGTAACTCGATAAAGTTCATCCAGGACTTCACTGCTTGTGTCATCAATGAAGACACTGGCCATGGTCTTGGAAGCCATCTTGCTCAGGAGCTTCTTTTGAGCCTGCAGAGCTAGGTTCTTGGTGTTAAAGGTGTCCATCTTTTCTATTTGGGAGGGAAGAGAGATAGTTTTATTAATTTACAGTGCAACAAAAAACAGAATACAACAAGTCTGCAGGGAGAGCACAGTATCAAAACAAAAAGGGACTGCAGACAAGATGCAGGCAATGTTTATTTTAACAAACACACAAATTGCTGCGCACAAACAGACCACCTATAAATAGATTTTGTAGCTCACAGTAAGCTTTTCCTTTACTCCATGCTCAGAGGTGTAACTGGATTCGCTCAGGTTCTTCAGGAGAGGCCTTTAAAAAAGCAGAACCTCCCACATCTCATCTCTAAAACTACATGCTCAATATTCAAAGGGATTTCACCAGGCAGAAGCTCCTGTCTGGTTAAGTTACTTCTGACCACGTAAACAGTGATATTCAGCAGTGACAAGATGGTGTCATGAATAGCCACTTCACTAACCAGACAGTAGAGCTTGGAAGGAACCTGTTAGCGACCATATTCAGATTGCTAACCGGTGAAATAATTGGCTAAAGTTAGGACAGCAAATAATCTATCTTAACTTTTGCCACGAAAGTTAGCTGAGCAATGGTCTAAAAAACTGGCCAGTGCTAGGTTAACTACCAGCTTATAGCATCAGCCTTTCTGGTATTCCCCGTTCCCTTCCAACCCTCAAGTGCAAAAGGGATGGAACTGCAATACCATAAGGCTGCCACTAGAAGTCTTAGCAGCCATTTTATTACAGTAGCTATGACAGGCAGGAACGAAGGGACATTGCTTTTGCTCTATGGATCTGACTAGACCACTAGCCATCTACAAGATAGACTTGGGGGGGCCTATCGGGGGTGGAGGGTGAGCGGTAGTGACTCACTAGCCCTTCTGCACTTCAGGGGTGAGAGGAGGAAATCAGATGAGCAGAGGGCAGTGACCTATATCCCTTATACAGGTCCTGACTGATATTCATCCGGGACCCACATAAGATCAGATAGTTAGAATAACTTAATACCAGTATCTGAACATGGCCCAGTACTGAATATCTGGGGCTAGTTCTGTTTTTATTTCAGCCTCATTTTATTTAGATCTCATAATCTATCAGCTAATCATCTATTTATACATCTTTACACAATGTATATTCCAGATGCGGCTGACTAAGACCAGACAAAATTAGCATAAGGTTATGAACACCAACCTACCTGTTGTCCTTGAGGAGAGTCAGCCTAGATTTTAAAAACAAAAACCCTGTGTTTTTCTACATCTCAGCTTTGAGTACAACCAGAAAACCTTCTTTTGGGTTGCTGTATGGTAGAATCTGCTGATGAGCAGATGGAAGAAGAGGTTAGATGGCAGACTATTATCTATTGATCTAATTTCAGTAGAATTAAAAATTGTGGAATGTCTTGTTAGTCCTATGCAAAGGTCCTCAAGCATAGGTCATCAATAGAAGCCTGAACAACATTAGAGATAGAAGGCTCCTGTTTGACCTGCCTCATTAGCATTCTCGGCCTTGCTTTCTGAGGTGGAAGCTCAGGGAACGTATTTTAGCTGAACCACAATATTTGGGCATGTAAGTTATTCAATCAGTACAGCTCACTGAAAAATAAATGTTCATTTTCACTTGTTTTTGTCAACTTTCATAAAGCATTTGACCCTTCTTTTGTCCATTTAAATTCATGTTTCTTAGAGCCATCAGAGACCTTTCTGATTTTTTAACTACTGTGTAACCAATTACAAAGTAGTAATATCGGCTGAATTTATTTTTTTTTTTCATCTGAATTGTTTTCTAACAAGTCCCACATGCTTTGTCAGACTTGTTTCTGGCATGTCTGGCAAGGGAAAATATATATTTCTGCATCAGTGCTACCCATGGGAACTGTCTGTATTCTGATAAACAGTTCATGCTGAGAAGAAGGGGGGGCACACACTAGAATTTCTTTAAGTGTCCAGCCATCTAGCTGGGACCAGTGAGAATTAGTCCCCTAAAAGCATCTAGTTATGAAAGACTTAATTTTAAAGATATGCTCAAATTATTGGTTTTCCATCTAACAGATTATTTGCAGGCTGTCCATGATGAATATAATGGTGTGGATGAAAGACAGAATTTGAGAGTTTAAGGGATGCTATGATGATACTATTCTGTGTGTTTTCAGGTGGGGCAATAGATAGCAGTCTCTCTCGAGCTTTCAACTCAATCAAACTAGGCAGACTAGATTTTAGTACTATGAACTTTCTGCTCCTTCTTTCCCCCCTGGCATGGCTCATTGTAGCGGTGAAGGAAGCGATCAGAGACAAGACGACTTCGTTTAAAGAATGGAAAAGATAAAAAACGGATAAAAACTGGAAAAAGCACAAATATCAAAGCAGGTGCCATAAGGCGGTAAGAAGGACCAAAAGAGACTACGAGGAAAAAATAGCCAAAGAGGCAAAAAACTTCAAGCTGTTCTTTCGATATATTAAGGGAAAACGACCCGCGGCAGTGGGGTCATTGGATGACCATGGAATAAAGGGAGTGCTAAAGGAGGATAAAGCCATCGCCAACAAACTGAACGCATTTTTTGTGTCTGTATTTACCGAAGAGAACATACACAACATACCGGAAGCCGACAGGCTATATGCAGGAAATGAAGACAGGAAACTGACAGGGTTGGTGGTCAGTCTAGAAGAGGTATGCTGGCATATTGATAGGCTTAAAAACTATAAATCCCTGGGACTGGATGGCATCCATCCGAGGGTAATCAAGGAACTGAAAGGGGCTATAGCTTTACTGCTTCAACTAATAGCCAATCTGTCGATCAAATCGGGAAGGATTCTGGAAGACTAGAAAGTGGCAAAAGTTACGCCAATCTTCAAGAAAGGTTTGAGGGGAGATCCAGGAAACTACAGACCTGTGAGTCTGACCTCGGTATCGGGAAAGATGGTAGAGGCGCTGATAAAGGACCGCATCATTGATCACTTTGACGGACACGATCTGATGAGGCCCAGTCAGTATGGCTTCAGCAAAGGAAGATCTTTCTTGACTAACTTGCTGCACTTCTTCGAGGGAGTAAACAGGCAGATAGACAAGGGCGACCCGGCAGCTGACATAATGACTCAGGCAGTTTGTTCCATGCATATGATGCAAGATAGAAGGGACGCAATCTGGAGTAGAGGTCTGCATGGGAAGGGGGATTGCAGGGGTCCCGTGGGAATCACCCCTAACCCATGGGACTCCCAAGGGAACCCCCCTCTAGCCAATGGGACTCCCAAAACACTGTGACTATGACCTTTCCTGCTGACTTTTGGGTCTTGAATTTCCTTGGCCTTGGAGAACCTGAGTGTTGCCATTGCATGGCCTGTTGTTCTGTCTTGGGATCATAGTGGTGTAACCATGTTTCACTAACAGTAAATAGTCATTCTAAAAAGTTGGCACCAGCTCGCAAAAAATGCTGCAAAATCAGCTGGAAGTATCCACTCAACATTTTTTCATCAGCATTCAAACATTTGGGCACACTGCCAGTGGGCTGAAGATTGCAAGATTACTGCCTTATCGGATCCCATGGAAGAGAGGATCGCAGGGGGGGGGTCGCTGGAGAATCATGGGGGGGTGGAAGTGGTCATTAGAGAAATGCTGGATTGAGGGGATGGAGACGAAAAAAAGGAAAGATACCAGACCTCCAGGGGAATGAAGGAAAATGGAAGGGGAGGACAGAAATAGAAGATGGATGGTGAGCACGGAGAAGAAGAAAATGTCAAATGGGCAGAGATCCTGGCAAGTGAGTTAACAGAAACCAGAGCCTGGAACCAACATGATTTGAGTAATTTAACTCCTAACCCAATAAATAAATCAACAAATCAATCTTTATGGATAAACTCCAAGATTCAAATCAGCGGATTTAAAATCGTCTGGAAGCATTGGATCATTGCAGGTATACAGACTTTAAATGATGTTATTTCAAATGGTAAACTGCTTGATTTTTCACAGTTGCAACATAAATATGGTCTTAATAAATCACAAAGTTTTAAATGGTTGCAATTGAGCTTTGAGGTACACTGATTGACAGTGGGATAGCAATGGAGAAGGATCCCCCATTGCATACACTGAAAGTACAATGGGAGAGAGGATGAAAACTAGGAGAGAACTGAACCCTGGAATCCCAGCGAGGACAGCGGGGCATCTCTTGGATGTGCCCAAACCAAGCTAGTCAGGAACCTTAAAAGATAGCTCTTCCTGGACTGAAAATGTTGAATTCTATGGACACAAAATAGCAATTTTTCCTGATGTATCAAAGCAGACGCAGTCCAGGTGCAAAAAATTATTGACTTATCGTAAATCTGTATTAAATTTAGGAGCTACCTTTCAAGTTCGTTTTCCCTGTAAATGCTGTATAAGCTACCAGTTTAATAGATATGTTTTCTAAGAACCAGATCAATTGCAATTTTTTGGAATGTAAAGCTGCCTCAAGAATCTCAGATAAAGCAGTTGATATCACCATAGTAACATAGTAAATAACATGAATATAAGTAATTAATCCGGCAACTCTAATTCTTATAACAAAATTTCTTTAAATTTCAACGTCCCTTGAAGTGATTGATTTCTCCATTTTATTTGTTGTGGATTAAAATCATAGTATTTAATTGCTTTTTCCTTTTTAGTCATTATTTTCTTCATTAAATGATTGTATTTCCTTTGTCAAAGTTGTGATCTTTGATTTGTATAAGAATATAATTAAATAAAAGATAAGATAGCATAATTATTTATTTGTATACCGCACAATAGCTTTCGGTTCTAGGCGGTAAGAGAAGGAATACAGTAAAGAAGGAATTATTAACATGGGATTTGACAAAGAAGGAATACAGTAAGGAAAGAATTGATAACATTTAAGAATAGGTATTGCATAGATCAGGGGTGCCCAAATGGTCGATCGTGTTGCCTTTGTGATCTTTTTCTCCCTGCTGCTTCCCCGAGCCAGGCCTGGTACGAACAAGCGCTGGACTCACAAAACTTCACCTCCAACGTCAATTCTGACGTTGGAGAGGAAGTTCTGGGCCAGCCAATCGCTGCTTGGCTGGCCTGGAACTTCCTCCCCTGATAGGCACAATGGAGGCACTGATGAGATGGGCACACAGAATGCACTGCGATGGTCACAATGGAGGCACTGATAAGATGGCACAAATAGCCTGCACTTTACTTTTGAACAGAATCATGACTGGTGTGAGGCAGGAGAGGAGGATGAGGGTTATTGTGTAGGACAACTTAATCATTGCTATCTGTTGGCTCAGTGAAATCTATTTATTTCTGTGTGACTTTAACAAGGAACCTATCCAGTGATAGTTGCTTCTGCCTCCTTTTGAGGATTTCTCGGAAATGTGACAATGCATTGTCATTAAATAGATCCATCGCTCGCACTGCTACAGCCTTATTCGGGTGGTACTTTTCTACAAAATTTTGCACTTTTTCCCACATTTTAAACATCTCCCTAATCTTATTTGAAGTGAGAGATTCCTTCGTCTTGTTCTCCTCCTCCTCAGATGAGATCTCCTCATTACCTCTTGTTGTTGCGCAGAATGCAGATCCATCAGCTCCTGGCCATGTTCCTCCACCAGCTCCTGGATGTCATCCTCATTCATCTCCAGTCCCATGGTCATCCCCAAGGACACAATTTCATTGGCAAGTGGAGGCTCATGTTCTTGACCAAATCCCTCCAAGCCATTGTCAAGAACGCAATCAGACCAGAGTTTTTTCCAAGCAGAATCAAGGGTTCTCTTGGTGACCCCATCCCAAGCTTTATCGATGATCTTGAGGCAGTTAATGTGGAAATGATTTTTCCAAAACTCTGAGGGTAAGATTTGTTCCATCAGTTACCTCAAAGCATCGCTGAAAGAGTGCTTTGGTGTAAAGCTTTTTAAAGTTTGAAATGATCTGCTGGCCCATGGGCTGGATTAGTGGAGTTGTGTTTGGAGGAAGGAACTTGACCTTAATGAACTGGAATTCCTCCAGTAAGTCATCCTCTAGGCCTGGAGGATGAGCAGGAGCATTATCCATAATTAGCAAGAATTTGAGTGGCAGATTCTTTTCTAAAAGGTATTTCTTCACTGCAGGACCAAAGACCTCGTTGACCCACTCAATGAACAAGATACGAGTAACCCAAGCCCTGCTGTTGGACCTCCACAGAACGTTTAACTGGCTTTTCTGCACCTTGCATTTCTTGAAGGCTCATGGATTCTCAGAATGATACACAAGCAAGGGCTTGACTTTGAGATCCCCACTTGCATTAGCACAGAACAAGAGGGTGAGACGGTCTTTCATGGGCTTGTGACCTGGCATTGCATTCTCTTCTGCTGTAATGTAGGTCCTCCTAGACATCTTTTTCCAAAAAAGCCCTGTTTTATCGCAGTTAAAAACTTGCTATGGCAGGTAACACTCGGAAGCTATGAGCTCCTGGAACTCAGCAGTGAACGTTTCAGCTGCCTGAGCATCTTAACTTGCAGCCTCTCTGTGCCTCACAACACTATGGATGCCACTTCTCCTCTTAAAGTTATCAAAACATCCCCTGCTTGCCTTGAAGCCTTCTTCATTTTCTGTTGACGTACCTGGCAGTTTACTTACAAGGTTGGTGTGCAATGTCTTTGCTTTCTCACAGATAATGCTCTCGGTCACAGTATCACCTGCGAGTTGCTTCTCATTTATCCATAGGAGAAGCAACTTTTCTACATCTTCCAGAACTCGTGGCCGTTGCTTTGATACTCTCGTGACTCCTTTTGCTGCATCTAGCCTCCTTAATGTTTTCTTTATTTTTTAATATTGTGCAAATGGTTGATGTAGCTTTATTATAAGAACATAAGAGTTGCCGCTGTTGGGTCAGACCAGTGGTCCATCGTGCCCAGCAGTCCGCTCATGCGGCGGCCCTTGGTCAAAGACCAGCGCCCTAACTGAGACTAGCCCTACCTGCGTACGTTCTGATTCAGCAGGAACTTGTCTAACTTTGTCTTGGATCCCTGGAGGGTGTTTTCCCCTACAACAGACTCCGGCAGAGTGTTCCAGTTTTCTACCACTCAATGTCGGCCACTCGCATACCTTGTTCATGTTTCTGGATGATTTCCTTCTTAACTTCCACTGTAATCATCTCCTTCTTGCCTTCCTTTTCATGCTGTGTTCTTAGGGGCCATTCTTGCAGCTTGCACTTCTACGATGGGCACACAGTTTATGAGATGTGGAGGAGCCGTTAAGTAAATGGTAAGATTATGTATAAAAGAAAAAATAAAACAATAAATAAATAATACAAGGGTGCAAATAGAGGGATGCATGCTGAAGCATATAGGAACAGGGTCCTCATGGCAGGCAGAAGATGCTGGTAGCAGACCCTTCTTCAGTAGCATCTCAGCGTTGGTACTGGGACGAATGAGTCGCAACTCAGGCTTAACATAACTTTACATATTAAAAAAAGGAATATTAAAAATAAATATAGCTCTTCTTGCTGTAGTTTTAGTCTATAGTAGGGGTTCTCAACCCTTCTTCTGATGTAACATGCCTGACAGATAACATTCATGTATGTGACCATCTGAACATTAAAATTCACAGCTGAACAAAATACACCTACATATTTTCATTAACTGTATGTTTAGTATAAATCTACCTATCCCATATTAAAAGTTGCATGCAACACATCAGTCCCGGAGTTCTCACTTGTCATACAACAGAAATTATATATATATGGGTCGATTCATAAGTCATGGCAACTATTTTTTCTCTCTCAAAAAAATGTGCCAACACTGAAAATCTAATATATACATTTGAAAAATGTGACACCAGGTGAGAGATTAGTGTAGTGGTCTGGAATTGATCAAGCTCCCAGTGTCACTCTTTTGGCGACAGCAGTACATAATGGAAGTAACTAAAGTCGAAAAGATAGCAGTTCTCCACGGCGAAAACGCAGTTGATGGTACTCACTGCCTTCCCCATCAATGATAACGAACCATGGACAACCTGGAAGATGACTATGAAGAATGTCAACAGTTAAACAGTTTGTACACTATATGCCAAAATAAAATGATGGATTTCAAATGTCATGTTTTTTTTGCTTCTCCCCTGCCAAAGACTCCTGCATTCATCTCTTATCGCAGTGTCTCACAAACTATTTCCAGCCATGGCTCAAGGAAACACAGAAATGTGTGAACATCGACGCGATGATGTCACACGCATGTGTGATGCCATCACATCAACGTCTACGCATGCGAAGGCCCTGCAGATGGGGCCTTGAGCCGGCAGTATGTGTGTGTTTGTGGGGGGTGGGGGTAGTGTGACAATAGGAGAGGCATGGAGAGGAGAGGTGCTGGTGCCAGCTGATTGTTTACAGGATGTGTCTCTCTCCGCCAAGGCTGCTGGCACTGGCGACTCTCCTCGCCAGCATCTCGTGGCACACTTCGAATCTCACTACGACACACTAGTCTACCGTGGCACAGTTTGTGATTCACTGTCTTACTTGGCGGCAACATTAAGTACAAGTTACACACATTCAAATGTATATATTAGATTTCCAGGGTTGGCACATTTTTGAAAGAAAAAAAAAAAAAAGTTGCCATGACTTATGAATCAACCCACGTATATTCAAATTCTGGTGTCGCCTCAGTAACAGCAACACAAAAACCTGCAAGTACACTATTCAGAAACTATACAGCAAACAGAATCTACACACCTGCAACATTTTCAGTTGGGGCTGAAGGCAGCAGTTATTATTGGGGAAGTGGAAAAGCAAAAAAATAGGGACTGGTTACAGGGATTTCAAGAACTTTTGACTCTCAAGATCGCTGGCACAGAAAAGAACATAAGAATAACCTTACTGGGTCAGACCAATGGTCCATCAAGCCCAGTAGCCCGTTCTCATGGTGGCCAATCCAAGTCACTAGTACCTGGCCAAAACCCAAAGAGCAGCAACATTCCATGCTACTGATCCAGGGCAAGCAGAGGCTTCCCCATGTCTTTCTCAATAACAAACTATGGGACTTTTCCTCCAAGAAATTGTCCAAACCTTTCTTAAAACCAGCTATACTCTCCGCTTTTACAATAACCTCTGGCAATGCGTTCCAGAGCTTAACTATTCTCCGAGTGAAAAAAATATTTCCTCCTATTGGTTTTAAAAGTATTTCCTTGCAATTTCATTGTGTCCCCTAGTTGTAAAGGAAACACAGGCTTGTTGTCTATATCAATTTTTTTGCGATACACCTTGTACCTCTTGAGTACATACTGATTGGAACCACTGGTCAAGAATATACCATATATACTGAAATATAAACTGAGATTTTGGGGGGCCTCAGTTTATATTTCAGTATATTCACCTTCCCTCCCAGCAGCATCCCTGCTCCATTGCTGCTGTCAGTCCTCCCCACCTGGAACCGGCAGTTCCCCTGCCATCAAGGCCCCCCCTTCGACCCAGCAATTTCCCGCTATCAGGCCTCCCCCCCCCTCAAACCAGCAATTTCCTCGCCTTTAGCACACCCCTCTGTCTTCCCCCCACTCTGAAGAGTGATGACCCACCCTCCATCCTGGATCCAGCAGTAGGACCTCCAAGCCTACCGCGCTTCCATGGTGGTCTAACAGGACTTTGAGGCAGGGGCAATTCTCACTCACTCCTGCCCATACTCTCTCAGTGCTGAAACGGCTGGCAAAAGACTTCCAGCGGCAGGGAAATTGCTAGGTCAAGGGAGGCCTGATAGCCAGGGAGCTGCTGCTGCGGAGTGGGTGGAAGAGGGACACTACCGGGAAGGAGAGTGGGAAGGAATATCATTTTTAACCCCCTTTTTAGAAGAAAAATGACATCTTGGGTATATCTGAGTAAATTTGATAGTTCAGAATCTTATTATTTCCATAAATTATACTACACTAGATTGTCTCTTTATGTATCCTTACCAGCCATCTTGGACTCTACACATTCATCCACAACTAATTGATTATTTCCCCTTACAAAAATTAGATTGGACTCCTCACAAGCTGCGGCTTTTAGCTGCCTGGCCCCGACACTCTCTAGAACCAACTTCATCTAGAACTAACCAGAATCATCTGCAAAAATTCAAGTGTGCCTTTAAAACTTTGCTTTTCTGCCAAACCTACTCAGACTTAGATGGATAGGCCAATTCTCTTTGTTGTTCTTTGCATTTTCTCTAAGGTTCTCAACGTTCCTCCATTATGTTCAGCTTATTCATAAGCACCACTTATTATTGAGACACGATAGTTGTGCTGTGCCACCCTTCCCATCTATTCTTTGATGGACTGCATCTCGATGGTGTTTTTTTTAAACTGGGTCTCTGTGTGCTATATGTAATGCGGTTGCACTCTTATGCATGCCACCATGACGGTTAACTGAATGAGCAGATTACCAAATATCTCAAATATAATGCCAGTCCATGTTTACTAGATTTTTAACTATGGTACTATGATAAATTATTTACTTTGTTTTATACATACAGGAAGTCCCTGTTTCACAAACATCCGACTTATGTTGGACTCGTATTTATGAACAGGGGTCCTGTTCTATCTTTGGTGTCCCAAAGCGCCCCTCTCCCTCCCTTCTGAGTCCCAATGTGCCCCTCTCCCTCCCTCCTTCCATTCTTTGCCCCATGTATGTGCTTCCCTCTGGTGAGTATTTACCTTCTGGCTGGTTCCCTCCTCGTTCCAGCCACAGTCGTTTCTCTGCACAAAGCTGTGGGCAGTGGCTCTTACGCGCGTCCCATGGTTGAACCAGAAGCCTTCCCTCTGATGTCAGAGGGAAGGCTTCTGGCTCAGCCATGGGACATACGTAGGAGCCGCTGCCCGCGACTTTGTGCAGAGAAACGACTGTGGCTGGAAGGAGGAGGGAACCAGCCAGAAGGTAAATACTCACCAGAGGGAAGCACATACATGGGGCAAAGAATGGAAGGAGGGAGGGAGGCGCTTTGGGACACCAAAGATAGAACAGGACCCCTGTTCATAAATACGAGTCCAACATAAGTCGGATGTTTGTGAAACAGGGACTTCCTGTATGTATAAAACAAAGTAAATAATTTATCATAGTACCATAGTGAGAAGGTAAACACATGGAGGGCGGCACAGAATAGAGGGAGGGAGAGAGAGAGAGAGAGAGAAGGGAGCACACGGGAGGGAGGGAGCACAAACTTTGGACAAAAGATGGGAAGGAAAGAGGGAGGGGGCATGAACTTGGGACACAGAATGGAGGGAAGCATGAGCCATAGAATGGAAGAATGGAGGGAGGGAGAGAGGGAAAGAGATGCTGAGGTGGGGGAGGAAATAGAAAGGGATAATTGGTGTGTCGAGTGAGAGGGAAAGAGATGGTGCACGTGGGGAGATGAAGAAAGTGGAAAATTTTGGGGCATAGGGAGGAAGAAAGAATTATTGGACATGGTGGTGGAAAAGAAGTGAGGTAGAGATGCATGGGGAAGACAGAGAGATGAGTGAGTAATGTTGGAAGTGGTGGTAGAGAGGGAACAGTGGGATGGATGGATAGGGATGAAAGAGAGGCCTCAAGGAGGTGGAGAAGATGGGAAAAATACTAATTTCTGAATTGCATACAAATTCAACTTAAGAACGGTTTAAACAACGGAACCTGTTCTTAACCCGGGGACTGCCTGTATTTTTCTTGTGCCAGTGTGCTCTTGGTGTATGTAGGACATATATGTTTTTAGATTTTATTTCAGTCAGCACTAGTCTTTAGACCTATAGCATTTTTGAAGGTTTAAAAAAAAAAAAAGGAAGAATATCTCACACCAATATTAAAGCTGTAAATAAAGAGTGCAGCACTTTGGTTTGAAAGCCAAAAATAAAAAGTGCTGTAATCTTTTTTTCAAATAATGTTCCCTGTCAAAGAGGTTCAGCAAGAATGGATTAAAAAAAAAAAGTTCACTTATTCTCTGCAGTGACAATACAACTGAATATGTCACAGAGGGACACTCTACCCTTGAAGATTTCCTTCATTTTAAACAAACATGTTTCCAGTACTATTTACCTCCAAGCCAATACTCAAGAGGCTCTGTAGACCTTTCATTCAGACAACATAGATGTTTTCCTTGATGAGCACCGTTAATATTTCATGCAGGAATACAAAAGCTCTTTGAATGATTGATGGAGGAATGCGAGCAAAAAGCGACTGAAGACTTATCATCTGGGAAGGAAAATAAAGGGGACTATCCCACAAACAAGAATGCACCTTGTTTAAAAAAAAAAAAATAATAATAATTAAACTGGAAAACAAAAAAAAGGCCGCAAAACAGAAAAATACTTCCCCTGGGATGAGCAGTCTCTGAAAACCCTCAAGCAGGAAAAAGTAGTATTCTGAGCAATTGCTTCAGAAACCTGAGACTTGTAACAAGACACATTTCTTACATTGCCATCTGCTGGCAAAGTATTGTATGAAAAGATGCACAAGAAAAATAAATATTAGTCATCTCCACATCATTAGCAACAAATTAATCCAGCCGCAGGGGCTAAGTCCATCCACCAGCAGGCGGAGAAAGAGAACGCTGATTTGTGACGTGTGATATAGGATGGCTTGCTCCTTGGTCACTCAGTATTCTCTATCTCCAGCTGGCATATGAATGGTTTTCTCCCATGTTCCTGGTTTGATTTGCTGCTAAGCTCCTGTTTTGGTTTTCCATCTTAGTTGAGCCTGGGGGTTTAGGCTATCGGTGCCTAGTGGGGCTAGGCTATACCTGTTGGTGCCAAGTCACTACCCCTCCCCCCCAGTCCCCTCCTCAGTGGCTGTCTATTCTATACTCCCTCCTCACCAATTGAAAAAACATCAAATCGAGAGGACACCTTATAAAAGGAACTAGTGGGAAAGAACAGAAGCCTGTGGGTGAGCACAATGGCTTTTATTGCCTGCGGTGGAGGGGGAGCTGTTGCTGTATTTTTATTATAGTAGCTGAATCGGCAAAGTGGTGAACAGCTGTTCACTACTTTCCACAGCGGGAACAGCGTTTTGCCACTGTGTTCACCCGCGGACTGCTGAGCTTTCCCCACTAGTTCCTTTTATAAGGTGTTTTCTCGACTGCCGGAAGGCTGGAAAACAGCCCCTGCTGCTTCGGTGGGGAAGCCTTCTGTCTCTGCCAGAGCCTGCTCCCTTTTTTACACTGGGTTTTCTGGCTCTCTATTTATTGTTGTTTTTTCAACTGAGATGGAAAACCAAAACATGAGCTTAGCAGTCACCGGAGGGGGTTTGTCATCATGTGACTGGGCCAAGTGGTATTACCCGTTACATATCCACACCCCTAGGTACCATTGTGCTTCTCCAAGTCTCTGTTAACACAAAACATACAGGGTTATACACAGTTCTTTATTCATTTCCTTAAAACCAGAGTCCTTTCTGACTCTCCATAGGCCTTCCTGGTCTTTGGCAGCATCCAGTGCCATTTACCGGTCCCTCCACCGGTTGCCACCATCCCAGCTGGTCCCTCCGCCGGACCGCTCCTCAGTCCAGCACTGGAAAGGATTGGGATGGTCTTTTAGTGCTAGCCACCTTGGGGTTAGTCACCACCTGGGTGGACACCTGTAAGTTGTTAATATTGAGGACCTTGAATGTCCAAATGATAAAAGATGGCAACTCTTCCTTGTGGAACACTTGAACTGCTGTAGTGTCATCTGCAAAATCTGGAGTAAGTTCTCCCTCCTCCAACTTAAGCAAGGAAGAAGAGGCTGACAGAACTGAGGCCACTGCCTGAGAAGGACCCAGAGGGGGAAGAGAGTCAATGGTCTCCTGAGCAGCTGCCTCTAACTACTTGGGCTTTACAGAGATTCTTCAGGGGAAGGAACCAGTGTAGCTGAATTCCCCTGAGGGAGAATGGCAGATGGAAGAGGGCTCCATAGGAAGATCAGTCTCCACAAGAACCCCCCCACAAGGAGTGGATCTGGTGGAGGAGAAAGGCCTCATGCATCAACAGCATAACATCTGGGGAGAAGAGCTACAACCCCTCAGCCCATCTTGTGGTCGCAAAAGCCCAGCAACTCCAGCAGCCGGTCCCTTGCTAAAGCCTGCCACCCAGGTGCGGGAGTCAAAAGTGCAACCAAACTAACCATGTGGGAAATTTCAGCCACTGCAGACACTCTCCTGTTCTGGTTCCCAGGCACAGAAAGAACACAGTACTGAAAATGTTTGCCACAGTGGGAACAGCACTTGGTCAACTCCACTATTACAGCCTAAAATCCCAATGCTGAAAGTACAGTGGAAAATGGTTCCATGTCAGAAAATAGTTTCCTCCCTCATGATATGCGAGAACAGCAATGTTCACCCCAGCCTACCCAGTACAGCCTGTGTTCCAAAGGAGACCCAGTTCTCAGGGTTGTTGGTGCTAGGCTGGGCTCCAGCCCCTGCTGCGACCATGGGGTGCTCTGCTGCCTCTGCAAGATTCTGTTCCTTTATGTTCTGGTGTGTTTTTTTCTTTGCAAACTATCTAACCTTTTGTCTCTTATTATTATTATTTTTTTTAACAACAAGGAAGGAGTGCAGAGAGGACAGCTGTAGAGGGGTGAAAATCAGGGAGGGGAGGCTCAACTAAGTTAGGAAACCCCCCAAAAACAGAAGCAAGCAACAGATCAATCCAGGAGAACAGGAGAAGCAATCTATCCGCCTGTTGGAGAAAGAAAATACTGAGGCCCAAATTCTGTAACCAGCACCTAAAGTTAGATAGGCGCCTATCTAAATTGAATGACAAGCTCAATTAAGCTTTTTTATTAGCACCGATTGAAAAATAGGCGCTTATCAAAGAAAGCGTGATTCTGTAACAAGGCGCCTCTAAAAAATTTAGGTGGCCTTCAAAAAAAATAGGCACTATGCATGTTAGGCGTGGGCGTGACTACATTAGGCACCTTGTTGCAGAATCACTGCTCTTAAGCGTGCTCAAGCACTCAGCTAGGCGCCTAACATTTAGTTGTGCTTAGAGCTGGCCTATTTCTTGGGTGCCTCCAAAATAGGTTCCGCTCAGCGTGATTCATTAAACAGCACCCAATTTTACTTGGATCGTGCTGAACAGTGCCTAATTAGGCGCTTCTTATAGAATTTGCCCTTGAGTGTCCAAGGAGCAAGTCACAAGTCACTGCTCTTTATCTCCACCTGCTGGTGGAGAGGCTTAGTCAATGCATTTGGATTCATCTGCTGACAGGAAAAAAGGAGTAAACAGATACCGCAAGTGGCAAGGTAAAATTAGGGTTTATCTGATCATTTTCTTTTCCTTAGTCACAGCAGACAAATCTAGACTGATGGGTTACGTCCATCTACCCACCTAAACAGGAGATCCTACCTCCTCAAGGTAGAGCAAAGAAAAACAAAGGGGGAAACCTGTGGTGCTCAACCATTTTATTCACTCAAGTGAACAAAAAGGTTGAGCACCACAGGTCTCCCCCTTTGTTTTTCTTTTATGTCCATCAGGCAGAAATAGAGAGCACCAAGCTGTACAAGATGTATATAGGATGGCATGCTCTCTGGCTCCTCAGTACTACTCATACCAAAGCAGAAGAAACATGAATCTGTCAATCCCGGCTCCCTCCTCTTCATAAATTCATTACCTTCTGGTACCACCCCCAATATCTGTGCAAAACTGAAATAAAGTACGGTATTACATGAGTGGGCCTGTGTGTGGCATGAGCAGTACCAATATGGGGCGCTATATACAGGATTTCTCCCTCTCAACCCCCATGTGCAGCAGCTTTCCCTCTGTCCTAGCCTCCTGTGAGGCACCTCTTGACCGCCCCCACCCCCCTCCAGGAGATCTGACATAGGCCTTTCAAAGCAGCAGCAGTAGTGGACGGGAAGAGGCAGCAGCTTGGAACAGGCTACTCCTGGCTGGCCTCCCCGGGGCCCTTCCTCCGCCACATCACTGATGATGTGGCAGAGGAAAGCCCTGGCAGGGCATGCGGGAAGCGGCCTATTCTGAGCACTGCCTCTTCCTGTCAGCCACTGCTGCTGTTATCTCACAGGGGGATAGGCCAGAGAGAAATCTGCTGCACATGGGGGGAGAGAGAGAAGAATCCAGCATATGGTGGAGGGGGGAAGATGCATGGAGAAGAGAGAGGGAGAAATGTTGAACATAGGGTGGAGGGCAGGGAGACATGGTGTATGGGGAGAGAAAAAAATGTTGTGCACGATAATGGAGGGGAGGAAGAGAGAGATAGTACATGAAAGGGAATAGAGAGTTTTGACCCACCAGGCACAGAACAACAAAAAGTAGAAAATTACAATATGTCAGATCTGAAATGTGTATCCACCAGAGCTGGTGTTAAGACAGCGAGCATGAGCTAGGACCTAACAGAGAGAGGAAAAGTCTTTTTTATTTATTTTGTTTACACCATAGCGCCCGCATGGGGCTGGAGAGGCTACAAAATAAACCTGCCAGGCCATTTGAAAACAAACAAACCCAAAAACAAAACAACTCCAATTGGGTGGGAAAAGTGAATCAAATCGGAAAATCAATTCAGTGGGCCAAATCAAATCAAAATTTTTTTCCCGAATTGGGCAGCACTAACCTGGAAACACTGAAAAAAAACCCCAACCCTCAAACCAATTAGAAGCAATAACCGATCAGCAGTCGAACAGAAACCAGGGTGGGGATCTGGATAAGAGAGTGACACGGTAACAATAACCGCAGGAATTCTGCATTTACCTTGGAAATTCCCACAGTAACGGGAAACCGTTGACAGGTTTGCCCAGTATTACCGCAGTCAAGGTTGATCGTTCCATGGTAGTGCCACGGGATTCACTGCCACGGTAATACCACGGCAATGGGGACAGAGGACACCCTCCACAAGCCTCCCCTTTATGTTCCAGTGGTCTAGCGGCTTCTTCGAGAGCAGGAAAGAGCCCAACACTTTCCTGCCCCTGACGCTGCTAGAACTGCCTGACGCTGCTGGTCTGAAGATCCTCAAAATGGCTGCTGAGACTTCATGGAGCAACCTTGTGAGACTGTCTACCCAACCCAACACCTGAAACAGAGCTATGACCTGGGAAGCGGTCCAAGCACTCTCCAGAGTTGAGGCAGCTTTGATTAACAAATCATCCAGATAAGGATAAACTCTGATGCCTTCCTTTCTGAGAAATGCTGCTACGACCAAAATCACTTTGGAAAAGGTCTGAGGGGTTCCCAACCCAAAGGGTAGGGCCTGGAATTGAAAGTGCCAACCTAGGACCACAAAGCGAAGAAACCGATGATGCGGTGGCAACAGTCAAATGGGGATATACAGGTAAGCCTTTAAGTACTGCAACGTGAAAAACTCCCCCAGCTGGACTGCTGCAATCACAGACCAAAGCGCTTCTATTCAGAAACGCAGGATCTTCAAGGATTGATTCACACGTTTGAGATCCAACAGAAATTAAATAGGGAATTATTCATCGTCTCATAAGATAAGAACAAGGATGGCACCAAAGGAATCTACCAGGTTTAAAATTAAAACGTCAGATAATCCAGGGTTAACTCACAGGATGTAGTGGAAGCAAATAGTAAGAGACTTCTACATTTTTATACATATCCAGGACGGGGAGGGTGGGTGGGGGGAGATATCTTTTTGGTTTATTTCTTGATTATATTGTTGGATGGGGAGGGAGGGAAGGGATATTTTTCTTCTGCATTGTTATTGATGGAATTTAAGGGCTCCTTTTACGAAGCCGCGTTAGCGGTTTAAAGCACGTAATAGCGCGTGCTAAACTGCTGGCCGCGCTAGCCGCTACCACCTCCTCTTGAGCAGGCGATAGTTTTTCGGCTAGCGCAGGGGATAGCGCGTGATGAAAAGTCCCATGTGATAAAGCCGCTAACGCGGCTTCGTAAAAGGAGCCCTAAGTGATAACATTGATTATTAATGTCTGTATAATTCCTGGCACTTTGTATTAGTTTTGAAAATTAATAAAGATTTGAGAAAAAAAAAAAAAAAAAGAGACTTCTAAAGGAAATTGCAAAAACTAATGGAAAAGAATCAAGTACAGAGACTATGTAACACAAGACAGAAATGTCACCCGAGGGGAAGCGCATCCTGCAAACTACTGGAAACATAAAAGGTAAGACAGCGGCCATACAAACTATACCTTGCAGGCCCAGTTTCTCATAAGCTTCTCTAAAAATGTTTCAACTAAGCTGCTCTTTCCCCTTTATGCTCGACGTGCATCATTAAGGAATAAGTGCCAAGTGTAATTTTGATACCGTCACATTTTCATTAGATATAACCAGATGCAAAATAATCCTTGGCAACAGCACAAATAGCGGGGTGGGGGGGGGGTTCCCTTGATTTCCACCGCTCCCTGGTTTTTGGCCTAGTACAGTCTGGGAAAGCTTCAGGGGTAAGGGGAAGATATCTGAACTTCTCTAGCAGTCTTGGAGCAAAGTCAAAACAATCCTATTTTGGTCACTTGTTTTTCTGAGGCAAGTAAATCAATTTTTATTTTTTCAAAATAAAAAGCATAGGCTGCTATAGGAAAATAAAGTGATTGTGTTTCACATAGTTATGAACGCAGAACATTTTTTTTTTTAGAAGAAAGAATTTAACCCATTAGGGTGATTTTGTGACTTTGGCCGCCTATAAAAGGTACTGTGCAGTGCTTGCTTTCCTTCGATCTATTAATTTACTAACAGAAAAGTGTTGATCCCATGGTGCCTTCTGTGTAAGCTCCATTTAGTGCAAAGGTATTAGAAAAATGTGTTCACTGTTAGCAGCACAGTAACTAATACTTGAGATTCTGGCTGCCTCCTAACCCTTAAGCCAAACTTATCCTAGCACTGTGAGAGTAAATAATTAAACAACCCAAACACAGTGAAGCTGGAGGATCCCATGTAGCTTTGTACCAAGATAACAGCTGTTTGTTGTCTGTTGGCATAGTTACACCTTTCCTTGAACATAGCTAAAATGTTATAAATATAAAAAAATATATATAAATCAAGCTATTAATATTTCCCAGATGGATTATTGATTCAACATGCTTATCTGATAAATGTATAATCAGTGAAGCTTTCCACTGGAAAGCCGTGTTCACCCCTGATGCAACCTTGGCGAAACAAAGAACTCTTGTTGGGACTACAATAATTGCTATTTTTTCCCCTTTAATTTGGAACCATATAAGATTGAGATAACTCAGTTTTGAGTACTATTTGACTGTATATGGACCCGATATACAAATTTCTTTTGACGTATTTTCCAGCACTAGACTTATCTGTTTGATGTGAAGTTGGTTTTGGTTTTTTTTCCCCTCCAATTTATTTATTGTTTAATTAAGGTAGGGTGGCAGCCAGTGATTATAGTAACTGTAGCCTCCTGTTTGGTCATTGGGGAGATGATCAGTGCCGAGATTGCCCCTGCCATTCTAATAACATAACTGTCAGTGTCTGGTGGGAGAAACCTGTAAACTGTGTCATACAGGAACATAAGAACATAAGAATAGCCTTGCTGGGTCAGCAAGCCCAGTAGCCCGTTCTCACGATGGCCAATCCAGGTCACTAGTATCTGGCCAAAACCCAAGGTGTAGCAATATTCCATACTACCAATACAGGGCAAGCAGTGCCTTCCCTCATGCTGTTTTCAATAACAGACTATGGACTTTTCCTCCAGGAACTTGTCCAAACCTTTCTTAAAACCAGCTATGCTATCCGCTCTTACCACATCCTCTGGCAACACGTTCCAGAGCTTAACTATTCTCCGAGTGAAAAAAATTTCCTCCTATTGGTTTTAAAAGCATTTTCCTGTAACTTCGAGTGTCCCCTAGTCTTTGTAATTTTTGACAGAGTGAAAAATTGATCCACTTGTACCCATTCTACTCCACTCATTCATGTCACTGGCTAATTGTCCCCCCTCCCCACATACACACTTTATGAAGCCACGTTAGGCTTTTTTGCCAGCAGTGGCAGTAAAAGCTCCAATGCTCACAGAATTTCTAATATCGCTGTGGCCGCCAATAAAAAAGCCTAATGCGGGTTCATTAAAGGGGGCCTGTAACTCTTGACTATCAATCAACTAAGCTTTGTTATAACCACTGTCTGCGATTTTGACCTTGGGGTTTCGTTTTTGTAAACCAGTATAAAATATTTGACAGCCGATTGAAAAAAAAAACACAGTCATTTGCCAAAATACTTGTGAAGGAAGGATAATTTTAGAAACATTGGCCTCCTTTTACGAAACTGCAATAGCACTTTCTAGCGCAGGGAGCCGAACTGAATGGCCTGTGCTGCTCCCGATACTCATTGAGTTCCTATGAGCGTCAGGAGCAGCGTGGGCCATTCAGCGCAGCTCCCTACGCTAGAAACTGCTATTACAGTTTCGTTAAAGAGGGGGATTGTGTGTTAAAATCCCCCTAAACCACTATGCATATACGAGACATACTACTACTTATTTCTATCGAACTGCTAGTTATATTCAGTGCTGTATATTAAAACATTCAAGACAGTCCCTTCTCAGTAGAGCGTACAATCTAATCAAACAGGTCAAGTAGGGGGTTAGGGAGTTTCTCAGGCATGGGTGCTTTACAAGCAAGTGGGGCTTAAGAGTTAAAAGCAATCTAAGCGGTTTACATTACAGTCAATAAAAGGGGAAAATGATGAATGAAAACCCAATATCAACACAAGTCAAAGCCAAGACAGAAACATAAAGGGGCAGATTCTATAAACAGTGCTAAAAAAAAAAAAAAAATGGCGCCAGCCACATGTCACTCACTTAAGCACAGTTTACAGAATCGCAGCAAGCAGCGCCTAAGAAAAACCTTAGGTGACTGAAATGTAGGCGAGGGTTTTAAAGGCCTACATGTCAGGGCCTAAGTTTTTGGAGAATCACACTTAGCGGCGCCTAGCTGATACTCCGCCCACAGAAATCCCCATGCAAAAGGTACCTATCTTTTATAGAATCAGATAGGCGCCTATTGCCCCATTAAATTCTTTTAAAGCAATTACTGAGCCTATTAAGGATATTTTACAAATTAACCTCCCTTTACTAAACCGTGCCCAACACTCATAGAGTTCCTGACAGCATTGAGAGCAGCATGGAGCATTCAGCGCAGCTCCCTGTGCTAATAACTGTTATCGTAAAAGATGGGGGTGGAGGGGGTAAGTTAAGCGCCTAAGAGGCACCCATCTTTAGGTGCCCTTTATAGAATCAGCCCCAAAATATATTGAGTAAGACAGACAGTAAAAGGGGAGATACCAGGACATCCAACTACCAATAATCGAAACCATCTTTCTAGTCATCTGGCGAGGTGTCCCAGCCTCTGTGCATCCAAAGCAAGAGATGGGCATGGTAGAGGCATGTTATGGGCGAGCTTTGTGTGTGAATAAATAGACTTGCAGCAATATAATCAAACATTTTGCAAGGACAAGCCTTTGAATACTTTGTCAAGAGCTTTCATTGAAGAGCAACCAAGTGCTATTCCTCGGAGTATTTCCTCCCTGCTAGTTGCTTCTTTGCTTACAAAAGAGCCCAGGAGATAGAATAGAAGTTGTAAAGGATTCAATCACCTTCAAGCTCAAAATCGTCATCATTTTCCGTGTTCATGATCTTCGTCTTGTTTATGTTCAGTTCTAATCCCATGTTATGACTTTCGGCTTTGACTTTTCTCAGTAGATACAGCATATCTTCTTTGCTGCTGGTGATGAGTGTTGCATCATCTGCATAACGCAGGTTGTTTATATTTCGGCCACCAGCTTTGAAACCGATACTCTCTTCTTCCAAATTTGCTTTTCTGAAGATGGCTTCACCGTACAGGTTGAACAGGTACAGTTACAAGATGCATCCTTGCCCGACACCATGTTTTATTGGAAACCAAATCAGTGTTGCCGTATTCAGTTCTCACTGGTCGCTCTTCAATTGATTTTCATATAGGCTCTCTATCAGCTGAGTTATGCGTTTGGGTATTCCCATTTGCACTAGAGTTCTCCATAGTTTATTGTGATCCACACAGTCAAAAGCTTGGCTGTAGTCGATGAAGCAAAGGTATAGGGGGTTTTGGGTATTCTTTGCTCTTCTCCAATATCCATTTAGCATTGGCAATAATGTCTCTTGTTTCTTGACCTTTTCTGAAACCAGCGTGAACTTCGGTTAGTTCTTCCTCAATGTATGATTAGAGCTTTGGTTGAATTATTTTCAGCAATATTTTGCTGGCGTGTGGAATTAATGCAATTGTTCTTTAGTTAAAGTCCTTGGCATCACCTTTCTTTGGTATAGGTATGAACAGTGATCTTCTCCAAGACCCATCTTAATCCTCATTAATCTGCATTATGGAATGCATATCTTTGTTCATAATGGCTACGCAATCAATAGCTTGTTCTACATAAACCATCATATTCCCAAATACTGTACAATATGACTGTATTATGCTTCACCAAAACTAGAACTAAAAGACAAACTCGTAATAATTTTGCTGCTTCCTTCAAGGAGCCAGTCCCCTTTCTGATTTGCTGTACTTTGCTCGTATACAGCTGCAACTTCTAGTGGCACTTTTCACCTTTCTTCCCAAGAAACATGGCTTCGGCCATGAGAAGCTGGGGCTTTGGGTGGTTCATCCCTATCTCTTGTGGAATTGGAGGATCAGCTGATATTGTCAGAGGGAACACAATCCTAGTTTCTCATGCTGTAGACAGAGGTGCAGTCCTAACATCAGAACTGAGAGTTTTGGAATCTTACTGGCTAACTGTTATCCCATCAACACCAGCAATGGATGTCCCCAATATATCTTGGAAAGTAGCTGCCTTAAGCTCCAGGACCGAGGCTTCAGGCACAGGGACCTCACAAAGCTTCCCATTGACATTTTCTCAAGCTGTCATCTTGGTCTCACTTCTGTTTTGACCAGAGCATTTTCACAGTGTTGACTATACAGTAGACTCTCTGTTAACAGGAATTCAATTAACCAGAACTCTGGATGCTGCTCTGGAGGGAGGTATGTAAGGCTTGAGGTCGGTGGTGTTCGGATAGGAGGGAAGGATGGAGGTTCAGCGGGGGTTCAGATGATCGGCAGGGGTTCAAGGGTTCTGCTGCACAAGGTTATGGGAGGGAAGGATGGAAGCTGGGCAAGGATTCTGCTGCACAGGGGGATGGGAGGGAGGGAAGGGAAGGATAGAAACTGGGCAAGGGTTCTGCTGCACAGGGGGATGGAGGGATAGAAAGATGCTCTTGGTCCGGCCCCTCTGTCAAATTTAAGAACCCATTGTGGCCCATGAGTCAAAAAGTTTGCCTATCTCTGCCTTAGATGTCCTCTTTTTTTCCAGTTGAAGCTCCTGAATGTGCTTGGAATCTACCATTTCTTTAATTTAAAAGATTTTAATTTAAATTGGATTTTAAAAAAAAATGTTTTTTTCAATGAAAAATCTTTCTAAAGATAGTTTTTTTCTATTTAAGATACATTATAGTCCGAAAATTATTCATCATGAAATAAGGATTAGTTTTTAATTATGTAGCATGTATCCACCATTATAATTTCTGGTGGAATTCCTTATGTCATGTTTATAAAATGGAGAGAGTTATTGCATTACAGCGGGGATGTCTTAGGAAATTTCAAGATGTGTGGGAGCCATTAACAAAGTATTGTACTGAATATATGACATTGTTTCCCTTAATTTACGAGTTCAATGGTAAGGGGGAGAGGGGGGTAGTTTTATAATCACACATATGATATTTGATTATAGATTAGGAATGGGTGGGAAGGGTGGGAGGGATGGGTGATAAGGATATGTTATTTGAATCACTGATGTTTATTAAGTGATATATTTATTGTTAATGTGTTTGGACATATTGTCATACTTATTGTAAGTCTGTAAATAAAGAATATAAAAAAAATATTACAAAAAATTATGTAGCATGAGGCTGTATATTCATACAGTGTTTACATTTTTTTGATAAATGAATTCCATTAATCCATTCATAATGTCACAGGCAATTTTTCTATCTCTTTCATAACTGTAAATTTGTGTCTGCAGAGATATCATGTTTCTTCTTCACAACAAAGATGTCAAAATATACAGTTGAGAAAAAGACCTTAGCCCCATTGTTCCTTTACAAATCAATGTACACACAATCAACCCCTTACCTCTTAAGTGGTAAGTTTATATATCTGCTGTGGCCGGGCCCGTCCCCGAGTAAGTGGGAAACTCCGGCTCGGACCACAAGTAAGAATTTTAGTACGCCTTTTATATGGTGGTGAAAGGAAGACCCGGATACCGCATTCCTTGAAAAACAGTACCAGGTTTATTAGTGTCCCAAAGTACAAAGAAAAGAAAACAGAAGCAAAAAGAAAACATTCACCTTGGTTTGTTCAAGTCCTTTGGGTGCATCCTGCACACAATTATTTTACAGTCCAGGTGAGTCTCAGGTGTTTTACTGAGGAGCTGAATTGCCCCTCCTTATCAAAAGGAAAAATACTATCACATCAAAATATTATATCAGTTCCATGCCTTCCTTGGCTCGTATCCCCACTGGGATTTATTGATCTCTCTGGACCTTAACACCTTCTGGCTTTTATAGCTGAGCAAGGCTTGTGTCAAGCCTTTTCCCCTCTCAGCTCCCTTTATCTTATTAACACGTTTTCATCACCTCATTAGCTTTGCCAGCAATGCTCTGGCTTCGGTGTGAAACACAGAAACACTGGGAGAACGTTCTTCAGGAGATTAGCCGAGGACTTTCACATACTGTATTCCCCCAGGTCCATGTCCTCTTCACTTATATTATCACTCAGGACACTGCACATTTCCCATTCACCCTCATGGGAATTCTGGCTTAATGTTTCCTCATTACTACCAGGCTGTGCTTCCCATCCCCCTCTCTGCAAGTCTGCCAAAATACCTGCAGCCTTTCCCTGGGGATAATTTCCCAGCCCTTCTCTCTGGGGTTTAAGTTGCCAGTCACTGTACCTCCCAAGTGCTGTACCACCTTTCCTTAGGTGCTGGCTTCCTGCCATACGCTCATGCTGGGTCTTAGGCACCCTCTGTGACCTGGAACCTCCTTGAGTGATTTGGCTTCTCTCATCAGAGTCAGCTGTGTCCTCCTTCTCTTCCCCTTCTCTGCAAACTGACTTTGCCTATAAGGCAAACTCCCGGGTCGGACTCCACCCCTCCCCAAATTGGTCTCAGGTTTCTCCCTGACTTCGGGAAAGGAGTGATAGGGGCAATTAGTAGTTTTCAGAGCCTTCCCTAACTGGCTCTTCAGCTGTGCTGGGACCTGCCTGGGCTTGCATTCTCTTGGCTGAGCCAGCTGCCCTGGCTCCATGCCGGGTTTTACAGAGCCCTGTGCTGCATTCTGGGGAGTTTTAGCAGTAGTTTTCACTGTGACAGGAGCTTCCCTGTCACACTGCACAAGGAGCTAAGTATGAGGAGGTAGGAGTAAGTAGAAAAAGTGAAACCCTTTGAGGAGAATACTCCATACGTCTTGGAATCTTTGTGTGTATATCCTGAGGTTTATCATATTATTCTCTCCTTTGAGGAGAAAACCTATAATGGCAGCAGATTGTAAGAGAGACAAAGTTGGGGAATATTTTGATGAAATTCCTCTACCTATAGGTAAGGCAGGCATGAGTGTAAAATGCAAAACACTGCAACAAAGAAATGCAAGGCCTGGTGACCCGAATGAAACATTATGAGAAGTGCTTTGATGAAGTTGATAAAAGGAATATGTTTGAACAGGCAGGATCTTCAGGTTGGTAAATGTTTTGATTTCATTATATTTCTTAAAGACTGCCTTGAGGAATTGTCATATCTGAGCAAAAATATATTTGTTATTATTACTGCATGTTACTGTCATTTTGATACAATTGTTATGAAGAAATCAAGAGTTGAAACAAACAAATATTTCTTTTTTGGGCAGTACTGAGTGGCAGTGAATACAATGAGAAAACTATGATTTAAATCAAGTCTTTTTGACTATTGATTTTAATCAAATTCACCCTGATTACCACCACTGCAATTAATTCACAAATTGCCTCTTTTGTCCATAATAATGTAGCTTATTTATATTTGTCATCCTCTTTAGAATAAGTGTCATGGCAGAGCTCCATCAAGAATTAAGGGCTCCTTTTACTAAGCTGCGCTAGCTAAACGCTAACGCCTCCATTGAGCTGGCATTAGTATTTCCATGAGCTCACGCTAAAAACACTACCGCAGCTTAATAAAAGGAGCCCTAAGTTTTTCTTATTTCACAGATATTTAAGCTACCTATTCAAAATGAAAATGCAATTTTTCACTTTTTTTTTTTTTTTTAAATTTTCATTAAATAAGGTCTGGATGTTTGAGGTCCTTCTCTTCACTTGTCTTTTTGATACCGGATTGATTTAATACATAAGTAAATTTTGGCTCATTTCTTGAGTGAAGTCTAATTTCAATATCCACAATTCTTGCCAACAAGAAACACTTGGTACCTCATTGGGCAGCATTTTTAGACTGGATCCATGGAACTCAGAAGCTCTAAGCTTTAATAAAACATATTAAAAATTAAGATTCTTTATGACCTACAGTATTCGGATACTGATTAAATCCCAGTGTTGCACAACGCCAAAAATGAAGGATGGGGTTTTTTTTGGGCTAATGTCTAAAACCAGTTGGGCTAATTTATCAAGATATTAGATTTTTCCCAATTAGCTTTCTTTAGGCCTATAATAGAAAAATTACATTTTTCCCTCAGAGCGAATCATCTGTCAACAGTTGGCTGTTATGAGCTATGTGTTACTGACAACATTATAAATAGATCTTTAGTCAGTATGCCATTACAAAGGCAAGACACGGGGGGTCACGTGATGAGTCTGGAGTGAGCGGACGTGTTTTTCGAGCTCTCTGACCTCGGGTCTTCTAACACCGGCTTAACTACCTCTAAACTGCTGGCTGGATACCTAAGCTCCCCTCGGATCTTGTGCTACGGTTGAGCGTGTGCGAGGGGCAACTCGCCGGGCCGCTGGGGACTGGAATGCCGGTACGGGTGGCAAAAACACCTAAGCAGAAGTCAGCCCTATCTGGGTCTAAAATGGCGGCGTCCCCGGCTCCCGTTTCAGCGCCGGCACAGTGGGGAGAATGGGCCCAGGAAATCTCCCGCATGGTTACCGCGGCCCTAGAAGATCGTTTGCACAAACTGCAGTCTGCAATGGAGGGCATAAATGAGCGCTTTGAGTCCCAAGCCACCCGCATCGCAGCGGTGGAGCAACGCATTTCCGATGGGGAGGACGCGGCTACACAAGATCGGGAAAGTGTGCTCGCCTTGAGGGCTCAGGTGGTCAACCTCACCAGCCGGCTAGATGATCAAGAGAACCGCCAGCGGAGGAATAATTTACGGGTGGTGGGGCTGCCGGAGCTTCGGGCGGATCAGGACCTGTATAACTTTTTCCAAGTTTGGCTCCCGACGCAGCTGGGTCTTGCGCCGCCAGTGGCGGGCTTTTTGTGCGAAAGGGCTCATCGCCTGGGGCAGCGCTCGGGAGACTCTAACCGTCCCCGAGCAGCAATAGCGCGTTACCTGAATTGGAGAGAGAAAGACCTCATCCTTCATGCTTACAGGAAAGCCGGTCTGCTGGAATATGAGGGGCGGAAGTTGCTGTTATTTAACGACTACTCCCTCCACGTGGCGTCCCTCCGCAGAGAAATGGCGCCCCTGTGTACAGCATTCCATCGGAGAGGAGTGCGCTTCGCGCTAGTCTACCCAGCGTCTCTGCGTGTCTGGCGGGAGGGAAAGCCTTACACCTTCCCTGATCGTGCGGAGGCCCAGCGCTATTTGGATTCCCTGCCTGTGGCCGACAACGGAGGAGTCCCTGCAGCTGATCGGGTGGCTTGAGCCACATGGTCGGGGCGTTCTGCATCCAGTTTTTGCCTCTTGACTTTCTGCCTGCTGACCGGTGGTGTAGACTGTGGCCCTGCGATTCCTGGTGCTCTGCTGGCTGGTCTCGGCTAGCGTGAGCGGGGGAGGATGGAGGGACTGGGGACTGGCAAGGTTTGGTGTTTTTGCCGTGCTCCCTTGCTGTTGGGAGGAAGCCTGGACTGGTTTCACGGTTCCCAGCCTTCTTCATTTTCTTTCTCTGGTTGTTGTTTGTTTTTTTTTTAGCTGGGATTACTTGGGCAGTGTTGTTTCTTGCTGTGGGGGGTGAGCTTTATTATTGTATATCTGTCAGTACTCTCTCTTTGTTTTGGGAGACCCGGGGTTCTTGAGAGCTCTGTAGGGGATTTTGGGTTGCTTGTGTTTTGGGGTGTGCTGTATATTGTTTTTTCCCTTTCCTTATTCTGTTTTGTCAGGGGTGGGATTTTTGGGGATGACTACGGGGATTGTTTCTCATGGGGGAAGGGGTGGGGCTGTTCCCCATTTTTTCATTCTGTGCTGGGGGGCTCTGGGGATGGCTCTGGGATAGTGTTTTTTCAGGGGGTGGGTTGTGGTTGGAGGGTAGGGGGGGTTGGGGGTGGGGGGTTAGGGGGGGGCTGTTGTGTTTGTGTGTGGGGTTGGATGGCTGTGGTTTGGATGGGCTGTGGAGTAGACTGTGTGTGGGGGGGTGCAGCGATCCCGGGGGTGGATGTACTGGATTCTTTGTTCTGAGTTCTTGCTTGGGAGGATTCTGGTTCTCTGGGTTCCAGATGGGAGGCCTAGCTGGGGGGCAGCCCGTCTCTACTATTTTCAGGTATACTGTTCTTGCATTTGGGACTTTTTTTTCATCATGACTAAGTTGACCATATCTACTTTAAATGTAGACGGGATCCATTCCCCTATTAAGAGGAAAAAATTGTTGTCGTGGTTCCGAAGGAGGGGGACAGATATCGCTTTTGTGCAAGAAACCCATCTTTCGGCTGCGGAGCATCTCAAGCTGCGGCGAGATTGGGTAGGCGAGGTCTGTTCGTCCTCCTTTGGTGCCCGGAAGCGAGGGGTTGCCATTCTTATTCATAAACAGTTGCCCTTCCATGTTCATAAAGTTCTCCAAGATCGTGATGGCCGCTATGTTATTGTTTTGGGGGAACTATGGGGTCATAAGTGGCTATTGAGCAATGTGTATGCTCCTAATGTGTATAATCATAAATTTTTTTCGGATTTGCTTGCCAAGATAGCCATGTATCCTGAGTATCAACCGGTGGTAGGAGGGGACTTCAATATTACCGCTGATCCCGCACTGGATTGTAGACCGGCTAAGGGTGGGACCAGGGACCACGGAGCCAAGGGGGTGAACTTTTTGCTTAGCCAGTTGCAGCTGTTGGACACTTGGAGGATTTTGCACCCTGGGGAGCGCACTTACACTTTCTACTCGCATCCCCACAATGTATATGCCAGATTGGATTACTTGTTGGTGTCGCCCTCTCTGCTCTCCAGAGTGTCTGGGATTGATATCGAGGAGGTTCCCCTGTCGGATCATTCACCAGTCGTCATGGAGCTTCAGTTCACGCCGGATCCTGGGGAACGCCATTGGAAATTTCCGTGCTCTCTCTATCGAGATCTCGACTTTCATAAATATCTTCGGGAACAGTGGTTGGAGTATAGTTCGCACAATAATACCGAAGATGTTGGTCCTGTGACTTATTGGGAGGCCTCCAAGGCGGTCCTGCGAGGGTTTATTATTGCTTATCTGTCTCGTAAACGGCGGTCCCTGGATGCGGAATTGTTGACGCTGTCGGGGGAGCTTCGACAGCTGCGGGCGCGCCATTGTACTTCTCTCTCGCTGGATGACAAACTTCGTCTCTTGGACGTTCGGCGGCAGATCGATGCCATCCTGACGCAGAGGGCCTCCCGCGATATTTATTTTCAACGGTATAAATTGTATGCCTGGGGAGGTAAAACAGGGAGGTTGTTGGCTAATTTGGTCCGGCCTCCGCGTACCAGGCAGGTTATCCTCTCCATCAGAGACCCCAAGGGTACCTGTTACACGCAGGAGCGCCAGATTCAGCAGCAATTTGTTCACTTTTATGAATCTCTGTATGCGAATAGACCGTTCTCGGACGCTGACCGGGATGCTTTCTTTCAGGGGCTTCGGCTCCCTCGGTTGACAGACGCCCAGTTGGGACAATTGAATGCCCCTATTAGTCCCGAAGAAGTGCAGATTGGTATCAAGCAGCTTAAGTTAACTAAGGCACCGGGCCCGGATGGGTTTGGATCTGAGTATTATAAGATCCTGTCGGATCAGATCTCTCCGGCTTTGGCGGGAGCGTTTAATGCTCTCTCTGAGTCTCGCGGTTTGGGGTCTCCTAATATGGCCCATGTGGTGCTGCTGCCTAAGCCTGGCAAGGATGCGGCACAGGTGGGTTCCTATCGACCTATCTCCCTCCTTAATCAGGATGCCAAACTCTTTGCCGCTCTTTTGGCGCGTCGTTTGAATGTCTTTTTGCCGCTCTTGATCCACGAGGACCAGGCTGGATTTGTGCCAGGACGTTACGCGTCAATGAATTTAGTTAGAGCCTTGATGGCCCTCCATTCCAGGCGTGGCCTGACTGGAGAATCGGCTATTGTAGGCCTGGACATGGAAAAGGCCTTTGATAGTATCTCCTGGCAATATCTCTTTTGGATTCTGCGGCAGTTTGGCATAGACGGTGCTATTCATCATTGGATCAGCAGCTTATATATCCAGCCACAGGCCAGGCTGTTGGTTAATGGTCAGTTTACTGCACCGTTTGCTTTAGGTAGGGGGACGCGACAGGGCTGTCCGTTGTCCCCGTTGCTTTTCGTGTTAGCTATTGAGCCATTGGCGGCCAGGATTCGAGCTGATCCGGATATTCGGGGCATTCATATTGGGGACCAGGAGAGTCGCATTAATCTTTTTGCCGATGATATTCTTCTTTATCTGGATGATCCCCGGAGGGATTTGGGGCGGGTTCTCGCTTTGGTCCGCTCCTTTGGCGATATTTCTGGGTTGCGAGTTAATTGTGATAAATCTGAACTTCTTCCATTGCGGTCTACCCGAGTGGAGGCTTGGCATGCGAGCCTTGAGATTCCCCCGGTGAAGGGGCCGATGCGATATCTGGGAGTATATTTAAGTCCTGATCTCAAGCTTCTGTATCGCTATAATGTGCTCCGTCATTTGGAGGAGATTCGGCGTTTGTGTGAGAAATGGAGAGAACTTCCCCTGGGGGTTTGGGGTCGTGTGGCTTTGACTAAGATGGTCCTCCTTCCCAAGATTTTGTATCCGTTGCAGGCTATACCGCTCTGGGTTAATGCTAAGGAGGTGCGTCTGTTTCGTTCGCTTATCTCCTCTTTTGTTTGGCGTCATAAGCGGGCCCGGATTAGCTCTGCTACCTTGGCCTTGGATAAATATAGGGGTGGTTTAAACCTTCCTGATCTTCGCTATTATAATGTGGCCGCTTTGTTCCGCTTTATTCATGAAGGATGGTCGGGGTGTTATAAATTCTCTTCCCAGAGTTGGGTGGAGGCGTGGTGTGCCCCTCATTCGGTCTTGTCTCTTTTGCATATCCCATTGTCGGTTATCCCGGGAGGGGGGGCTAAGTTTGCATATCTCTTGCCTATGAGGCGGGCGTGGCGGTGGTGGAGACGGCGGCAGGGGAAATCTCCGGCTGCATCTCTTTTGTTGCAGTTATATGGGAACTCCGACTTCCCGCCTGGAGTGGGACACGCTTGGTTCCGGCAGTGGGAGCAGAGAGGGGGAAGAACACTTCATGATATTGTCTCCGTGGGGGGGGGGGGCGGTTTCCTTCTTTTGAACAGCTGCAGACCCACTGGCACTTGCCTCGGACTCACTTCTGGGCTTATCTCCAGGCCCGGCATTATTACTTTTCTCTTAACCGCCGCTGGGGGGATGCTTGGCTCAGTGGTCCCTTGGATGTTCAGTTTTTTCAGGTCTCTCCAGCTTCCAACAAATTGGCTACTTGGTATCGGATTCTGAAGGCCGCCTCGGATTTGGGATCTATTGACCGTTTGGCCTCCCGGTGGCAATCGGAGCTCGGTATTGCCTTGGACCGTAAGGCCTTTCTTGATCTCTTTGCCACCGTGCACGCCATGGGGGGTTCTACGGACTTTAGGGAAATGCAATTTAAAATTTTGCATCGGGCTTATTTATCTCGGGCTCAGGGAGCTCGTATGGGCCTTTGGGAGGACGCAGTTTGTGGTAAATGTAAGCGTTTCGTGGGTACCTTAACTCACCACTTTTTGGAGTGCCCTTCTTCTGCTATCTGGCTGCAGGTTCTCCCCTTTTTGGAGCGCCTTCTACACCGAGCTATACCATGGTCTTATGGGTTTCTGCTCTTGGGGGATCAGCGTGAATTGATTGAGGGGGGGCTCACGCTCCCTCAACGCAGGGTTCTTTACATGGCTGTCTTGGTAGTAAAAAAGCTCCTGTTGCAGCATTGGGTGGACGAGTCTGTTGCATCCTTTCCGCACTGGCTGGCTCGGTTGGCTATGGTGGGGCGCTATGAGCTTCAGCGTCTTCCTAAGGCTGGGAGTTTGATTCACCGCTGCTATCGGGAGCTGTGGCAGAGGGTGTTACAGCTCTGCTCCGGTTTGGAGTCGGAGGGCATGTCTTCCTCTTCTTGATTTGGTTCCTAGTGGGGGGGGGTTACGCTTTCTCTCTCTGTCTTCCTGTTTTTGCTTTTGCTTCTGTTTTTGTTTTTGTTCTTTCTCGGGTGGCTGCACCGGTGTGGATGTAGGGGGGGAGGATTGGGTTGCTTGGATGTTTGGCTGTCTAGTGGTATGTGTGGGGAATGATTGTTGTGGTCTGGGTTGCGTGAATGGGATTGGCATGTGTTTGTGTGGTGGGGTTTGGTATTTTAAAATGTCAATTGTGAGGGGAACCCACACATGGGATTTTTGTACTGCGATTTTTGTTGTTCTGATATCCTGTACTGTTTTTGGATGCTCTGCTTTCTGATGTTTCACTCGTGGTTGTGTGTTCCTTTGCAGTTGTCAATAAAGATAATTTACAAAAAAAAAAACAAAGGCAAGACACATATAGCACAGTTACTTACCGTAACAGGTGTTATCCAGGGACAGCAGGCAGATATTCTTGACTGATGGGTGATGGCACCGACGGAGCCCCAGTGCGGACACTTTTAGAGTGATTGCACTCTAAGAACTTGGAAAGTTCTAGAGACCGCACCGCGCATGCGCGAGTGCCTTCCCGCCCGACCCCGACGCGCGGTCCCTCAGTTAAGATAAGCCAGCTAAGAAGCCAACCCGGGGAGGTGGGTGGGATGCAAGAATATCTGCCTGCTGTCCCTGGATAACACCTGTTACGGTAAGTAACTGTGCTTTATCCCAGGACAAGCAGGCAGCATATTCTTGACTGATGGGTGACCTCCAAGCTAACAAAAAGAGGGATGGAGGGAAGGTTGGCCATTAGGAAAACAAATTTTGTAAAACAGATTGGCCGAAGTGTCCATCCCGTCTGGAGAAAGCATCCAGACAATAATGAGATGTAAAAGTATGGACTGAGGACCACGTAGCAGCTTTGCAGATTTCCTCAATAGGCGTGGAACGGAGGAAAGCTACAGATGCTGCCATAGCTCTAACTCTATGGGCCGTGACAGAACCTTCCAGTGTCAGTCCCGACTGAGCATAGCAGAATGAAATGCAAGCCGCAAGCCAATTAGATAGCGTACGCTTAGAAACAGGACGTCCCAATTTATTCGGATCAAAGGACAGAAAAAGTTGGGGAGATGATCTGTGGGGCTTAGTACGGTCTAAATAGTAAGCTAAAGCCCGCTTACAGTCCAAAGTATGAAGAGCCTGTTCTCCGGCATGGGAGTGAGGTTTGGGAAAAAAAACAGGCAGTACAATAGATTGGTTGAGATGGAACTCAGAGACAACCTTAGGGAGAAACTTTGGATGTGTACGTAGAACCACCTTGTCATGATGAAAGACTGTGAAAGGTGGGTCAGAAACTAGTGCATGGAGCTCACTGACCCTCCTGGCAGAGGTGAGAGCAATAAGAAAAAGTACCTTCCAAGTGAGAAATTTGAAAGAGGCAGTAGCCAAGGGTTCAAATGGAGGCTTCATCAAGGTGGAGAGAACCACGTTCAGATCCCAGATCACAGGAGGTGCTCTGAGAGGTGGTTTCATATTGAAAAGACCTCGCATGAATCTGGAGACTAGGGGATGAGCTGAAAGGAGTTTCCCCTGGACCGGCTCATGAAAGGCCGTAATGGCACTGAGATGGACTCTGACGGAAGTAGATTTAAGACCAGAGTTAGACAGAGACAGCAGATAATCCAAAAGAGTCTCCACTGCAAGAGACTTGGGGTCATGATGATGAAGGAGACACCAAGAAGAAAACCTTGTCCACTTTTGATGGTAACATTGTAGAGTGGCTGGCTTCCTGGAGGCGTCCAGAATGGAGCGAACAGGCTGAGATAGAATAAGATCAGTTGAAGTCAGCCCGAGAGATACCAAGCTGTCAGGTGTAGGGACTGCAGGTTGGGATGGAGAAGGGTTTCCTGATTCTGCGTAAGCAGAGAGGGAAACAGTGGAAGTAGAAATGGATCCCTGGAACTGAGTTGAAGTAGAAGGGAGAACCAATGCTGCCTGGGCCATCGTGGAGCAATCAGGATCATGGTGGCCCGGTCCCTCTTTAGTTTGAACAAGGTCCGAAGCATGAGAGGTAGAGGAGGGAAAGCATAGAGGAACAGATTGGACCAATCCAGAAGAAAAGCATCCGCTGCTAGACGGTGGGGAGAGTAAAGTCTGGAGCAGAATTGGGGCAACTGATGATTGTGAGGAGCTGCAAAGAGGTCCACTTGAGGAGTGCCCCATTGAGCAAAGATGGACTGTAGAGTCGATGGGTCGAGAGTCCATTCGTGGGGTTAGAGAACTCTGCTGAGCTTGTCCGCTAGGTAATTCTGTTCTCCTTGAATATAAATCGCCTTCAGGAATAAGCGGCGAGTGGATGCCCAGGACCAGATTCTTTGAGCTTCCTGGCATAAGAGGCGAGAGCCTGTTCCACCCTGTTTGTTGATGTAGTACATGGCTACCTGGTTGTCTGTGCAGAGCAGCAGGACTTGAGGAAACAGAAGGTGTTGGAAGGCCTTGAGGGCATAGAACATTGCCCTGAGTTCTAGGAAATTGATGTGATGCTTCTTTTCCTGAAGAGTCCAAACGCCTTGAGTTTGATACTCGTTCAAATGGGCTCCCCATGCATAAGGGGAGGCGTTGGTGGTGATGACCAGTTGATGAGGAGGCAGATGGAACAGAAGGCCCCTGGAGAGATTTGAGGATGTCAACCACCATTGCAGAGACTGACGAAGAGACGATGTCACAGATATGTGTCGTGAGCAAGAGTCTGTCGCCTGAGACCACTGTAGAGCCAGGGTCCATTGAGGAGTGCGCAGGTGAAGACGAGCCAGAGGTGTGACATGAACTGTGGAGGCCATGTGACCCAAGAGAATCATCATCTGCTTTGCAGAAATGGAGTGCTGGGGCAGCACCTGCTGACAGAGCGATTGGAGGTTGTGAAGACGGTTGTCCGGCAAGAAGGCTCTCATCTGGACAGTGTCCAACACCGCTCCAATGAATTGAAGTCTCTGTGTAGGAAGAAGGTGAGACTTGGGTACATTGATTTCGAACCCTAGAAGTTGTAGAAAAAAGATGGTCTGGTTGGTGGCCAGAAGAACAGCTTGAGATGAAATGGCCTTGATCAACCAGTCGTCCAGGTAGGGAAAAACCTGAAGGTGGTGGGAGCGCAGAAACGCTGCCACCACCACCAGACATTTTGTGAACACTCTTGGAGAGGAGGCAAGACCGAAGGGGAGCACTCTGTATTGGTAATGACAGTGATTGATCATGAAGCGAAGGTACTGTCTGGAGGCCGGGTTGATTGGAATGTGAGTGTAGGCCTCTTTGAGATCGAGAGAGCATAGCCAGTCGTTGTGATCGAGGAGAGGATAAAGTGTTGCTAGAGATAGCATCTTGAATTTTTCTTTGACCAAGCATTTGTTGAGGTCTCGCAGATCTAGAATTGGTCTTAGGTCCCCTGTTTTTTTGGGAACTAGAAAATAACGGGAGTAGAATCCCTGCCCCCTTTGGTCTAGAGGAACTTCCTCTATGGCGTTCAGAAGGAGGAGGGATTGAACCTCCTGACGAAGAAGGGCAGATTGAGGAGTGTGCAAAGCAGACTCTTTTGGTAGACTTTGGCCTGGAAGGGTGTGAAAGTTGAGAGAGTAGCCGTGTCGGATGATGTTGAGGACCCATTGGTCCGACGTGATGACTTCCCACCGGCTGAGAAAGAAAGAGAGTCGTCCTCCTATCGGTTGAGGGAGGAGAGGAGATGTATGAACGCTGGCTATGCCCTCGAGGACTAAGTCAAAAGGGCTGAGTCGATTTTTGCTGAGGAGGCTGCTTGGCTGGTTGTTGCTGCTGAGGTCTAGGCGTTTGCCTCTGTTGTTGACGCTGCCTCCGAGGTTGCTGAGTGGATGGCTGCAAGGGGCGAGCCACAAAACGCCGCTGATAGGCCGATTGTTGTCTAAATGGCCGTGGAGGTGGGGGTTTCTTCTTGGTCTTAAGAAGGGTATCCCAGCGGGTTTCATGAGCCGAGAGCTTCTGAGTCGTCGAGTCCATAGATTCTCCGAACAGCTCATCCCCTAAACATGGGGCATTAGCCAACCGGTCTTGATGATTAACATCAAGCTCGGAGACTCTGAGCCAGGCCAAACGTCGCATGGCTACAGACATGGCTGTTGCTCTAGAGGTAAGCTCAAAGGTGTCATATATAGACCTTACCATGAATTTTCTGAGCTGGAAGAGAGACGAGGAGCATTGATGGAAAGCCTCACGATTCCCCACAGGAAGGTACTGCTCAAAGGAAGCCATGGTGGTAAGGAGATGCTTTAAGTAAAAAGAAAAATGAAAAGCATAGTTACCAGAACGATTAGCAAGCATCGCATTCTGGTAAAGTCGCTTACCAAATTTGTCCATGGCTTTTCCCTCTCTGCCAGGAGGAACAGAGGCATAGACACTAGCTCCTAAGGACTTCTTGAGGGTGGATTCTACAAGGAGAGACTCATGAGGGAGCTGTGGTTTATCG
This sequence comes from Geotrypetes seraphini, assembly GCF_902459505.1. Lineage (NCBI taxonomy): Eukaryota > Metazoa > Chordata > Amphibia > Gymnophiona > Dermophiidae > Geotrypetes > Geotrypetes seraphini. The sequence continues at coordinate 107,134,705 of NC_047091.1, forward strand.
AACCCAGGAATAGGGATCACTTTATACAGGGAATTCAATTTGCGGGGGGCTCCCGGAACAGTAAGAGGAGTCTCCAAATTCTTGTAAAAGGTTTCCCTCAGGATGTCATGCAAAGGGAGTTTCAAGAATTCCTTTGGAGGCTGGTCAAAATCAAGGGCGTCTAGAAAAGCTTTGGACTTTTTAGACTCAGCCTCCAAAGGAATGGAAAGAGATTCACACATATCTCTTAAAAAAGAAGAGAAAGAGGTGGAATCAGGTTTGGAGGAAGTATCCTGAAGAACAGGCTCGTCCTCCTCTGACGAACACTCCCCTTCTGACAGAAAAGGTTCTTCAGAGTCGCCCCACAGATCAGGGTCTCGAATATGGGGACCACGGTCCCGAGACTCAGGGGTGGATGGTTCCTGGTGTCGGGTCTTGCGTACCGACTTACCCGACCTCATCGACGCGGTACCGGGAGATGTTATCGGTTGCACCGGAGCCGAAGTCTGTACCGATTGGTGATGAGACCTGGGCTCCGGTGCGAGGACAGGCATCGACGCCGATGAGGCCAAGTGTACCGGTACCGAAGGAGTGGATGGTGACAATACAGACTGTTCCACAATCGGTACCGGTTGCCCAGTGGGGACCGACACCGGAGGGCTCGGTGTCAGGAGAGCTGGAAGGAGTTGTTTGAGCTGTTCCTTCAGCTGCACCTGTAAGATGGCCGCAATGCGATCATCGAGGGAGGGCACCGGTACCGCTTTTTTCTTCTGCGGTACCTGCGGTGCCGCTCTACGCCCCGGAGATGAGGAGCCCGATGTCGAGGGACTCACCTCAATAGGGGCGGAGCGCTTCCGCTGGCGCCTCACGGTCGGCAGGATTGGACTCTCTGCAATGGAGACCGGAGGACGTTCCAGCGGGGAAGGCTTCTTAGCCGGCTTACCTGCATGCTGCGACGCCGACGCGGTATCGCGTGGCGTCGATGAGGTGGGTGCCGACGAAAGAGGTACCGAGACCGGCGCCGAAGACGTGGGGTCGGACATGTCGGTGCCGAAAAGCAGTCTCTGCTGTATTTCTCGATTTTTGAGAGTCCGCTTTTTCAAAGTGGCACAGCGGGTGCAGGTAGAGGCCTGATGTTCCGGACCCAGACACTGAAGGCACCAGTTGTGTGGGTCTGTGAGGGAAATAGGCCGTGCACACCGCTGGCACTTCTTGAACCCGGGCTGAGGGGGCATGAACGGGAAAACGGCTTCTGCCAAATCGAAGGCCGAGGTCTCGATGATGGCAGTAGGCCCCGCCGGGGCAAAACAAGAAAACTCGAAAAAAATAAGAGATTTTTTTTTTTTTTTTTTTACAAAAGAAAGAAAAAAGGAAGGGCAAAAAAAACCCGAAAAAGTTTACGCGAGCGGGAAGGCGAATGAAAAATTTTTCAACAGCCGTTGAAAATGCGACTTCTTAGCTCCGCGGAAACTAAGAAACTGAGGGACCGCGCGTCGGGGTCGGGCGGGAAGGCACTCGCGCATGCGCGGTGCGGTCTCTAGAACTTTCCAAGTTCTTAGAGTGCAATCACTCTAAAAGTGTCCGTACCGGGGCTCCGTCGGTGCCGTCACCCATCAGTCAAGAATATGCTGCCTGCTTGTCCTGGGATAATCCTCTTTATGTTAGTAATATTTTTAAAACAGTTAAACATCTTTCAGAAGGATCAAACCCCTCTGTGGACAATACAAATGCCAACATTTCTCTCAAAATGCAGATACCTCCAGTATTTCAACTACATTTCACCTTCCTCTCTTCCCCAAATCACTTTAGCATACTGGGACACAAAAGCAACTCTTGCCATGCCCCACCCCACCCCAGATATGACTGCATTTTTATTTGTAAAATGTTCAAGTAAGTTCCATCTAATTGTGATAAGCTCCTGTGCTGCAAATTATGACTTCAATGCACATATGACTAGGTTCTGCAGTTTGAAAATATCATACTAATTGCCAGGCTGGTTATGTCCAGTCTCTGATTACTGCATCACACGCTCTTATACCGATATGCAGGGGATCGAAAAGAACAACTGTTTCCAATTAACCCACTCCCACACCCTACCTGCTGGGGGAGGGATGGTAAGAAGTGAGGGAGTTTTTCGCACTATGTAAATTAGGTCATGCTTGATGGAGCCACAGTTTAAGGATGATCATGGAGGAAAAGAAGTAATGCAGTGAGCTACTACAGAGCGAGGCCAAACTTCCTTCCTTCCCTCCATCTCCTCCCTGACGCCGGCTAGTCGCCTGTCATCCTGTTAACACACTCACTTGGCTTACTTGGACCAAATGATTCTTGTATGTGTGGTTGTTGTTTTTTAAATTAAACTATAGGTATGTACTCGGTGCCGAGTAAATAGCTCAAAAGTCTATCATGGAATTTTGCAGCCGAACGATCGCAATGAGTAATGACTGGATTCATTGCTGTCTTGACTCTGTACAGCTTTTAGGGGTCCTTTTATTAAGGTGCGCTAACCGATTTAGTGCATGCTAAATGCTAAGACATTAATTATATTCCTATGGATGTCTTAGCACAGGGGTGGGCAAACTTTTTGACTCGTGAGCCACAATAAGTTCTTAAATTTGACAGAGGGGCCGGACCTTTTAAAATCCACCCTGCCAGTACCTTTTTAACATAGTAACATAGTAACATAGTAGATGACGGCAGATAAAGACCCGAATGGTCCATCCAGTCTGCCCAACCTGATTCAATTTAAAAATATTTTTTTTTTTTTTTTTCTTCTTAGCTATTTCTGGGCGAGAATCCAAAGCTTTTCCCGGTACTGTGCTTGGGTTCCAACTGCCGAAATCTCTGTTAAGACTTACTCCAGCCCATCTACACCCTCCCAGCCATTGAAGCCCTCCCCTGCCCATCCTCCTCCAAACGGCCATGCACAGACACAGACCGTACAAGTCTGCCCAGTAACTGGCCTAGTTCAATCTTTAATATTATTTTCTGATTCTAAATCTTCTGTGTTCATCCCACGCTTCTTTGAACTCAGTCACAGTTTTACTCTCCACCACCTCTCTCGGGAGCGCATTCCAGGCATCCACCACCCTCTCCGTAAAGTAGAATTTCCTAACATTGCCCCTGAATCTACCACCCCTCAACCTCAAATTATGTCCCCTGGTTTTACCATTTTCCTTTCTCTGGAAAAGATTTTGTTCTACGTTAATACCCTTTAAGTATTTGAACGTCTGAATCATATCTCCCCTGTCTCTCCTTTCCTCTAGGGTATACATATTCAGGGCTTCCAGTCTCTCCTCATACGTCTTCTGGCGCAAGCCTCCTATCATTTTCGTCGCCCTCCTCTGGACCGCCTCAAGTCTTCTTACGTCTTTCGCCAGATACGGTCTCCAAAACTGAACACAATACTCCAAGTGGGGCCTCACCAATGACCTATACAGGGGCATCAACACCTTCTTCCTTCTACTGACTACGCCTCTCTTTATACAGCCCAGAATCCTTCTGGCAGCAGCCACTGCCTTGTCACACTGTTTTTTTCGCCTTTAGATCTTCGGACACTATCACCCCAAGGTCCCTCTCCCCGTCCGTGCATATCAGCTTCTCTCCTCCCAGCATATACGGTTCCTTCCTATTATTAATCCCCAAATGCATTACTCTGCATTTCTTTGCATTGAATTTTAGTTGCCAGGCATTAGACCATTCCTCTAACTTTTGCAGATCCTTTTTCATATTTTCCACTCCCTCTACGGTGTCTACTCTGTTACAAATCTTGGTATCATCTGCAAAAAGGCACACTTTTCCTTCTAACCCTTCAGCAATGTCACTTACATACATATTGAACAGGATTGGCCCCAGCACCGAACCCTGAGGGACTCCACTAGTCACCTTTCCTTCCTTCGAGCGACTTCCATTAACCACCACCCTCTGGCGTCTGTCCGACAGCCAGTTTCTGACCCAGTTCACCACTTTGGGTCCTAACTTCAGCCCCTCAAGTTTGTTCAACAGCCTCCTATGAGGAACTGTATCAAAGGCTTTGCTGAAATCCAAGTAAATTACATCTAGCATATGTCCTCGATCCAGCTCTCTGGTCACCCAATCAAAAAATTCAATCAGGTTCATTTGGCACGATTTACCTTTTGTAAAGCCATGTTGCCTCGGATCCTGTAACCCATTAGATTCAAGAAAATATACTATCCTTTCTTTCAGCAACACTTCCATTATTTTTCCAACAACTGAAGTGAGGCTCACCGGCCTGTAGTTTCCTGCTTCATCCTTGTGACCACTTTTATGAATAGGGACCACATCCGCTCTCCTCCAATCCCCAGGAATCACTCCCATCTCCAGAGATTTGTTGAACAAGTCTTTAATAGGACTCGCCAGAACCTCTCTGAGTTCCCTTAGTATCCTGGGATGGATCCCGTCTGGTCCCATCGCTTTGTCCACCTTCAGTTTTTCAAGTTGCTCATAAACACCCTCCTCCGTGAACGGCGCAGAATCTACTCCATTTTCTCGTGTAACTTTGCCGGACAATCTCGGTCCTTCTCCAGGATTTTCTTCTGTGAACACAGAACAGAAGTATTTGTTTAGCACATTTGCTTTCTCCTCATCACTCTCCACATATTTGTTCCCAGCATCTTTTAGCCTAGCAATTCCATTTTTTATCTTCCTCCTTTCACTAATATATCTGAAAAAATTTTATCTCCCTTTTTTACATTTTTAGCCATTTGTTCTTCCGCCTGTGCCTTCGCCAAACGTATTTCTCTCTTGGCTTCTTTCAATTTCACCCTGTAGTCCTTTCTGCTCTCCTCTTCTTGGGTTTTTTTATATTTCATGAACGCCAACTCTTTCGCCTTTATTTTCTCAGCCACTAGGTTGGAGAACCATATCGGCTTCCTTTTTCTCTTGTTTTTATTGATTTTCTTCACATAAAGGTCCGTAGCCATTTTTATCGCTCCTTTCAGCTTAGACCACTGTCTTTCCACTTCTCTTATGTCCTCCCATCCTAACAGCTCTTTCTTCAGGTACTTTCCCATTGCATTAAAGTCCGTACGTTTGAAATCTAGGACTTTAAGTATCGTGCGGCCGCTCTCCACTTTAGCCGTTATATCAAACCAAACCGTTTGATGATCGCTACTACCCAGGTGAGCACCCACTCGAACATTAGAGATACTCAATCCATTTGTGAGGACCAGATCCAATATCGCTTTTTCCCTTGTGGGTTCCGTCACCATTTGTCTGAGCAGAGCCTCTTGAAAGGCATCCACAATCTCCCTACTTCTTTCCGATTCCGCAGACGGAACATTCCAGTCCGCATCCGGCATGTTGAAATCTCCCAACAGCAGAACCTCCTCTTTCCTTCCAAACTTTTGGATATCCACAATCAGATCCTTATCAATTTGCTGCGATTGAGTCGGAGGTCTGTAGACTACACCCACGTAGATAGAAGTTCCATCTTCTCTTTTCAGAGCAATCCATATCGCTTCTTCCTCTCCCCAGGTCCCTTGCATTTCGGTCGCTTGGATATTGATCTTTACATAGAGAGCTACTCCTCCACCTTAAAACATACCTCCCCCTGCCCTGTCGTACCTTTTTAATCCCCCTTATAACCTGGTGGTCCAGCGTGTATTGGCAGGAGCGAACGTTCTATGCTCCTGCCTGGGTCTGCGCCGCTTCCTGAATGGCTGCTGTCAGTTCTCACAAGTCTCACGAGAACCGATGGCAGCCATTCAGGACGTGGCACGGGTCCAGGCAGGAGGCAGAAAACTCGCTCCTGCCGATACACACTAGACCACCAGTGCGTCTTATGGAGTGAAAAACACGGTACACAAATTCGGCAGGCTGGATATGGCCCGTGGGCCGTAGTTTGCCCACGTCTGTACATTGGTTAGCGCACCTTTATAAAAAGACACTTTACATAGAGAAGTACAAAGATCACTGCAGGGCCTTTAAGCCTATTTCTCTAGATCCAGGCACAGCGTCTATTAAAGAACCATGGTGCTTTTACCTCAGCAAGCGCAAACTAGATTTCTGTATAAAGCTCCTATTTATAGATCATTGGCTTAACATTTTAATTTACTGTTAACCTGCAGTTTCTGATTCTCCTCTGAGCAGGACAAGGAATGATAGGGCTAGACTTAGCAGGATAGATTTGTGGCGCTTATTATACAGTAATCAGGTTTACAGCGATAAATGTTGCAAGAAAACATTTTAGACAAAAACAGATTAAATATTTAGGGGTAGATAAGTTATTCAGCCGGTGGCAGTGAGCGTTTTTTTTAGACCACCACCGGTGTTAGTCCCAAATATTCGATGCCAGGCACCAGCATTTAATAACTGGGTTTATGGAGGTGCCCATTTCTTATGTGGTTAACTGCAATATTCAGCACTTCTTCAAGCCAAGTATCCCCTAAACCTAACAAATACCAACCGAGTACTCCCGCCCAGACACCGCCCCAGACCCCACCCCCATAATAGTACTAATTGTAATGCAATTTCTTCCATCCATTTTTCATATACACACAATATAATGTCATTAATACATAATGGTAACCACAAAATTAAAAAAAACCCACAAAGCACACTGTAGGCAGAGAAAATGTTAATCATCATTTATATTCCGGGTTTTTTTTTTTCAAAGAGGTCAAGGTAGATGACTTTAAAATCTGCAATCAGTAACAACTATAGAAAAATAGACAAATATAGAGCAAAATATAGACAACAGATATAAATTCACAAAACTGACACATTTTGATCACTAAATTGAAAATAAAATTATTTTCCCTACCTTTGTTGTCTGGTGATTTCATGAGTCTCTGGTTGCATTTCCAATATTTCTTTCTTTCTGCCTCCTGCATGCTTCCTCACCATTCCCTTCCCCAACCAACATCTCTCTCTCTGTCCCTCCATGAGTCTAACTTTTCTTCCTCTCTCCTCCACCCCTATTGGCAATATGTCTCCCTCTCTCTCTGTTCATCTGTCTTGAGAGATCCAGGCATCTCTCCCACCCCCTCTACTGCCAAAGCCAACATTTCTCCCTTTCTCATCCCCCGGATCATGTGCAGCATTTTCCACCACTGCCCACCAGCCCCATGCTCAATTCTCCTTCTATCACCCCTCTCCAGCACAATGCCATATTTCTCCCTCCATCACTCTGTCCAACATTCTGTCCCTTGCATCCTCTTCAATCTGCCCTCTCCACCACTATATCCTACATTTCTCCCTCTCATCCTTCTATTCCACAAGCATCTCTACCTCACTCCTCTCTCTATGCCCAAATTTTCCTTTCTTCCTTTCCCAATGTGCACCATCTCTCACTCACACACTCATACCCATCAATTCTCCCTTTCTATTCCCTCCTTCCTATGTCTCAAGTTAGTACCCCTATGTGTCGAGTTCATGCTCCCTTCTCCCCTCCTCCCCTGAAGCCGACCCGTCCACAGAAGATGTGATCGACTGGCCTCTCCAATGTCAGAATTGATGTCGGGGAGGGGGTGGGTGGAGGGGAGGTAGGCCTGTGGGCTGTCAGTCACTGCACGCTCAATCGTGGCCCGTCCCTGCGTGGAGTTGCTGCTATGTTGGGGATGGAGCGTGTCAGCTCCAGCTTGCTGTCAGGGTCGGCTACGAGGGTGGGGGATGGTGCAGCGTGCCAGCAGGCAGTGGCGGCGGCTTCAGCGGGGGGATGACAGGGATCCCTGGTGGGAGGCAAGGAGGGATCCTTGGCGGCGGCCAGGTCATGTACCCTCAACAGGCGGCCTATGTACCCCCAATGGTACACGTATCGCATTTTTGAGAAACACTGGTCTAAGCAATACCACATAAAGATAGGACTGACTTTTATACAGACCGATATGGTTGTTTAACTTAGGTCAATGTCTCTTAAGCTGTGTGCCACAGAACAGTGGTGTGCCCTGAAGAGAATGTGGGTGTGCCATGTTCAGAATTTTACTTTATTTTTTTAAAATTCCTTTCAGATTAATACACTAAAATAGATGACATGTACATCGCGTACGTAAGAGTCTTTGTGCGCAAGGATACTTCCATCCAGACAAGCATCATTCTTTGACGCAATTGGTCCTTGAAAACTAATGGCAAGTAATTTTATTTTTTATGCAGTAGTTATCCTAACTTGAGCAACAAAGCAATAAAGGTTCTGTTACCATTTGGATCTTCTTATCTTTGTGAACTTGGGATTTTCAGCTCTGACAGATATTAAATTGAAAAAAAGAGAAGGACTGCAGATGGTGGATGATGAAATGCGTGTTTGCTTGTCGACCAAAGAGCCGCATTTTGAGTTAATTTGCACTCAAAAGCCAAGCTCATTCATCACGCTGATTGGCAATTCTATTCTATCTATCTACTTTAGTTTCACCGGTTACAATTAACCATACATAGCTTAAGGAACTTTAAATAAATAACTCTCAAAGTTAATTTTTGGTTGGTTTTTGCAATTTTATAATTTCAATTATAATGTGCCGTGATTAACATTAGCTCTGTTTAGTGTGCCAGAGCTTAGGTGGTTAAGTGCTGAATATTGGCACTTATTGTATAGGAATATACTTGAATATAAACCTAGATTTTGGGGCAAAAAAATGGCCCAAAAATGGGGGTCTCAGTTTATATTCGAGTCGTTCCCCTCTTAGACCCATCACAGGCCCCTTCCTGGGCTTACATTAAGCCCTGCTTGGTCCACAAACTGTGTGCTGGGGAAAGATTCCAGATGTGCCCGTGAGAGATAGACCGTATACATGTCTGTCATTGCCAGCACTGGCGCCTCTCCTCTTCTCTGCTCCCCGGTGTACTGGAATTTCAGGGTTACCTGATGGAGGGATTTCCAAAACCCGGCAGTTTGTCTGGGTTTTGGAAGGCCCCCCGAGCTCAGGGCTGCATCTGGAGGGCCTCTGAGCATGTGCGGACATTGACGTTGATGACATCACACACATGCGTCCGACATCCTCGGATGATGTCCGCGCATGCTCGGAGGCCCTCTAGATGTGGCCCGGAGTTTAATGTGCCGTGGTAAAAAAAAAAAAGTTTGTGACACACTACTCTAAGGATCGGCTTGGCGTGTGCAAATTTTTTTTTCATGTGAGCGACAAGTTCTACAAACCAACAATTTTTTCAGATTTGCAAGTATTTTTGTGGGCAGCCATGTCAAATCTGTGAAAAAAACTCCTAGAATGTATGAGCAACTGCTCACATGCTCAGCTTAGAGGGAGCATAGCCTTCGAGCCAATAAGTTGTAAGGAAAGCAAAAATGCCAAGCGAGTGGAGAGAGAGTGTGCTAGTCCCAGTCTTCAAGAGAAAGGGAGATACGCAGATTTGCGATCATTAAAGAATACTAATGAGGTGGAAGATGAAGCTGTGATAGAGGAAAGGGCATGAACTAAAAGATCATTGAAAACCAGTTTGGAGTCTGCCAAGGAAGGTCAACCAAAACCACTAGTTTCACCTTGACGAACCTGCTAGAGACATATAGAGAGACGTTACTGTACCAGACTTCTGGAATAGCCTAAATTTTGCTCCAATTGCACTTCAGTAGGAAAGCTATTTTATTTCCAGAACTGATCAGTTAAATCATCTTTGTTTTTGTTTTATCTTTCCCCCTGGTGATGCGACTGGCAGCATTTCCTAATTGTAACCACAGTTTTATTCTAGGATCATGAGCCACAATGAATAGTATTTTTTGGGACGAGGAGAATCTGAACATGGAGGGCAAGACTATAAAGTAAACGCTAAAGGGCTCATTTTACAAAGGTGCGCTAGCGTTTTTTTATGCGCGCACTGGATTAGCGCGCGCTAGCTGAGAATCTACCGCCTGCTCAAAAGGAGGCGGTAGCGGCTAGCGCATGCGGCAATTTAGCGTGCGCTATTCCGCACGTTAAGGCCCTAGCACGCCTTTGTAAAAGAAGCCCCAAGTTAAAGCGCAGATTACATATGTGATCCTGCCAGGACAGATAGGGAAAATGCGCGGGTACCTGAATGCAAAACCGCTTAGGCTGTAAGCGGTATATAAATACTATAAATGAATAAATAAATGAATGAATGAATGAATAAAACAGGTCATTAGACCAGTGTCTCTCAAACTATTTTTAGCTTCGGCACACTAAACGGAGCAAATGTTTTTTTTTGCAACACATCTAATATAATAAAACTCTAAGCCGCGCATGCGCACTCCCACCTGCGTGCGCCCGTTTTCTGTGAGCTGTAGGGCACCGCAGGTAGGAGTGCACATGCACGCGAAGCTCTCTCTCTCCCTCCCCCCCGAGGCGGATGTCGGCCGCGGCGGCTGTCGGCGGCCCGAGGCGGATGTCGGCCGTGGTGGCTGTCGGCGGCTGCAGGCCGCAGCGGCCGAACCCGGACGGTAGTTTACAATAAAACAGGCAAGTTGGCTTTTCAAACCCCCCCCAACCACCGCCGACGCAATATCTTTTAAAACCCTCCCCCCCAGCTTTGTGGTTAAGGCCTGGCTTCTTCGGGCAGCAGCAGCGTTTAAAATTCGCTGCTTTTGCCGGCTTCGAATGGTAGGGCATGGAGTTAAGGAGGAAGGTATGGGGGGGAGGAAAATACTGCACAGGGAAGTGGGGTGGGAGGGAAATGCTGCAGCACATAGAAATGGAGGGGCAGAAAAAGGAAGGGAGGCAGGGGGGAGCAGGAAAAAGGGGTTGATGGACAGGGGAAGAGGTGCTGATGGACAGGGGGGACAGAAAAATGAAGGCAGGCTTACTGCTGGACAGGGGGAGCAGGAAGGAGGTGATGATGGACAGGGGGGGAGATAAAACAAAGGGAGAAGGGCTGCTGCTGGATAAGGTGAGCAGTGATGGGGTGGTGGAGGACACAGGGGAGGTAAAAGGAAGGGAGAATGGACAGGGAGAGCAGGCAAGGGGTGGTGGTGGACAGCCAAGGAAAAAAAAAGAAAGAAAGAAAGAAAGACAGACAGAAATACAGAAAGCGGCTAAGGAGAGAGAAAACAAAATAAAGACAGACACACACATATATTCTAGCACCCGTTAATGTAACGGGCTATAAGACTAGTTGTAATTATAAATCACAAAACCAACAAAAAAATTTAATTTGAGTTATTTAATTAAAATTCTTTAAGCTGCGTATGTGTAATTGTAACAGTGATGAAGCTAAAGTAGATAGAATAGAATTGCTAATCAATGCGATGCATGTGCTTGTTTTTGAGTGCAAATTAACTCAAAACGTGGCTCGATCGTTGATAAGCAAACATGCATTTCATCATCCGGTCGGTCTCTTTTTTTGATTTAATTTCTGTCAAAAGAGCTGAAAATCTAAATTCGCAAAGATAAAAAAAAATCCAAATGGTTATCAAAGCCTCGATTGATTTGTTGCTCAAGTTTCACTGCTGCATAAAAAATAAAGTTACTTGTCGTTCATTTTCAAGGATCAATCAGGTCAAAGAATGATGCTTGTTTGGGCAATTGTATCCTTACACACATAGACTACAAAGCATAAAAATCGTCATATACAGCAAGACCCAAAATCAGGCGCACTGCGCCAAACCATCACTCCTGCAGGATACTAAACAAAGCGCACAGTAAAATTTACATTAGTTATCAATAAGTGAGGAACCAAATTTTCTCCGAGACACTAACAGTACATTTACTCCATAGCCCTTCAATATCTCTCCTCAGTTATCTCCCCCCTATGCTTCCTCCTTGTGAATTCCGTTCATCGGGTAAGTTCCTCTTATCTGTACCCTTCTCCTCCACTGTCGACGCCAGACTTTGTCCTTTCTTGTCACGCTGTTTCCCTGGAACAAGCTGCCTGAATCAATATGTCATGCTCTGCCTCTAGCAGTAATCAAATCCAAGCTAAAAGCCCACTTTTTTGAAGCCGCTTTCAACTCTTAATTCCCACTCACTCTCAGATACCTATACCCATTGTATCGTTCCTTCTACCAGTCTCCCCAACCATGAGATATCCTGTCTGCCTAAATTAGATTGTAAGCTCTTCAGAGCAGGGAGTGTCTATTGAATGTTAAATGTACAGCACTGCTTATGCCTTTCAGTGCTATAGAAATGATAAATAGTAGTAATAGTCCTGGGTGTCAGGTCAAAAGCGCGCTGGGACAAAGGCGTGAGCAGACAACTGAGCACAGCGCGGAGGTGCGCGCCGAAGAAAAAGACTGTTTTTAGGGGCTACGACGGGGTGTGTGGGGAGGGAACCCCCCCCACACTTTACTTTATACAGATCGCGCCGCGTTGTGGGGGGTTTGGGGGGTTGTAACCCCCACATTTTACTGAAAACTTAACTTTTTCCCTACGGGAGCTCAAGGCAGCCATTTCCTATGAGCGATCTCCACGGGGCAAGAGCATGGGAAGATCGCTCCTGCCCCGAAAATCCGCTAGACCACCAGGTAAGGCTTAAGGGGGGGGAGCTTACAGGACTTAAAATAGCCCCCCAATTTTTTGTTTTAAAAAAATCATGAACAACCGAATTCGCGGATTTGGAGGGGGAAGTGTACAGAGAATGGGGTATGGAAAACAAGTTTAGAGGTAGTATTTATTTTTAATGATTGCTGTTGTTAGGTGCCATCAATTTGTGCTCGAGTCCTAGCGACTTGATGAATTGTGGATCTAAAAATAAATCGTTTTTGTGCTAGTCTGGAAAGGTCCTCCAGCGTCATCCCCATGATTGTTTTCACCGTGTTTAGCCTTCCGACTGCAGGTCGCCCTCTTCACCTGGTTCCTTCGATCTTCCCAAACATGCTGTCCTTCTCCAGGGGTCTCTCTCTTCCGATGGTGTGACCAAAATAAGACTGTTGTAACTGCATCATGTGGGCTTCGAGTGACAGAGCCGGTTTGATCTCTTCCAGAATTGATTTCTTAATTCTTCTGGTGGTCCACGGTACACCTAAAATCCTTCTCCAGCACCAAAGCTCAAATTTGTTATATGTCCAAAACTGTGGATGGAGCAGGCAAATATATTTGAAATAAATGGGAGTGCGAAAAAGAAAGAAACCAATTGTGTTCGTGATCGTGACACAAAGTTAGGAAAAGGCTGAAGGTGCCTACGATTGCAGGGAAGATGAGAGAAAAGAAGAACAGTGTGGTTTAGATATGGGGAACAGAATATGAATATTACATCAGTAGAAGGTAAAGGAAATGCAAGTAGAGGGGGAAAAGACCCAGAGGAAACCCTTTAAAAAAAAAAAAAAAAAAGAATATGAAGACCTACAGTTCAAGCAGAACAACTGAACTTAAACAAGCAGTGTGGAGGAGGTCACTTAGGACTTTGAACTCTACCCATGCAACAAACATAAGGGCAGAAAGCTATTGTCAGCTCAGTTGCAGATACTGCAGGTTATATGTGCACCAGCGATGCATAAGAAGATAAGAATAGCCTTACTGGGTCATCAAGCTCAGTAGCCCATTCTTATGATGGCCAATCCAGGTCACCAATACCTGGCCAAAACCCAAGAAGTGGCAACATTCCATACTACCGATCCAGGGCAAGCAGTGGCTTCCCCCATGTCTCTCTCAATAACAGACTATGGACTTTTCCTCCAGGAACTTGTCCAAACCTTTCTTATAACCAGCTATGCTCTCCGCTCTTACCATACAATAAAAGGGTTGAGCACAGGTTTACCTCACGTGGCATACAGGACCTTACAATGCATTCAAACGAATGCATTAGATGCCATTAAGCATGCCACAGTGATGCACAAAATAAAAAGTGCCTGCAGAAGTGTGGTTACCATAAAAATTTTAACAGGTTCACAGCAGTATAGCTCAACCTGAATGCCCTTGTCTCATTAGCTTTCTGCACTGGTCCCTGCCAGACCTGACTCACCCTTCCTCCTTAAAAAAAAAAAAAAAAATTTCCTTCCCCCCTCACCCTCCCCCTGCCAATTCTTTATTCATTTTAACATTGAACACAAAGTGCAACAGATTAACCAACATTGGTATAAAAATAAAACAGCACTCATTACAATCAAATAACAAGATAAGTACATATCCCCCCTCCTTCCCACCCACCCATCCTGGATGTGTATAGCCTTCATTCAGAAATCAAAGTGTAATACTAATAATCAATTCTTACAAAATTTTGTTAATGGATCCCAAACCTCTTTAAATTTATCATAATGTCCCAATTGTAATGAATTCATACGTTCAAACTTATAAACTTGGCATAAGGTTTCCCACCAAAAGTTATAATTTAGCCTATCCCAATTTTTCCAGTTTTTTGTGATTAACTGCATAGCAACTCCTGTCATGATAAGAAGTAATCTATTCTTATTTGCATCAATTGGACTCTTGGGTATTAAAAGAATTCCAAACAACACGATGTCATATGACAATGACAGTGAAACTTCCAATACCATATTGATTTGACCCCCATATGGATCTCCAAAATTTAAGTATCAAGGGACAATAGAATAACAGATGATCCAGTGTCCCTATATCAAGATGACAGTGCCAGCATCGATTAGACTTAGAACTACCTAACTTTTGCAAATGAACAGGGTCCAGAAAATTCTATATAACAAAAAACCCCAAGTCTGTCTCATAGACGCCAACACTGTACATCTCATCCTCCAAGTAAGAAAAAAAAACCTTCCTAGTGTCTGGGCCCCACCCCACTATCCAACCTCCCTGCACCACTTTAAAAAAGAAATCCCTGGTCTCTAGGGCACTAAGAAGGAAAAACCTTTTCTGTACTCAATGTTGAGACATTAGGCCTAAACCAGCTTTACTGTATGTGGCAAGTCTGGAGTGAACTAGAGATATTTCATCCAGCAGAGGGGTCTAGACCATGAAAAGCAGACTAGAACAAGAAGGGACTTCAGAACTAATTTCTTGGATCAAAAGATAGCCGGCAGTGATATTCTTTGAGTAGTGTAATATACCTTTAAGCAAATGTAAAACTGGGTACCACTGGCAAGAGTTTCCCCTAAACATCCGTCATATTTGTTAAGGGACAGTGAAATGCATACTGATCAAGTGTAGGACGAGAGAACCCCAACATTGGTACATTTTTCAACTGAGCAGCAGGTAGGGAAACGTAACCCATTTCTGTCAGTGTGAGAAAATGGAAGGGCAGAGTCCCCTTGAGCAGCAGGGCTGTAGAATAGCTGTCAGAGGGAAGTGATATCACAGATCTCAGCCAGGGGAACGCAGCCCACAGTGTGTGCCACATTGCTGTTCAGATCCCAAGTTCTCGGGTTCCAAAACAGTATCTGTCTTAATGCAAAACCGTTAATTGATCGTGCATGCAAGATGCCTGGGTTTGGGGGTGGGGCCCTAGCGTTTGACTTCTTCCTTGCTTATCACCCTCTGCAGTGCTCACCGGCTTCTTAACAATAAGGATATAACAGTAGTGCTGGTGTGTGTCAAGACTCTGGAGTGGTACTGTACTGAGGGATGGAGATCCATCCTGAAGAAACATGGGACGCAAGGAATCTATAGATGGTTGTTCATGATGCAGTTCAAGAACACAGGCATACATTAAGCCAGGGGTTTTCAACCCCATCTTCAGGGACCACCTGGCCAGTCGGGTTGTCAGGATATTCACAATGAATATGCATGAGAGGTTTGTATGTACTGCCTTATTGGTATGCAAATCTCTCTCATGCATATTCATTGTGCATATCCTGAAACCCTGACTGGCCAGATGATCCCTGAGAAATGGGCTGAAAACCACTGCATTAAGATATAAAACATCCCTCCTGATAAGCAAATTAGTCAGAGCAGGATAACAGATAAGTACCAGGTCAGGAACCAGGTCTTTTCATTGGGGTGAGAGAGAAATGGGAGAAAAATGAATCTGGAGGGACCGACCTTTATATAAATCAGGAGACTGATGCAATAATGAATTCTTGTTAAAAAGGCCAGGGAGGTTTTAAGCCAGCTGTGCAAAACCTTTTTCTACAGGAAGAAATACTAACTTCAAAAAAGGTAGGGATCCAGCCAGGGCGAGGCCAACCATTAGGCAAGACTAAGTGATTGCCTAGAGCAGCAGCTTCACAGTTTGCAGTCAAACAGAACAATGGATCCTAACAGTTCCCCAAATTGAAAGAACTATCAGTGTTTACTTTTACTTGCAGGAAGAGTGGGCGGTTTTCAAATAGCCCACTTTGTGGAGGGGGAGGAAGTTATCAATGTGGGTTACGGTAAACCCAAGTTCTTAGTAACTCGTTGCACAAAACGGGATCTGTGCTAAGATAGCATGAGTTAGTTAGTTGGAAAATAAGGTGTCCTAATGGTAGCCCATACTGATCACTTTCTACTTTAACTGGATAAATAACTTTGGAAAATGTCCTCTTTAAATATATGTAAGTGCTACATACACCAATATTTAAAAGCATGATTAAGGGCCTGAAAGTTAATTTGGGCTAGATAGGGGTGCAAGAAGTTTGTTTAGGATGTCCAGTACCCTTTCACCAGCCCTGGATTCAGTGAGACTATCTGATATAAAGCAGAATAGCTTGATAAGAAATATTAATCATACAGAAACAAGCTGGGATTTCATTTCTTTATTTTGCATTACAGAGGAAGGAGCCCGTGACATTTGGAACGACGGGCTTTATGTGAATTATTCTCAAAACAGAAATGTGCATACATCAGTTCTTCAGGGTTTTTAACCCTACCAAGGCCATGTTCCCTTACCCCCCCCCCCCCTTTAAATAAGTAAATACAGAAACAAATCACGTTGGAAATCTGGAAAGGTCTAGTGTTTGAGAAAAGGTCGATCTGATTTGCTGCAAGAGATTGTGATTAAATTTCAATCCAGATGTTAACAGTCAGAAAAGTTGGAGAACTAAAGAACACATCCCTGCCTCAGCAGTCTATCATCTTTTTTTTCTTTTTACAGTTTAACTAATTCTTCTTGTGCATTTGATTGCAAAGCTATAAACGTTCAGTTTGCTTTTTTTTTTTTTTATTATTGCAGTGGGTTTGCTATGCACATTTTTTTTTTAAATCCAACTCTCAATTTCAGATTTGTGTCATCGTGCAGAAACACTCCCCTTTAACATTTGGAAAAATAGCCCAGCCCTATCAGCTTTGCAATTTCTGATCATAAATTACATGGAACTACAAAGCTTCTCCCCCAGTTCTTTTTTTTTCTCTCTTTTCCTTACCTGCTGTGCTTCATCCAGGGGAAATCACCGGGAAGTTGAGCTCAGCAAGCTTGAACCGTACCACAGAATACGTGGGTGTCTTTTGCCAGCTTTGTAAACTATCGCACGATGTCTCGATTAATTGGGGGGGGGAGGGGTGGGTGTAAAATGTCCACCACTTCTTCGTTTCAGGATGGCAGGACACCGAGGCTCGCGCGTTGTAGATTTCTCCCTGCTGTATTAGTGATTGCCATGTAAAATTCATGCATCGCCAGGGATCGCTTAGCCCTCTCTGAAACTTGATCCCAAGGAGAAAAAAAAACTTTTTGAAATTCAAGAAGAAGCCTAGGCGCTGAGAGCAGAAGGGTTGGGTTGACAGCTGTTCTGGCCATTGGCTTGGAAGGCTTTCTATAAAATAGCCAATAGGCAGAGGCCAGTGGGGCGGGCCTATTTCATGGGCGTTCCATGTGAGACGGGAAAGCGGGGAGAGACAGCTCTGGATTTCCCCCTACATTAGGTCAAGATAAACAAACACGGACCCTGAAGGATGAGTTTGAAGCCGGGATCCCTGCTCAGTTTGCTTTTGGTCAGGACAGAGTAGCTGTGTGTTGCAGTTGCAGGCACATGGTTGCCTTCTTTTGTTATGTGCAGTCTTACATCCTCATTAAAGTTCTACGCGGGTTACAGGCAACATACTATTACACAGAATTTTATATAGAGTTAAATATGTTTACAAAGGATTATACATGCTACATAGTTATTGCATTATACATAGTCTGAGGTAATATATCATAAATAGCAGCTGACCATAGACATTGTCTTTGTTTTGGGTGACATATTATTTGCAACCCCCCCCCCTTGCTGTAGACCATAAAGGGGTGCTCATAGGGTCAGCGTCATAGTATGGGAACTTCACTGCTTTGCTGGGGTTGAGCCTTCCACTCTGCCAGGTCCTGCCTTCTGCAGAAGCAGGAGGAAGGCTCAAGGCTGGTAGAGCAGTGAGTTAAGGCTGCTGACAATGAGAAAATGCCCTGAACAGGCTTCTCGTGGCCCGCTGGGACCTTCCCTCTGCTGTGTCACTGATGATGCGTCAGAGAGAAGCCCTGGCATAGCAGGCCACAAAAATCTCACGGTGGGGTGGGGGTTGGTTGGGTCCAGAGGTGCTGCACAGGGGGATGGGAGGGAGGGATGGAAGACTGCTATAGAGGTGGATAGGAGGAAGGGATGGAAAGCTGCTGTACAGGGGGATAGGAGGGAAGGATAGAAAGCTGCTGCACATGGGGGGGGGGAGAGAGAGGAAGAATTGTTGGACATGGGCTGGAGAAGATAAAGGGAGATGCAACAAAGTGGTAGAAAAGGGTGAGAGGAAAAATCCTGCATATGGTGGAGGGAAACATGCATGGAGAAGAGAGAAGGAGAAAGTTGGACATAGGGTAGAGGGCAGGGAGAGATAGTTTATGGGGAGAGAGAAAGAAATGTTGTACATGATAATGGAGGGGAGGAAGGGAGAGATACTGCATTGAGGGGAATAGAGAGGTTTGACCCATGGCAGAAGCCAGGGTGTAAGAAAGAGAGATGGTAGACAGTGGGAAAGAAACAGAAACGTTGGATATAGCAGTGGAAGGGAAGGTACAGAGATGGAAGATGGATGGTGAGCACAGAGAAAGAAGAAAACATCAAATGGGCAGGAGACCCTGGTGAGCGAATTAACAGAAGACAAACAGAAACCAGAGCCTGGAACCAACATGATTTGAATTTCAAAATGACCAGACAACAAAAGGTAGAAAAAATAATTTTGTTTTCTACTTTGTGATTACAATATGTCAGGTTTGAAATTTGTATCCTGCCAGAACTGGTGTTAGACAGCAAGCATGAGCTAGGACCTAAAAGAGAGAGGAAAGGACTTTTTTGTTTATTTTGTTTACACCACAGCGCTGGCGTGGGGTTGAAGAGGTTGTAACTCTTTGTAATGTTATATTGTAACACTGTGAATGTTAAACTGTAAATGTTTCCCCCTTTTTTTTTTTTTTTACTTTAGCCAAGTTTTTATTCTTTTTTTTAAACTTTTACTACATATTATTGTAAACCGTTTAGATATCTGTATGATAAAAGGTATATAAAAAATAAAGAAAACTTGAGGATGGGATATAAAAATAAATAAATAAAATTACTAAAAACATGTTTTTATATGGGTGTGTGTGTGTGTTTTAAAAAATGATCGGCCCTGGGTGTCACATACCCTAGGTCCTATTTAGGCCATCTTTTACAATGATGATTATCGTGGTGGGCCATGGTAATCGCTCTAACGCCCTTAGGGATTCAATGGTCATTGGAACATTTGCCATTCTGCAGCTGCTACTGCCCCTTTGTAAAAGGTTATGAGGGAGGTTAGTTTGTTGTCCAGGGATAATCTCCTGAAGAGAGCAGATCTGAAATCACTTTCCTGGGTATTCATTACCACAGATGCAGATCTGGTGGGTTGAGAGAAGGGACGCCAGTTGGATCCAGATTCACTTGACAGGGTTGATCTAGCCCTGGGTTTACCATATTGCTTGCAGGGCCTAGCTCTGATTTCCAAACTGGTTTTCCTAAGAACAGCAAGACTCGGGGATAGATGTTTTGGCCACACAGGGATCTCAAAGTCCTTCCTTGAGGGCCGCAATCCAATCGGGTTTTCAGGATTTCCCCAATGAATATGCATTGAAAGCAGTGCATCTCATGCATATTCATTGGGGAAATCCTGAAAACCTGACTGGATTGCGGCCCTCAAGGAGGGACTTTGAGACCCCTGCCCGAGCATAACCATGATTATTTTTAGTCAAAAGTTTTTACTGAAACAACATAAATGTTTATAGACTTTAAGGCTGGACAACACAAAGTAGTGAACCATGATGCAGTCTAAAAAAAAAAAAAAAAATCTAACCCTAAGACAAGGCAATCTGCTGCCTGAGGTGAAGGATGAGCTGGTGCTCTCCCCCCACCGAGCATCCAAAATGGGGGTGGGGCAAGGGCTGCCCCAACTATTATGCAAGACTGCAGCAGCTTCTTAGAGGGTAGTTGCTTCAGTAACACAGTAAATGACAGCAGAGCCTCGCGCACCACTCCTTTAAGGCCCAGGTCACCCATGTTTAAGGTGACCATATGTCCCGTTTTCAACGGGACCGTCCTGTTATTGGACCGACTGTCCTGTTGTCCCGACCCACAGCTTCAGGATGCTGAAATGTCCCATTTTCAGGCACAACGTCCTGAAGCTGTGTGCGGGGACAACGGGACAGGCGATCGCTTCCCCTCCCTCCAGCGTCGATTTAAACTCCCGGCCACCCACCGCCGCTGCACCTTCTTCTTGCCGCCCAGAAGCCTTCTTCCCGATGTCAATTCTGACGTCGAAGAGGAAGTTCTGAGTCAGCCAGGCAGCAATTGCCTGGCCCGGAACTTCCTCTCAGATGTCAGAATTGATGTCGGGAAGAAGGCTTCTAGGCAGCAAGAAGAATGTGCAGCGGCAGCGGGTGGACGGGGGTTTGAATCGGTGCTGGAGAGAGGGGAGGAGGGAGGCTGGCAGGCAATGGCAGCGGACCGTGTGGGGGGGGGGGGAGGTTTGAATCAGGTGCTGGAGGGAGAGAAAGAGGGAGGCAGGCTTTGGCGAGGGAGGGAAGTAGTCAAGCACGCTATGGCATGGCAAGGAGGGAGGCAGGCAGGCTAGCTTCGGGAGAGGGGATGGTACAAAGACTGGAAGGCAGTGAGGGGGACATAGGAAAGAGGCACTGAGGACACTAAGGATATAGGAAGTGGAACTAAGGACCTAAGGAGGCACTGGGGGCACTAAGGACACAGGAAGGGGCACTAAGGACATAGGAAGGAAGGAGGGAGGGAATAGAAAGGGATAATTGTTGGGCCTGAGTGCAGAAAGAAAGAAATGAAAGAAAGGATGCACAGTCAGAAGGAAATGCAACCAGAGATTCATGAAATCACCAGACAGCAAAGGTAGGAAAAATGATTTTATTTTCAAGTTAGTGATCAAAATGTGTCAGTTTTGAGAATTTATATCTGCTGTCTATATTTTGCACTATATTTGTCAATTTTCCTATAGTTACCGAGGTGACATTGCATATTTTAAAGTCACCTGCCTTAACATCTTTGAAAACTCCCCAAATATAAATGATAATTAATATTTTCTCTGAATATACTGGTGCTTTGTGGTTTTTTTTTTAATTTTATGGTTACCATTATGAATTAATAAGATATTATGTGTACAGGAAAAATGAATGGAAGAAATTGGGGGTGGGATTGGGGCGGGACTAGGGCCGGAATGACAATTAATAGATGTCCCGTTTTGATGAAAAAAATAAATGGTAACTTCACCTATGTTTAAAGCAAAACAATAGATCCTGCCAGACAAACCCAAAGAACCGTGTTTCTCGCCACACATACTTTAACCTGCTTTTCAGCAAAAACACAAAGGAAATATATAATGCTCAAACAACATGGAGCAAAATGAGAAAGAAAGCAAAAGACAAGCTCAGTTTAACACACCATAACAAAATTAGTTATTTGGGAGATGATATTTGACCTCCACACAATGTGCAGATCAAAACTAGAACATTTCTCCATGGAAGTCACCATACAAAAAAAGATCCTGATTTTCATGTTATCTGAGCAATAGCAACACAGAGCTCTCCACTACTAGGCACATTGTGAAATACAAAACCTGGAGAGGGGCTCCATATTTTGTACTGAATACAGTACAAAGACATCTGCAATTAATATTGCCCAAAGCTAACATATTTCAATTAATAAATCTGGAAAAGGGTGGCTGCTAAACCCTTTCCATAAAAACTGACTCAGGAATGCTGTTGCATAAAAGTTACAGATTTATTACACAATAAGAAGCAGCATGTAAAAAGAAAGGCTGTTACTTCATCTGCAGTGGCAACTGTCAGAAGGACAACTTTGTTACATCAACAACTTCTATCGTACCAAGCAGCCTTATGGGGCAAAGACCTAGGAAAACTAATCACACACTCAAACAACTATAGTGAATTTAGGAAACACCTAAAAACATTCCTGTTCTCGAATTACATAGGTAACAAATAAGGACAATAGCCCCCTTCGTAATTCCACCCCATATCTGATCTTGTAAACTGTTAACCTCTAATCTCTAAACTATGAATGTTCCAATCAATTTATGAAACTTTTCTAACTCATTGTAAATAGCACGGGACTTCCCGGTCCGGCAGTATATAAACTGTTGCTATTATTAATGTTGTTAATATCAGATGTTCACTGTTATACTCTGTAATTCGCTGTCTGTACAGTTTCTCCTCATTGTAAACCGCCTAGAAGTCGCAAGATTGTTGGCGGTATATAAGAATAAAGTTATTATTATTATTATTATTCTCTGAAAGGTATTAAAAGCACTGGGAAGCTTAGTAAATCTTGTACTTTTAATTGGTGAGAATTTGGAATGGACTTCTAAATTCTCTAAGACTGGTAGATCAATTATTTAAATTTCGAAAAAGTTTAAAAACCTGCTTGTTTTCACAAGAGTTAATCTGATTTTAGCTGTCATATAGTAATTTTAAGCAATTCAATATACTTTTTTTCTAACTTTTTCCATCCATCTAATCTAACCAATTTCTGTTTTTACTTGTTATGTTTCATTTTTTAATGAACTGTAAACCAAGTCGAGTTCCATAGAGAGTAGCATCGGTATATAAAACGAAGATTAGATTAGATACAATGCATAGGCCTCATGCCTGGCCTGCTGTCCATTGTTTCATCCCTGGTCAGAGAAAATAGGAAAAACAGGACTTATTGCTGACTGCTTTACACCTGCAGGCCTGTCTCTGTGTCCCAGCTAAGCACCAGTATTATAATTTTCTTTCTATACAGCAAGCACTGGTCTTGTCTGTGCTATGTTGTAACACCTGCGCTGTGTACTATATGTTCCTTATCTCGAACAACAGAGGCAGGAGGAAATTGCCACATATGAAAACAGCTACAGAATTCTTGTAAAGATGAATTTATATAGAAAACAAGCTTGGCCTGTCTTTTGTAAAGTCTTGTTTTTAAAGACCTGTAGTCATATCCCGAGGGTCCTCAGGAAAGGGGTCCAACTGGAATTCTCCTTCATTCCCAAATAAAAAACTTTATTCTGAAAATGGTAAAACCAGAGGACATAATTTAATGTTGATGGGTGGTAGATTCAAGAGCAATGTAAGGAAATTCTACTTTACAGAGAGGGTGGTAGATGCCTGAAATATGCTCCTGAGAGAGATAGCGGAGAGGAAAATGGTGACAGAGTTCAAAGAAGCATGGGATGAACACAGAGGATCTAGAATCAGGAAATAATATTAAATATTGAACTAAGGCCAGTACTGGGCAGAAATGCATGGTCTGTATATGGCCGTTTGGGGGAGGATGGTCTGGAGAGGACTTCAATGGCTGGGAGGGTGTAGATGGGCTGGAGTAGGTTTTGATGGATATTTCGGCAGTTGGAACCCAAGCACAGTACTGGGTAGAGCTTTGGATTCTTGCCCAGAAATAGCTAAGAAGAAAAAATTTAAAAAATGTAAATTGAATCAGGTTGGGCACACTGGATGGACCATTCGGGTCTTTATCTGCCGTCATCTACTATGTTACTATGTTAAAAAGGGAACCAATATGTTAGCAAGAGAGGCACAAATGGTACCCAGATACTTCTCACTCAAACTTCCTCTCTACATTCCAAGTCGAGCGCTACGCTGCCAATGTGAGTACGCCTACATGCACCATCAGGACACACCCTCCAGCTCCAAACAGCCCGACAGCTATCCTACTCCCGTTTCCTCCTAAACCTACGGAACAACTTCCCGCCACACATTAGATCTCTTGAGGGACTTTTAAGCTTCAGGAAAGTCATAAAAACCCACCCACATCTTTACCTAACCACTTCCCTCGCCCTCTAGCTCCCATGCCCTCTCCCCCGCACATGCCTATGCGGAATAACCCTCGTGACCATGACACTAGAAGATTCGTGAACATCTATGTTTAAACAATGCTCTATCATGTTATAATCTTGCATTTGGTTCACTCTTTATACAATGTTTGTAGTCTTATAATTTTATACAATCGTATCCCATGCAGTATATTCTGTAACTCCATACAATGCTCCTAATGTAGTCTTACATAACTACATTGTAACTCCTTAACTTTAAATCTGCAACCCGTTCTGAGCTCTTTGGGGAGGATGGGATATAAAACAGAATAAATAATTAAATAAATGACTAGATATACTGCTTGTAAAATCATGCCCATGCCTATTTATTTATATGTAGCAATTATTAGCATTCTGCAGGATTATATAAAGCAAAGGGCTACTTAGGAGTCACACACATTTGTAGCTCTGATTCAGTTGTAGATTGGCTGTCCCCTAAATCTCTTTCTCATGACCATAACATTTCCTGTGTGAGTGTCCTGCATCTCTCTCCCCCACTGCCACCCATTCCAGCTCTCTCTGATTTATTAACTGTATTATTCTCTTGAGAGGTGAGAAGCATGACTGGAAAACTTGAAAAGACAGAAGAACAGAAGAAAATGGTGGAAACGATGAGAGGAAGGCAAGTAAAAAGAAGAAAGCTGTGAATTTAGCAGATCAATTAAATCTGTTCTTAATAGATTAGGTGGTTAATTTAAAAGCTGTATTTATATTTTGGAATTCTGAAAACTAGAAAGTAGACATCCATAGTGCATGGAAATTCAGTTTTGATTTTATAAAGCCAGGGTATGGATATCTAAAGCTGAAATATGTCCATATAGCAAGGGGGCATGGTCTGGGTACGTTTTAGGTGAGACCAGGGAGCAGTGGTGTACCAAGGAGGGGAGGGGAATGGCGGTTTGCCCCAGGTACAGATCATAAGGGGCAGATCTGGGGTTGGCATCGGCTTCATGGCCCGGGAACTTCACTGATCTGCCGGCGTCGGTTCGACGTTAGCAGTGCAGCGAGTTAAGGCTGCCAACAATGAGAGAATTGACATACCTTTAGGCCTGCCTCCTAAAGCAGCAGTAGCGGTGGCCGGCTGTTGGAGGCAGCTCTGAACAGGCTTCTTGTGGCCCTAGACCCTCCGAGGTCTTCCCTCTGCCGCATCACTGCTGACGTGGAAGAGAGAAGCCCTGGTGGGTCAGGCCTTTAATGGCCAGCCACCACCGCTGCTGCAGTTGGAGGCCCAAAGATATGTCAAATCTCATGGTTTGGGGAGAAGGGTGGGGTCGGTCAGGTCCGGAGGTGCTGTACAGGGGGATTGGAGGGAAGAAAGGAAAACTGCTACACAGGGGGATAGGAGGGAGGGATGTAAAACTGCTGCACAAGGGGAAACGAAGAGAGAGGAAGAATTGTTGGTCATGGGCTGGACAAAAGGAATGGAGATATAACAAAGAGGTAGAAAGGGGTGAGGGAGAAATTTTGCATATGGTGGAGGGGAGGGAGACATGCATGGAGAATAGAGGAGAAATATGGGACATAAGGTGGAGGGCAGGGAGAGATGGTGCATGGGGGGATAGAATGAAATGTTGCACATGATAATGGAGGGGAGGAAGGGAGAGATGCTCCACTGAAGGGAATAGGTTGTTACCATTGTGGCCGACACTAAAAACGCTAGTGCGGCTTTGTAAAGGAGGGGGGGGGGGGGTTCAATAAAGTTACTAAAAATATTTTTTTATATTGGGGCGGGGGGGGGGGGGGGTTAAAAATGATCAGCCCCGAGTGTCACATACCCTAGATATGCCATTGCTAGGGAGGGGCCAAAATATGGGCATCCAGTTCTGATTGCAGAAGAATTAGGGATGTTCATGTCCAAAAAGTTGGACCCTTCATTGCCTCAGGCGAAAATAAGTATCTATCTAGCTTTGATTGTAACAACGGAAAAGTGATACTTCAAATCCCATTCTCTTATTCTCTTACAGAAAGGTACTTTTTTTTTTTTTTAATATCTTTATTCATTTTAGAGCCAAAAATAAGTGCAACATATACAAATACAGACATTTTACACTTTAACAGCACTTAGGGCTCCTTTTATCAAGCTGCGCTAGCGGTTTAACGCTCGTAATAGCCTGTGTTAAACCGCCGTCCATGCTAGCTGCTAAAGCCTTCCTTGAGCAGGTGTTAGTTTTTTGGCCAGCGTGGGGGTTAGCGCGTGATTAAAAGTCACGCGTACTAACCCCGCTAGCGCGGCTTGATAAAAAGAGCCTTTAAATTCTATCAAAAATATATTTTATGACAAATACATATATCATCCCCCCTTTCTACATATCCAACAATTGCACTCAAATTAAAAGTATTTCCCCACCCTGGACGTGTATGATCAAAGGGCAAAATCAACAATCACTCCTTACAGAATTTTATCAATGGCTCCCAAACATTCATAAATTTCCTATAATGTCCCTGTTGTATGGCCATCATATGTTCCATTTTAAAAGTGTGGCATAGGGATTCCCACCAGAAAGTATAATTTAACCAATCCCAGTTTTTCCAGTTCCTCAAAATGAGTTGTATGGCAACCCCTGTCATAATAAAGAGAAGTTTATTATTATGGGTAAGATATTTGGCTTTTAGCCCTCATTAACATGCCAAATAGCACGGTATCGTACGTCAATGCCACTGGATTTTTCAATAATTTATTCACTTGACCCCAAATGGATCTCCAAAATTTAAGTATCAAGGGACAATAGAACATTAGATGATCCAATGTCCCCACGTCGAGATGACAGTGACAGCATCTATTAGTCTTAGAACCATCCAATTTCTGTAAACAAACAGGGGTCCAAAAAGATCTATGTGTCTCATCTGAATGTCAATAATCTTTGAGCCCTATAATTTGGATATTATGACCTCATCTCATTGCTATAGCTCTCAGTTCCTTAAATATTATTATTATTTTTCCTTATAATTTCGCCAATTTTCTTAATTCTTGGATCTTAATTTGAGGACTTGAGCATAAATAGTATATTTGTTAACTTAGGATTTATATTTGTATTGTATTTGATATCTATTCTATTCTTGCTTTCTGTACAAGTGTAATACTTGAAATTCAAATTGAAAATAATAAAAATTAAATAAAAAAAACAAAACAAACAAAAAAAAAAAACCAAAAAGATCTATGTAACAAAAAAAGCCATGCTTGTCTCATAGATGCAGACGCCGTTCATATCATCCTCAAAGTCCAAATTCATGGCCATTGAGACGCAGAAATTTGCTGCTTTATCTCAATGCTCCAAATGTCATGAAGACCAGTCTTTGGTTTCTTATTCAAAAATTCAGATATTAATTTGTACCACTGAGTGGCCTAATGTCCCAGAAAGGTACTCTGATTAAACAATTTTCCACTGGATGGAGTAAGAGAAGTCACAGTCAGTGGCGTAGTGAGGGTAAGAGGTGCCTGGGGCAGTGGTGCCCCCGCCCTCCTCTCCACCCCGCTTCTTCCATGCACCCCTGCTCCTTCCCTGCCCCCCACACCACATTTGCGCCCTCCCTCTCCTGTACCGCTTTAAATCTTCACCAACACAAACAGCTTCTCTGGCCTGCTGCTCGCACTGATGTTGGCTTCCCTTCTGACATTACCTCCTGACCCCGTGACCCGGAAGTGATTTCAGAGGGGGAGCCAGGCTGGTGCAAGCAGCAGGCTGAAAAAGTTGCTCACAATGCTGTAGATTTAAAGAGTTAGGGTGGGAAGGGAGGGAGCAAGCGTGGGGGTGGGGGTGGAGAGGTGCCAGAGCCTCCACCAAGATATCTATATGTGAGAAATAAATTTTAAATGGTTAAATAAGTGATTATATGAAGTGTAATTATAAGTTAGCTCTCTATGGTGTATCAAATGATGTTTTAATGTATGAGAGCTATTGAATAGAAATGATAAATCGCATGGTTATTTAATAAGTAATGAATATGCATGAGGCAGATTTGCATATAATAGAAGTGACAGGCATCCAAATTTGCTTCATACATATTCATTAGGGATATCTTGAAAACTCGACTGGCTGGGGTCTCCAGGACAGGTTTGAGAACCACTGATTTATACATTAAACTGATTTTGCGGTTTGCTTTTATTTATTTATTATTTATTTTAAAAGTTTATTTACTGCATATATCCTAAGCAGTTCACATAAAAACATACCTATAAATTTGACTATACAAACATAGTAATCATAAAGGCAAGTCCTACATAACTTGAAATAACATCAGAGTACATAAAGCAAGACCTATAAGCCAACTTCTCAACTGCAGTCAAACCCCATCACATAAATGCATTGACAAGCATGCATGGATGAATACATATCTCTAACCCACTGTGTTACAGTCTATTTTACCTACCAAAGATCTCCCTTTCTGTCCTGGCAGGTATTTCCCTTTCTACTACCAGCTCCAGTCGTTTGCTTGAGGACATAACATAAGATTTGCCATACTGAGAAACATTGACGGTCCATCAAGCCCAGTATCCTGTTTCCAACAGTGGCCAACCTGGGTCACAAGTACCTGGCAAGATCCCAAGGAGTAAAACAGATTTTATGCTGCTCATCCTAGGAATAAGAAATGGATTTCCTGAAGTCCATCTTAATAATGGCTTATGGACATCTGTTTTAGTAAATTAGCCAAACCTTTTTTAAACCCTGCTAAGCTAACTGCTTTCACCACATTCTCTGACAACAAATTCCAGAGTTTAATGACCCATTCAGTGAAGAAATAGTTTCTCTGGTTTGTTTTAAACCTACCACTTAGTAGTTTCATTGCATGACCCCTAGCCCTAATATTTTTGGAAAGAGTAAACAAGTGATTCACACCTACCCTTTCCACTCCACTCAGTATTTTATAGGCCTCTATCATATCACCCCTGAGCTGTCTCTTCAAGCTGAAGAGCCCTAGCTGCTTTAGCCTTTCAAATCCAGGACTGGCCATAAATATCTCCAGTCTGGAACTGGGTAACTTGTCATTGCTACAGATGCTAGATGAAATTCTGCATTCAGAGGCTTGGGGAGACAGCGGGATGGTTGAATACCATTAGTAGAATCCATCGTTCATTAGCAATCAAAGAATGGAAGTGATCACCACCCGAAATGGCTTCCTGAGGCCTGAGGTTCTGTTAAAATCTCAAGGTTTGGGTTTTGTACTGAAAGGAAATGGTTCCAACAACAAGAGTTCAGGAGATCTTAAGCTTTTATGATTGCATTGTCTTGACTCGAGGGAGGATATAACCAGAGCACTTTGAGTAACAGCTGTGTAAACAAAATCTTGACATTTTCCAGTAGCTAGTGGTAATTAGCTACAATTCTTTGTAATGTGGTTGGCAGATCATATGACATAGGTTGCGTGACAACTAGGTTCTCTAGATAGGAAATATTTATAGTTTGCTTAGGAATATATCCATTTTGAAGAATAGTTGTATACCTCACTGATAAATATTGTGCTTCGACCTTTGATTTGTGCAAGAAGGACTTTGGAATGTGTCCTTTCCCCACTGTGTAAAGTGATAATGTTGGTAGTGGTTCGCTCAGGCTGGGGGTGAAACCTAGTGTCTGGAAATTTCCACCAGTCATTCAGCCAGATGTACTAAAACAGTTTTTATCCTCATTTCATGTCTATGGGAAAAATGCTTGGTGTATTCAGTTCTCATCATGTGACCTGAGAAAGTTTACTTCCCCATGCTCATGTCTGTATGACACAGACCTTCCAATTACACGATTTGGCTAGCGTGGTCCTGTGTATGCTGGATGTGTGACAAAGGCTATCACCTGATAAAATGAAAGGGCATTTCTGACTGGATATTAGCAATGTGCTCAGTTTACGTAGAGCATTCCAAACAATAGCAATGGAACTTCCCTAAAAAATGGTGCATGGTCTACATCAAAATCATATGAGATGAGGAGGCGATAGACGGGGGACAGTGATACAAACATTAGCTTTTTCAAAGGCACATGAAGCAAACCTGTTTCAGGGAAAGAATGATCTAGATCAGGGGTGTCCAACCTTGGTCCTCAAGGGCAGCAGTCCAGTTGAGTTTTCAGGATTTCCCCAATGGATCAAAATTTGGTTGGCAGGTAGAAAGCAAAGGGTAGGAGTGAAGGGCCACTACTCAGACTGGAGGAGGGTCACGAGTGGTGTTCCGCAGGGGTCGGTACTCGGACCGCTGCTGTTCAATGTATTTATAAATGATCTAGAAACAGGGACAAAGTGCGAAGTAATAAAATTCGCAGACGACACCAAACTATTTAGTGGAGTTGGAACTAAAGAGGACTGTGAAGATTTACAAAGGGACCTGAACAAACTAGAAGAGTGGGCGACGAGATGGCAGATGAAGTTTAATGTAGAGAAATATAAAGTCTTGCATGTAGGAAACGGAAACCCGAAGTACAGCTATATGATGAGAGGGCTGGTAATGGGTGAAAGTACCCAAGAAAAGGACTTGGGGGTTATAGTGGACAACACAATGAAGCCGTCAGCACAGTGTGCAGTGGCCTCTAAGAAGATGAATAGAATGCTGGGTACTATCAAGAAAGGTATTACAACCAGAATGAAAGAAGTTATCCTGCAGTTGTATCGGGCGATGGTGCGCCTGCATCTGGAGTACTGCGTCCAATATTGGTCACCGTACCTTAAGAAGGATATGGCGATACTCGAGAGGGTTCAGAAAAGAGCGGCACGATTGATAAAAGGTATGGAAAACCTTTCATATGCTGAAAGATTAGAGAAACTGGGGCTTTTTTCCCTGGAGAAGCGGAGACTTAGAGGGACATGATAGAGACTTACAAGATCATGAAGGGCATGGAGAAAGTGGAGAGGGACAGATTCTTCAAACGTTCGAAAACTACAAGAACGAGAGGGCATTCGGAAAAATTAAGAGGGGACAGATTCAGAACCAATGCTAGGAAGTCTTCTTCACCCAAAGGGTGATGGACACCTGGAATGCACTTCTAGAGGGTGTGATAGGACAGAGTACGGTTTTGGGGTTCAAGAAGGGATTATCAGGGGTGTCCAACTTGCAGCCCGAGGGCCCCGTGTGGCCCCGTGAAGTATTTTGTGCGGCCCTGGTTGAGAGCAATGTGGTGTTTTCCTCTGCTGCCCCTGGGTGTTTACCGTCTTGCTGTCTCCCTCCTCTGTCTTGCTGCAGCATTTATGCGGCCCCAGAAACATTTTTTCCAACCAATGCGGCCCAGGAAAGCCAAAAGATTGGACACCCCTGGATTAGATAATTTCCTGAAGGAAAAGGGGATGGAGATGATGCGGTATACAAACCTAAGGATTAGATTAGATTAGATAAAAGGGTATAGATAGAGGATTACTATAGAGGGCCTGGACCTGATGGGCTGTCGCGTGAGCGGACTGCTGGGCGTGATGGACCTCTGGTCTGACCCAGCAGAGGCACTGTTCTTAATATGCATATGTTCTTAATATTCATGAATCTGTTTGCATGCACTGCCTTCACTGTATGCATATTCCTTGGGGAAATTCTAAAAACCCAACTTGGCGAGGGCCATCCCTGAGCTAGATCAAGAGATCACATGGTAGGAGGCTATAAGGAGGTAGATTTTAGAGCAGCATCAGAAAATATTGCTTCACAAGAAGGGTGGAAGCTACATGTACTAGCCTCCAAATAGGTAGTGGAAAGAAAAAAATAGTAGTGGAATTCAAGAGAGCATGGGATCAATGGTGTAATAAAGTTGCCATCATCGTGGGGATACTAGTGCCTCTCCTCCTCTCTGCCCCCCCCCCCCCCGTACCGTAGGAGTTGCTGCTCACTGCTACTGGTGAAGATTTCAAGAGGTGCTTGGGGGAGGTGTGCGTGGCGGGTAAGGAGCAGGCAGGGGGGAGGGACAGGTTCAGCGGGGATGAGTGTGTGTGTGTGGGGGGGGGCACATGGCTCAGTAATACCAGGTGCCACCATCCCATGTGCCTCCTTCCCTTGTTATTCTGCTGCCTTGGATAAGCACAAAGATTTCCTGGTTGTGAAAAAATGATAGGAAAACTGGAGATCAGCTGGGGTTCTCTGGCATTGTAGTTAGGGTTGACTCCATGCTCCAGTCATAGGCCCATACCCCAATTGAATTTTTGAAACTTTTTAATAAATAGACCTTAAGTGTAGTGACTAAAATTCAAAACTCTTAAAGGTGAAGTTAAGATATTAAAATTCAGTCCTATTCACAGTGTATCCTTATTCAATAGGCAGCTAAATCACTTATCTCAATCTGCTTTTTCTTTTTTTCTTTTTTAAAGGCTTCCACGTCAAGTTCTTTATTTAGCCTATTTAATGGCTAAGCCGACGCGGCCAGCGTTTCGTGGACACCGTTGCTAGTCCACTGCGTCAGGGCCAATAGCCAGCAAACATCTATAATAAAATATAGGCATTAATACCACATCAAAAATGTTATTTAAACAAGATATAGAACGGTACTTACTCAATACTTTATAACTGCCAGGTTTTACAAACAGGTTTTACAAACAGGTTTTAATATCTTAACTTCACCTTTAAGAGTTTTGAATTTTAGTCACTATACTTAAGGTCTATTTATTAAAAAGTTTCAAAAATTCAATTGGGGTATGGGCCTATGACTGGAGCATGGAGCTATAGAAATACGCTGACAGTTGAGTCTGTGATAGGACTACGCGTATGCTCCGAATCTGAGGCCCTCCTCTAAGTTTCCTACACAGTGGATATATCATGTTAAGTGGTATTTTTCTCTATATGAGTAAGTGATTTTTTGACCACTTGGGTTAAGTACATTTAGATTGTAGTTAGGGTTACCAGACATCCAGATTTCTCCTGATATGTCCTTCATTCGAGGACATGCGCGGAGGTCTGGACAGCTTTTCAAAACCCGGCACTTTGTCTGGGTTTTGAAAAGCCTCCCTCAAAATCGCCCTCAGCACTGCATTCCTTTTGGCTTTTATGTGTACATCCCTGAGGAAGGCTTTTATAGCCGAAACACGGACCGTATTGCGGTCCAGTACAAAAGGATTAAAGACTCTCTGATAGGCTTGCATTGCTATTTATTTATTTGTACATGTTTTATCCATTTATATGCTTTTAATAAATTGATTGTCCTTGTGGCTGATGTGATGTGTCCCTTCCCCACTCTCTTTTGTGGCTTCAGCTGTGAATACACAACAGAAATATTTGTTAAATAAGTCAACCTTATCTTTATCAGCTTCTACATATTCCTCCCCTTCGTCTTTGAGTCTCACAATGCCACTTTTGCACTTCTTCATAACACTAATATATCTAAAAAATGTCTTGTCCCACCGATTTTCTTCCATTTGCATCTTTGCTTTCCTGACTACTCGACCAGCCTCTCTTAACTTTTCCAGATAGGTAAAAATATCTTCTTCTTTCTGCATCTTTTGTAGCTTATGAAAGCTAACCTCTTTTTCCTTACCTTCTTAGCTACTACTTTTGAGAACCAAAGTGACTTTCTTTTCCCCTTACTTTTACTTACTTTCTTTACAAAATGGTGTGTTGCCCTTGCAATAGCTTCTTTCAGTTTTGTCTACTGCTTTCCTACTTCTTCCAGATTTTCTCTCTAGCTTTCGCTGTCACCTTTTCAGCCTGTTTGGCCACCTTAAGATCATCACATACAATCACACCCAAGTCCCGTTCTTCCATCATGCACATAATTTTTTCACCCCCCTAAACTGTACCGTTCCCTCTTGTTTTTGCAACCCGAATGCATGACCTTGCATTTCTTAGCATTAAATTTTAGTTGCCAAATTTCAGACCATTCTTCAAGCTTCACCAGGTCTTTCTTCATGTTATTCACACCATCTGGCGTATCTACTCTATTGCAGATTTTGGTATCATCCGCAAAGAGGCAAATCTTATCCAATAACCCTTCAGCAATATCATTTATAAAAATGTTAAAAAGAACAGGCCCAAGAACAGAACCTTGAGGTACACCACTGGTAACTTCTCTTTCTTCAGAGCGATCTCCATTGATCACTACCCTCTGTTGCCTTCCATTCAACCAGTTTTTGACCCAGCCTGTCACTTTGGGACCCTTCCCAAGGGCACTCAGTTTATTTATTAGATGTCTGTGTGGAACACTGTCAAAGGCTTTGCTAAAATCTAAATACACCACATCTAGCGCACATCCTCTATCGAATTCTCTGGTCACCCAGTCAAAGAAATTGATCAGATTTGTCTGACAAGACCAACCTCTAGTGAATCCATGTTGCCTCCGGTCCTGTAATCCACAGGATTCCAGAAACTTGACCATTCTCTGTTTTAAAAGTGTTTCCATTAATTTGCTTACCACAGAAGTCAGACTTACCAGCCATTCATCTCCAGGATGCAAGCTTCTCTGCCCTGGCCTTTACCCTTGACTGGCAGGGTCGATGAGAACACAACCTGCACACCTGACTGCTTCATCTTCTCTCTCAGAGCCACAAAGTCACTTTTGATATGTTCGGAGGGGTACCTAGTAATTAGTGTGATTATGGTTGAGCAGTACTGGATAATAGTCATTAGGCTTGATGAGTCTCGGCAAGCTCTCCGTAACATCTTCAGTTTTGGCACAAGGCAGACAGCACACCTCCTGGGACATCATGTCTAGTTGACAAATGGATGTCTCTGTACCCCTCAGAAGGGAATCACCAATCAGCACTACCTTTCACCTCCAAGTGGTCACGGATACAGCAACTTTGGGGGTTTCAAGTTTTGGTCCTTCCTCTCCCTGGGATGCTCTTATCTCCTCCACTTCCAGGGCTGCACACTGGTTCTTCAGTTCCAGCTGAACCAATAATTAAAACCCAGAACACATCACTGTTAAAAATAATCATTCGTTGGATACATACAGCTACACAACAGTAGGCTTTTTAGCTCAGCAACTTATATTTTAAAAAATTCCTTTTGTTTTTATGTTTTCTTTCTCATAAATAAGATTAAAAGCAAGTTCTTACATTGTTTAAGCATAATTGGTATCGTAAATCCGCCTGCCAGTGCAATATAATAGCTTTGTCCATGTCACCAAGCATTGTTAAAACTTCCCCAGCATTGGTTAATGTTACAGTAGGTATGCTAATGAGGGCTTCCAACGTTTCATGAAAATTAATAGGCTCTTGCTTATGAATGGTGCAGAGACACAGCAGGAGTTAGGAATGAACAGCGATCTGAGTATAGAGAAGACCATTCATGAAATATAATACAAAATATTACAGTGAACGCATCAGGTAGATCTGCCTGTGTGATCACAGTGCACATAGTATAACATCACATCAGCATGCTTGTGGCATGGACCTGTAAATATGGAAAACGGTGCTAATGCCATGAGAGTAATTTAGCAATCAGCAGACAAGAGCATACGTGACTCCTTCTGCCGCCCCAGTTGCTTTTGATTCAGAAACGTATCATGTCCTTGTTTCCTGGTAAAAAACAGCCTCTTGCTTTTTTTTGGTTTTTTTTTTTTAGGGAAGTTCCCAGTAGCAGCCTATGAAGGAAGAGTTTTGGGATGATGGTGATGGTGGGATTGCTTCTGTTTCCTGTGCTGGATGGAAAGGGGTCACTTAGCACAAGGACCCATGGGAGGAAGCTGCTGTTCTTAGGGAATGACTTTAATGAGGTTGTTTACATCTGTTTTTGCACTGCTATTCCTAGATGAAATGTTTTCATCCCTGTGCACATCTCTGAGATGTGTCTATCTCAACCGCAAAAATACAGTTGCATTATCTCTGGGAAATTGTCTGTATCCCTTGTTCTCATCTCGTGAACCTAACCTTTTGTTAAAACTGCTCACGGATTCCACACTTAGAACTTGTGTGGCTGTTTTTATTTATCGATTCAATTTTCTATACCATTCTCCCAAGGGAGCTCAGAATGGGTTTTACATGAATTTATTCAGGTACTCAAGCATTTTTCCCTGTCTGTCCCGGTGGGCTCACAATCTATCTTCTAATGTACCTGGGGCAATGGGGGGATTAAGTGATTTGCCGCGGGTCACAAGGAGCAGCCTGGGTTTGAACCCACACCCTCAGGGTGCTGAGGATGTAGCTTTAACCACTGCGCCACACACCTTGGTTTTGATCATGAAATGCACGTTAGCTTCTCTGCTTCTTGCTGAGTGTAACAGGTTATCAGGCCTTATGAACACATGGGGTTGAATTCCTGCCGTTTGAAATTCAACTTTGCAATAGATACTACTTCCCCCCTTCAACTAAAGTGCTTTGTTTGATAAAATTCCCTATAATTAGTTTATCTAGTTATGATGGAAAT
Source organism: Geotrypetes seraphini (assembly GCF_902459505.1). NCBI lineage: Eukaryota > Metazoa > Chordata > Amphibia > Gymnophiona > Dermophiidae > Geotrypetes > Geotrypetes seraphini. The sequence continues at coordinate 107,170,990 of NC_047091.1, forward strand.
GACACAATGGACTTTGAAGTGACACTCTCTTCTGCAGTAACTGCCTTCCTAGTGGTAGGGAAGATTCATCAAACCCTTATCAGCCTTGATTCTTCCTTGAGTCAAAGCTGGAACCTAGCTCCAGTGCTTTAGAGAAACATTTCACAGCATCGTGATTCATTCTTCACAAATAATTCCAGATAGTCACACTGACTCACACAAGAACCTGAATGTAGTGATGGAATCTGGATCCCATGTTGTTTTTTTTAAATTTTATTTGTTGTATTGTTTTTGTTTCTATCTATCTATCTATAAAAGTGTCCTCCTTGGGCAGGTTTGAGTCTGAAATTTAGGATCTGATCACTAAGGAATATTGCTTCATTCTGTATTTAAACCTAGATCATTTGCAGACTCTAGTATCCTTTGGCTCAAGAAATTACCCAAAAAAGTTATACTTCAGCATTTGAGATCCTATAGGCCTTGTGTTGCTGTCTGAGTTAGGCCAGTCCTAATAGGCTGATCCAAGTTTCCTTTTACCCTATTAGATCTATTGATCTGTAGTTACCCTTGCTCTTAGAAAGGCAGACTAAGTCCATGAATAAGGTGTGACTAAGATGGGAGGAGTGGCCTAGTGGTTAGATCTGCAGCTCAGCACCCTGAGGCTGTGGGTTCAAGCCTAGCATTTCTCCCTGTGACCCTGGGCAAACCACTTAACTCTCCATTGACCCAGGCACACTAGGTAGAATGGCATAGTATGGGGAGGCAGACTGCCTCTCCTTTCTCCTCCCCCCATATAACCTCTTTAAATGTTCACTGGCTCGAGTAGCATCTTCCACTTGCTGCTCGCGCCATCGTTGGCTCCCTTCTGATGTCTCTTCTTGGGTGCGGGACCAGGACATGATGACAGAAGGGAGCTGATGCTGCGCAAGCAGCGCGTGGAAGATGCTCATGCAGGCAAACATTTCAAAAAGTACGCAGGGGGTGAAGGGGTGGGGCACTCAAGCAGTGGGGAAAAGTTGGGGGACAGGAAAGAGTGTGGGGGATATACAGCACAGCGATGCTGGGTGCCACCGCCCTGAGTGCCAACCTCCCTCACTATGCCACTGGTCAAAATGCTTGAGTGCTTGAATGTAAAACCACATAGACAATGTCCATTGATAGGCAGTAAGTCTGGATCAATTTATCTGACCTGAGTGAAGCAGGGCTAAGGCTAGAGTAGATATCCCTGCAGCACCCATGATAGCAAGTGGCTACAGTGACCAACAGTCTCTGTTTGGATAGAGCTTGCCAGTTCAATGGATTTATCCCTTTGAGTGCATCAGCTGTTCCATTTTCTAACTTAAGATCAGGATTGGATTTGTTGGTTCTGCCAAAATATAGCCAACTATTTTTCTTTGGAAGGACCCAGCGGACTGGAGCTTGTCATATGGAAAAGGCTAATCTTGTCCTGCTTTCACCAGAATGCATGCATAAATTTGTTTATTGTAATGATTTTTGTTAGAGTAATATTACAAGTCCATGCTTGAAGTAGAACTGAATGACCTTTTCTTTATGACATGGAGTCCTCTTGTAACCCTACAAGAGGCTCCAAGAAATGGATATGGAAAGAATCTAAGAACTGAGCACTGATTTGGTCCAGTTTTTGACATTTAAAAAGCACACATATGTTCTGGGAGTCAGGCGCTGTGTTTCCATAGCACTGGCCAGGAAAAGCTCTGGGTACCCATCTATCATAGTGGAGAGTCTCTAATGAGTATGCAGCTCACTCAGGTTAACTTGAGCAAACTGATCCACTCTTGAGTTTTGCTCCACTGTATGGACAGAGATGTAATTCTGATTTCCCTAAGCGAACTAAGAAATGCCTGAAGTGAGAAAAATCAAAGCTGGATTAATATGCTGAGGCAGTGACATACAAATGGGGGGGGAGGCAGTCTGCCTTGGGTGCATCCCATAATAGGGTGCTCCAAGTGAGGGCCAGTATCATGGTCCAACTCCAGGAACTTCTTCCAGCAGCAGCAGCAGCAGCATTCAAAATTTGCTGCTTTGCTAGTGTCAGGCCAGGGTCAGGAAGTAGGCGGGACCTGGCAGAGAGGAAGATCTGACACCGACAAAAGCAGTGAGTTCTGAATGCTGTGCTGCTGACTGGGGGGTGACAGAGAGAGAGGGAGGGAGTGGGAGAGACATGCTGCATCCAATTGTGGAGAGGGAGGAAGGGAGGGAGGGAGAAGGAAGACTAGGGAAGGGAGAGGAGAGGAAAGAGATGCCAGACCATGTGGAAGGAAAGAAGGGAGGGAAAGGAAGGAAGGAAAAGAGATGCCAGGGCAAGGAGTGAAGGGAAGGAGACAGAGATGCCAGACCAGGGAGAAAGGAGGGAGGGAGGGAAAGGAAAGAGAGAAGATACAAGAGCATGGAGAGGGAGGGATAGAAGGATGGGAAGGAGGCTGAGATGCTAGATCATCAGGAAGGTTGGGAGGGAGGGAAAGAAAGGAAAAGAGATGCCAGAGCATGGAGGGAGAGATGGAAGGAGAAAAGAGGAGAAGGGAAGTAGATGCCAGACAATGGGGTGGTTGGGGTGGGATAGAGGGAAGTAAAGGAGAAGAGAGAGATGCCAGTGCTTGGGGGAGGGAGTGGAGGCAGAAAGATAAAAATGGAAGGGACAGAGAAAGAAAGCGGACGCTGGATGGAATGGAGAGTGAAGAGAAGATGAGGAAAGCAGGAACCAGAGATGACAAAAGGTAGAAAAAAGATTTTTTGTTGTTGCTTTAGAATAAAGTAGTATTGTAGCTGTATTGATAAACATTTATAAATAGAAAATATAAATAATTAGACTAATTTTAATACTTTTTTTTTTTAACTAACTTTTGGAGACCAAAATCCCCTTCCTCAGGCAGTGGCATACCAAGGAGGAGAGGGGGGTAGTCTGCCCCAGGTGCAACTCCTAGGGGGTGCTCCTCCGATCCCTTTTTATATGGAGGGAGGGTGTGTGTGTGCATGTGTTAAAATGATTGGCCTCAGGTGTTGCATACCTTAGATATGCCCTTGTGCTGAAGTAGCCATGATGATGGCTGCAGACAAAGGCTAAATTGGCTCATCCAGCCCATGCATATCATTCCTAGGTTTGTTCTTAAGACATCTTCCTTCTACCATATCAGTAGAAGGTATGATCATAAAGTGGCCAAACAGGTAGAAAGATGATGGCGAAAGCTAGAAAGAAACTTGGGTGCATAAGGAAAGGAATGGTCAGCAGGAAAAAGGAGATAATATTGCTTTTGTATAATTCTCTGGGGGAGATCTCATCTAGAGTATTGTGTACAATTCTAGAGACTGTGCCTTCAAAAACATATAAACAGGATGGAGCTGGTCCAGAGGACAGTTATTAAAATAGTCAGTGGCCTTCATCATAAAGCATATGATAATGGTCTCCAATGAGTGGCTCCCAAAAGCCTCCATTGCAGTCCTCAAATATTTGTAAATGAGTTAATTTCAGTCTTGCTTACTGTACGGTATATCCTTGAAGTGTTGTAGAATCAATATTAGTATTAATTTTTAATGTTTGATACCTAGTCTGAACAAGCAGGTCAAGGCAGTTTACAAAATTAGTAGTATATGTAATCTTGAAATCTTTTGGTGAGTGGCAGAGCTTTCTTGTATTAACACTGCGGCTCTTTTCATGAAAAATGTCAGAGACCACTGATGTATGTGCCTTGACACAGAGCCGCACTGAAGGTACCAGCAAAAAAGCCAGCGGTACCAGTGCTTACTCTCAAGCAACAAATCTACGATTTGCTAAGAGAGGACTAATGTGAGCAATTACAAATGCTGGTGCCAACCCAACCTCTGCCCATTTCAACACCGACACCCCCGGTGCCAGTCCGGTCTGAGCCCTCGACACTGGTTGCACCTGCAGTATAGTCTCCATCGATGCTGCCCCTTCTTGTGAAGGAATTGACACCGATGTCTCACCGACACCAGTTGTCCTTGACACAGATGTCACCTGAGTCGATGTCGATATGGTCTGGAAAGGCACTGCAGAAATTGAAACATCTCAAGCCTTCAATACCGAGTGCCCTACATTGATCCCGGACTGTTCAGGATTCAGTCCTATGGGGAGGCTGAACAAGATCCTGTCCTGTCTGAAGATGAGGGTTCTTCAGATGATGAATCCTTTTGCCACTCCTCTCAAGAGGCTCCTCTAGTGTCTGAGAAATTTTCTTTCTCCAAGTTTCTTCGGGAGATGTCAGAGACTTTGTCCATCCCTCTGGAAGCTGATTCTAAAAAATCCAAACAGTTCCTAGATGCCTTAGATTATGATCAACCACCCAAGGAACTCCTCAAGCTTCCATTTCATGATATCTTGTAAGAAACTTTTTATAAATATTTGGAGAAGCCACTCACTATTCCTGTGGCTCCTCGTAAGTTGGACTCTTTATATAGGGTGGTACCTATTCCTGGGTTTAACAAACCCCAACTTCCACATGAGTCTCTCCTAGTAAAATCTACTTTGAAGAAGTCCTCAGGGGCTAGTGTGTATGCCTCTGTACCTCCTGGCAGTTTGGTAAACATCTATACCAAAATGCTATGTTAGCTAACTAGTCAGGCAATTACAATTTTCACTTCTCTATGAAGCATTTAGTCAAACAAGTTGCTACTTTCCAGAAGTATCTTCCACAGCGTAAGCTTCCTGCTTTCCAGCACTTTATTTCTGACCTGTTTCAGCTTAGGAAGTATATGGTTCGTTCCACCTATGATATCTTTGAGCTCACTTGTCGTGCTACAACAATGTTGGTGGCCATGAGGCGTCTGGCATGGCTTTGGGATTTTGAGCTAGATGTCAACCATCAAGACAGGTTAGCGAATGCACCTTGTTTAGGGGATGAGCTTTTTGGTCCCTCCATGGACACGGCTACCCAGAAGTTGTCTGCTCATGAGACCAGATGGGACACTCTGGTCAAGCCAAAAAAAGAAACCTCCACCTTCTTGTCCCTTCAGACCAGTTTCTTCATATCAGAGAAGGCTTGCTGCTAAGCCTGCGACTCCTGCTCAGTCTCAACCCAGGAGACACAGACAACAACAACTACATCAGCAGCAAAACCCACAGGCTGCCCCCCAAAAGCTGGCACAGCCTTTTTGACATGTTTTTTCAGAGCATAGCCAATGTCAATATTCTACAGATTTGCCTCAGCCCATCAGAGGCAGTCTCCAATTTTTCATCGCTCGCTGGGAACTCATAACAACAGACCTCTGGGTCCTCACCATCATTTGTCAGGGTTACACTCTCAATTTTCACACCCTGCCTCCAGACCATTCTCCAAGAGAGTCTGCTTTGGACCCTGCACAGATCTCCCTTCTTCTCCAGGAGGTTCAAGCCCTTCTCCTGCTGAATGCTATGGAGGAACTTCTTCTCAACCAGCAGGAGCAGGGATTCATCCTGGATCTCAGAGCTCTCAACAAATTTCTAGTCAAGGAAAAATTCAGAATGCTTTCCTTCCCCCTGCTTGATCCTCTCCTCAATCAGAACGACTGGCTATGCTCTCTGGATCTCAAGGAAGCCTACATACATATTCCAATTCATCCAGCTTCCAGGAAATACCTCCATTTTCAAATCAATCGATGTCATTACCAGTACAAGGTCCTTCCCTTTGGCCTGGCATCTTTACAAAGTGCCTCATTGTAGTGGCCACATCTCTCTGATCACACGGCCTCCAAGTCTTCTCTTACCTGGACAACTGGCTAATCAAGGCTGTATCCTCTCAGGAAGTGGTCCAAGCAACATCTCAGCCCATTTCTTTTCTTCAGGTTCTAGGATTCAAAGTTAACTTCCCCAAATCACATCTTCTTCCAACTCAATGCCTGCAATTCATTGGGGCAATCCTAGACACCACTCTCATGAGAGCGTTCTTCCTCCAGATCGCCTTCAGGTTCTCATTCGTCTTTGTCAGCAACTGCTTTCTCTTCAATCCATCTCGGCAAGGCAAATGTTGGTTCTGCTCAGTTACATGACTTCCACTGTCCATGTGACACCACTGGCAAGACTACATCTTCACACTCCTCAGTGGACCCTTGCCTCTCTGTGGTCTCAAGCGACAGATTGCCTCTCACAACATATATATGTAACATCATCTCTTCTGCAGTCACTTCGATGGTGGATGATCTCTTCCAATCTATCCAGAGGTCTTCTTTTCCACTTACTCCCTCATCACAAGGCCATAACGATGGACAAATCCCTTTTGCCTGGGGGGCTCATATGAACGATCTTCAGACTTGGGTCTTTGGACCGTCAAGGAATGGAAATTTCATATCAATTTCCTGGAGCTCAGAGCAATGTTTTATGCCCTCAATGCCTTCCATCATCTTCTCTACCCCAAAGTCCTCCTCTTTCACATGGACAATCAAGTAGCAATGTACTACATAAACAAGCAAGGAAGCATGGGCTCTCTCCTGTTATGCCAAGAAGCCCAGAAAATCTGGACTTGGGCAATGGCTCACAACCTTTTCCTAAAGGCTGTCTACATTCATTGGGAGAAGAATTCCCTAGAAGACAACCTCAGCAAAATTCTTCAGCCTCACAAATGGACTCTCAACTCTGCAACTATCCAGTCCATCTTTGCTCAATGGGGCACTCCACAAGTAGACTTGTTTGCGGCTCCTCACCATCACCAGTTGCCCCAGGTTTGCTCCAAGTTTTACTCTCTTCTCTGTCTGGAATCAAATGCCTGTTTCCTGGATTGGATGGGCCTGTTTCTATATGCATTCCCTCCAATTCCTCTTATGTTGAGGACTCTGTTCAAGCTCAAGAGAGAAGCAGCCACCATGATTTTCATTGCTTCATGGTGGCCCAGACAACATTGGTTCTCCCTTCTACTTCAACTCAGTTCCAGGGAGCCCATACCTCTTCCAGTATTTCCTACTCTGCTTACTCAGAATAAGGAATCACTTCTACATCCCAACCTGCAATCGCTCCACCTGACAGCTTGGTTTCTCTTCTGAATTATGTCTCTCTCAGCCTGTTCGACATATTATTGACACCTCCAGGAAACCAGCCACTCAGCAATGTTACCAACAAAAGCGGATTAAGTTTTCTTCCTGATATCTTCTTCATCATCATCACGATCCAACTTCCTTGGCAGTGGAATTGGTGTTGGATTATCTACTTTCTCTGTTGGACTCAAATCTACATCTATCAAAGTCCATCTTAGTGCTATTACAGCTTTTCACATGCCAGTCGAGGTAAAACCTCTTACTGCTCATCCTTTGGACTCCAGATTTATGAAAGGACTTTTCAATGTTAAACCACCTCTCAAGCCTCCGCCTGTCGTCTGGGATCGCCTGGGACTTTAATGTGGTACTTTCCAGCTTGATGAAGCCACCATTTGAACCATTAGCCACAGCTTATCTCAAGTTTCTCCCCTGGAAAGTTGTCTTCCTTATTGCTCTCACCTTTTCCAGGAGAGTCAGTGAGTTACAAGCATTAGTAGCAGATCCACCCTTCACAGTTTTTTATCATGACAAGGTGGTTCTGCGTACATATTCAAAGTTTCTTCCGAAAGTTGTCATTGAATTTCATCTTAATCAGTCAATTGTTCTACCAGTATTTTTTCCTAAGCCAAATTCTCATGCTGGAGAAACTGCTTTGCATACTTTGAACTGTACATAAGAACATAAGAAGTGCCTCTGCTGGGTCAGACCAGAGGTCCATAGTGCCCAGCAGTCCGCTCGCATGGTGGCCCAACAGGTCCAGGACCTGTGTAGTAGTCCTCTATCTATATCCCTCTATCCCCTTTTCCTTCAGGAAATTGTCCAATCCCTTCTTGAACCCTATTACCGTACTCTGTCCTATCACGCCCTCTGGAAGCTCATTCCAGGTGTCCACCACCCGCTGGGTGAAGAAAGACTTCCTAGCATTGGTTTTGAATCTGTCCCCTTTCAGCTTTTCCGAATGCCCTCTCGTTATTGTAGTTTTCGAAAGTTTGAAGAATCTGTCCCTCTCCACTTTCTCTATGCCCTTCATGATCTTGTAAGTCTCTATCATATCTCCTCTAATCCTCCTCTTTTCCAGGGAAAAGAGCCCCGGTTTCTCCAGTCTCTCCGTGTATGAAAGGTTTTCCATACCTTTTATCAAACGCGTCACTCTCCTTTGAACCCTCTCGAGTATCGCCATATCTTTCTTAAGGTATGGCGACCAATATTGAACTCAGTACTCCAGATGCGGGCGCACCATCGCCTGATACAACGGCAGGATAACTTCTTTCTTTCTGGTTGTAATACCCTTCTTGATTATTCCTAGCATTCTCAAAGCCACATCGAACATCTCCCCAACTGTTCATCTCTTTGGATCCATACAAGTTGGGGAACCCTGTTTCTACGAGAATGATTTCCAACTGGCTGGCTGCCTGCATCTCATTCTGTTATGTTCAGACTGGACTGGCACTGGAGAGTCGTACCACAGCCAATAAAATTAGAGCTATGGCAGCCTCTGTAGCTTTCCTCAGATCTACTCCCATTGAGGAAATCTGTCAAGTTGCCACCTGGTCCTCAGTTCATATATTCACTTCTCACTACTGGCTGGAGTCCTTCTCCAGACGGGATGAGCACTTCGGCTAATCTGTATTAGAAAATTTATTTTCCTCAAGGTCAACACTCCCACCATCCCATTTCTGTTGGCTTGGAGGTCACCCATATGTGAGAATATGCTGCCTGCTTGTCCTGGGATAAAGCACAGTTACTTACTGTAACAGGTGTTATCCGGGAACAGCAGGCAGATATTCTCACAACCCACCCACCTCCCCGGGTTGGCTTCTTAGCTGGCTAAACTTAACTGAGGGACCGTGCGCCCTATGTCGGGCTGGAAGACACTCGCGCATGCACGGTTCGGGCTATTGCAAACTTTCTAAAGACTTAAAGTGGTGATGCACTTTTAAAGTGGTCCGTACTGGGGCTCCATCGGTGACGTCACCCATACATGAGAATATCTGCCTGCTATCCCTGGATAACACCTATTACGGTGAGTAACTGTGCTGTATGGATGGGCAGACTGGATAGGCCATATGGTCTTTATTTGCCATCATTTTCTATGTTTATATTATGTTACATATTATAGTTATCACTCAGATTTCCTGTGATGATTACCATTCAAAGTTTGGCTTGAAAGTAAATGCAATCATTCGCACCTGCTAAGTTTTAAAGCCTAGTTAGCAATTTCTCAACTTTGAAAGGCAGAATTTGGATGTTTTATACTGTAGATATATTTATTGTTAATTTGTTTGGACATATTGTCATACTTATTGTAAGTTTGAAAATGAACAAAGAAGTAAAAAAAAAAAAAGAATTAAAGTGGGATTTGTATCTGGGGCCTATTGTCTAAAGTCCACTTCACTGACCGCTAGGCTGCCCCTCCACTCTGCTGGGACATCTGTGCCAGGGCTACCATATGTAGGGTTACCAGAAGTCCGGATTTCTCTGGCCATGTCCTCCTTTTCAAGGACATGTCCGGGGGTCCGGATGGCTTTTCAAAACCCAGCACTTTGTCCGGGTTTTGAAAAGCTTCTGTCCAAATTGCGTCGGGAAGAGGCATGCACGGACGCAACGCGGTGATGTCACACGTACGTGCACGTGACTTCATTGCATCAAGCCTGCAAATGTGCGGATGCCGTCTGGGGCGGAGCTGGGGGGTGGAATGGGGCGTGACACAGGCGGAAGGGGATGGAACTGGGCGGGCCTGGGGGCATGGCCAAGGGTCTGGATTTTCCTTTGGAAAAATCTGGTAACTCTAACCATATGGCTCCAGAAAAAGGAGGCTGACAGCTGGGTTTTACTTCCATTGACAGCAATACAAGTAAAACCCTCCTTTTCCTGGAAAAAAAAATACCCAAACGCCAGTAAGGTTAAAATTGCAAAAATTGGACCAGAGACTGACCTGTTGAACTCCAAAATTCTATCTTATTGGAAATCACAGTTTAATATAGATAGTGTGAGGAGGAAAGCTCTGAAGAGAAATTGCCAATAGAAAATAACTCTATTGCTCTATTCAGCCCCTTTTTCTGGAGCCATATGCTGCCACTTTTGTACAAATGATGCTAGATAGATGTTTTTGTGACTTTTTGATTTTCATATTTGCAAATAAGAAATTCAAGAGTTTTTCCTGTTCAAAAATGGCTGTGAAATGAATGTGGGTCTTTTTGGATCTCATGAAAAGGACGTCCCAATTCTAACTTGGATGTTCTTTCAAAGATGCCCCTCATAGTGTTCTACCTGCACAAAAAAAGTGAATCCACTTGACCGTGTCTGTTTTGTACCTAAGGGCTGCCAAGAACAATAGAAATTGCCTCTCCCTAGAGATAGGGTTACCAGATTTTCCGTTTGGAAAATCCGGACCCCTAGACCTGCCCCCAGTCCTGCCTAGTTCCACCCATCCCCGCCCCATCCCACCCCAGTTCCGGCCCCCCCATTCCCGCCCCATCCCCACCCCTGCTGCCTGCTTTCATCAGGCAGGACATCTGCACATGCAAAGCGATGATATGTGCACACGCGCACGCATATGACATCATCACATGCACAGATGCCCTCCTGCCCGACGCACTGTGGAGGAAAGCTTTTCAAAACCCGGACAAAGGAGGACATGCCCGGGGAAGTCCGGACGTCTGGTGACCCTACTGGACACAATGCAGGACCTTGCTTAATATTGGGAGTACTCAGCACCCACTGGTGCTCACAGAACTAGCTCCTAACCCATGTGGTTTTCAAACACAAAATATGGGCATAATTTTCCTTTGAGAATTGGCTGAAAGTCTGCAGGCAAAATACACACACAGTCTTGCCTCATCGGGGACAGTTTAACAATTGTTCCCATAATGTCGAGCTGTTTATGTTGTTTGCAATCCAATAGAAACAGTCCTGGATAAAAGAAAGGGAAACTGTCCAGAGGAATGAATCTGACTATCCATAGATATTCGTGTAAACCTTTGATAAAGATAGAAGGTAGAATGGCGAGGAGGATCTGGTGATTTGTCTGCAAGAGGTCTTCATTTAACCACTGGATGTCACTCTCGTAAAACTTCTTTAAGTTGATTTTTTTTCCTCCATCAGCAGAGTTCAGTATGTTACAGGATGAGGTTTGTGTTGGTCTTTCACTTTCTTCTGAAGTGGCATTGATTAGCAGGGAGTGAAGGGAGAGGGGACAGTAGAAAGGGGAAGAATTGATATATTAATCCATGATAGCTCTAGCCCTTTAAAACTGTATGGTGGTTTGTATTAGAAGGGGATTTAATTAGACCTCTCTTGCAGTGGTGGTGCGAGGATGAGAGGCACCTGGGGTGCTGGTGTCCCTCCTCTGCCCCCCCATCTTCCCTGCCCCCTCCTACCATGTGTGTGCCCCTTCCCACTTTTTTTAAATTTGCATTTCAAAATAAATTTACAAGAATCCACTTGTTACAGTAATACAGAGCATAAACATTAACAATTTTTGTGAGTTAAGCAATAAAAGGAAACATCCAATAGGAAACAATTGCCCCTTCCCTCTTTAACATTCTTGGCTCAAGCATCATCATCAACTTGCTGCCCACGTTGGCTGTTGGCTCTCCCTCTGACGCCACTTCCTAGGTGTGGGTCCAGGAAGTGATGTCAGAGGAAGAACTGATTCTGGTGTGGCAGCAGGTTGGAGTTGCTGTTCGTGCTGAGAATATTAAAGAGGTACGGGAGAAGGGAAGGGGTGCATGTGTGCGGCAGTGGGGGAGGGGGCGGAGAGGAGGGCAGATGCTGATGCACCCACCAAGACAGTGCCTGGGGCGGATCCCCTCCCTTACTAAGCCACTGCTCTCTTGGTTATGCTTACCATACTCTATATTTTCAGTCCAATGGGCAGTAGTTTCTGAGGCTACGCAGCCTTTATTGTAAAGGACTGTCTCCATTTTATTTATTAGGATTTTTTATTGCCTTTTTTGAAAAATTTACTAAAGGCAGTTTACAGCAAGAATAAGTCAATCATAAGCAATAGAGGATTCTAGCAGTAAAACTATTCAAATAACAATACAAAGTATGGCAAAGTATGCTACATTACAATTAAAATCACATTTTGATTAAAATTTGTAATCTCAATCATATGTGATTAATCGTACAAAGAAAGATATTGTATTTTTATTTCTTTGTTTATTTATTCCCCACTGCAATTCGTGTGACTCTGGGCAAATCACATAACACTCCATTGCTCCAGGTACAAAAGAAATACATGTACAGTACTCCCCTGAAATTTGTGGGGGTTGCGTCTATCAAAAGGCAGGAGAGGGCAGCTGGGGCGCCGGCAGGTGCAGAAAATCATTCGTAGTATGCTCCGACCGCCTCTTCCTGTTCCTAAAGTCAGGCTACACCAATCAGGAGCTGCTTTGAAATGCAGCTCCTGATTGGTGTAGACTGACTTTAGTACAGGAAGAGGCGGTCGGAGCATACCGCAAATTACTGAGTCCGCAATTCACGAACCGCAAATTCATAGGGGAACACTATATATAATATGTAAATTGCTTTGACTGTAGCCACAGAAGGGTGGCATAAATCCTACCCCCTTCCCTTCCATAAAGAACTGATAATCTCTGTCCTTCCCACCCTCAGATCATCACCTTGGCCTTAGATTCTACAGGTGACCCCTCCAGTTTTGCTTGTAGGTCTACAACTCATTCTCCTCCTTTACCCATGATTTGGCATTTGCTCTCCCATCCCCCTTGCTGGGCTACCTTAAAGTTGGTCTTCTGTTGGCCTGCTTCAAAGCTTTCCCTCTGGCCAGTCCTACCTCCTCTGACATCACTTCCTGTTTCTGAATGGGTAGGACCGGTCAGAGAGTTTTGAAGAAGGCTGCAGGCAGCAAATGTGCAATATTGCCATGGAACAGCAGAAGATCATCTTTAAGGAAGGCCAGCGAAGGGCTGGTTATGTTGAATTGCGGGTGGGGGGGACAGATACTGGATTACGTCAAGGACAGGGATTGGGAGTGGAAGAGAGAAGAAAACATGTCTGGAGGAGACAAGAGATGCTGCAATATAATTAATTTTCCTAATCATGATTATGTTTATAAAGTGCAGATTGGTGTAGATTGGAACAGACAAACGAACAGACCTATTGATATCTCGATGTTCGGTTATATTCGTGTTACTTCGATAATATGAAACACGTGTTAATGTTATTAGAAAAGATTCTTATTTTAGGATTGCGTACACGATCATTTGATTCTCGCCTTTTGAGTTCAGTAGGTTCAATACTTTAGTGAAGTGTTTATATACTATTGAAAAAATTTTTTGTGACAATATCTTCATTTCGCGGAATTCTAAATAAGTTCTTAACATATGTTTTAATTTGCATATTTTAAAATGTATATTACGTGCTTTATTTTATATTTTCATGATTATATCATAAATAATAAAATCCTAGAGCGTGCATGCGCTGTTGAAATATCGTGAGTCCTGGTAGCGTGAGGTGTGCTTCTGTGTCACTCCTCACGGCGCCTGCGCCAGTGACTCATCAAAATTCAGTCGGGGTGGGGAATCCGAATTGCACACGTGCTCCAGCTCCAGATCGGATCCCGCTGCTCCTCTCTCCCCCCCACCCCTTTCCCGGCTCCGGAGGGGAATCGGTCTCAGCCCCGGGTGGGGGCGCGCGCCGGTCCCTGGTCCAATCCTGCCTCCGGTTCAGGTTTTAAATGTATACTTGGATTGAATCAGTTCTTAAATAAAATAACTATTAACATAAAATTTATTATGATATACAATTTGATATTTTCTTTTTTGTGATCTGGATTTTGTTTGAATAAAGTTCCATTTTTGGTTTAGTTTAAGACTTAAAATTCATAATAATTCATACTTAAACTTTAAATGCGAATTATTATGAAATAAATTTATCTGAATTGAATCTGGTTTAATCTTCAATTTAGTGAATATATTTAATTTAATTTGATAGAAAATTGATAATTTTTATTGCGTATTTTATTTTCGTAGTCAAAGATTTTCATTATTTGAATTTTGTTTCTTTGTAAATGTTGTGTGTTATGTTTGATTAGTTATTGTTACAAGTACCATATATGGTGCTGAGAATAAATGTCCAAATAAGTGTTCTCGACTTTTTTTTATTTATTATCCGTGTCACATTTTTTATAAAGGTTAGTACCAATAACAACATGTTTCATTTAACATATTGATATATATCACAGTAATGATGTATTTTAGTATCTCTCATGTAATTTACAAACTTAAAAATGGGAGGTGAAAGGGCCTCATAAGTGGAATAGCCTAGGGCCTCTTTTCATCTAAATCCGGCCCTGCATCTCACCCACCCCTTCTACTTCCAAGCGCAACATTTCTTCCTCTCTCAGCCCCTGGCTTCCATACAGCATCTTTTGTCTTCCCGACCAGCCCCATGCCCATTTCTCCTTGTATTAACCCTCTCCAACACAATGCTACATCTCTTTCTCCCTTCCTTCCACCCCATGTCCAACACTCCTCCCTCTTGCATCCCTTTTCATCTGTACAATCCTTCCCTCTCCACCACAACAGCCAATATTTCTCCCTCCCTTCTCTCCACCACAATTATGTCTAACAATTCTCCCTCTTTCTTTGCCCATGTGCACCATCTCTCTTTCACTCCCATTCCACACACCTATGTCCAACAATTCTCCATTCCTCTTCTCTCCCCCACCAGCAGCATCTCTTTTCCTCCCCACCACTCCATCTGGGCAGCATCTCTCTTTCCCTCCCTTCCTAACCTCCCAGCCTGTGCGGCATCTTCCCAACCCCCTCCCAGGCCATGCAACATCTGTCCTCCCAGTCTTCCCAACCCCTTATCCCCAGCCTGTGGCATATAGCATATGTTCTTCTCCATTCCCCACCCCCACGGCACCCTGTATTATGACCTCTCTCTTCAACTCCCCCACTTGCTTCCTTCCCGGTCGCTGTTAAATCTTCGGGCAACTGCTGCACAGCATCAATGAGATGAGTCTGCTGCCGTTGGCTTGCCCCGGAACCTTTCATTTTGCAGCATCCCGCCTACGCGGGTACAAGAAGTTGCTACAGAATGAAAACTTCCAGGACAGGCCAATGGCAGTAGGCTCATCTTGTTGATGCTGTGTGGTGGCTGCCCAAAGATTTAACAGCGACCAGGGAGGACGTAGGTGGGGGAGTTGAAGAGATAGGTTGTTACGCAGGGTCCTGTGGGTAGGGTGGCAGGAAAGAAGAATATATGCTACACGTCAAAGATTTAAAATTACAGTGGCCAGAAGACGAAGTAGGGGAGCAGAGCCATCAACAATTTTTGGGGAGGGCGCAGCCCCTGCGCCCCTCCTCCCCCCCGTTTCGATGCCTACCTTTCCATTTCTAAATGTTTTGCAAATCCAAAAAAGCTGGTATCTTTGCCTTTAGACCCTCATAGCTTCTTTTGCTATCCTATTTCTTTGGGCAGATGGGCCAGTTTAGTACTGGTTTCCAGTAGAGGGCACCCTTCTCATACTGTTCTGCTATGAAGTACTTGGAATCCTGTTTCAGGATAGCACAAGCATCCCATCCCCTGGGGAGATGTGGCTTGAGGAAGAAGCACAAGGTGACAAAAGCATTTGTTTCCAATGACGAAAAATCCTGGTGCTTGTCTCGCTTTCAAAGGCTACTTGTCACTTGCCTGCAGATTCCATCTGTTTCCGTCTGGTTAATCTTTCAGCTTGGGTGGCTTTTTTTTAAGAACATAATCTGTATCTGAAAATTTGTGCACCAGTTGTTGCTAAAGTTGAAGTGAAGTCAGAAAAAGGAAGCAGACGTGCTAAGGAAAAACAAATCCTTCCTTATGTAAGGATTCTGAGTAGGCTTGCCAGTTGGCTACCTTCCTGCTGGTCAGGGTCAGGTTTTTTCCTATTGCCTGATGAGGCTTGCACTTCTGATTGCCCTACATTCAGAGGCATAAAACCAGGACTGGATCAGTAGGAATGGCACTAATTGACAAACCTAAGTTAGCACTCGGGACTCATCCTTTTCTGCAGCATCAACAGCAGCCCCTTTCTTGTCTGGGCAACTAGGAGGGCTTTCTCATAGAGTATGCTTGTGGGAAAAGTGCTTTATCTGGCGCCAAAGTCTGCGGCTGCCGATCGTGCATCAGTCACGCAACGGCACCTGTTAGAGAATTGCACCTCAAAAATCTAAATAGTCCAGGGCTTGCCATCAGCTGATCACAGCTGAGCTGGCAGTACGCCCTGAAGCCATGGCTCCAGGGAGTCCTGTTGGCTCAGATAATCGGGGATTCCTCTGCTCTGTGCGCTATTTTCAGGATCCCCTGGCAAAGATAGGTGCTGGAAATGTAGGCATACATTTCTGGCGCCTGTCTTTGCATGAATTGCACCTCCTACGTAGTTAGTGCAGCTAAAGCCACTTCCGGCGTTGGCCATATCTACTTTGGCGTTCGGCAACCTAAAGCCTTTGTAGGCGTGATTCTGGCATCTTGTATTTAGGTGCTGATAGGTGCATTATTTTTACCTTTTTCACCATTTTAAACAATGCTTCTCAATTAACTACCAGCGCCTGTTTTGGCGCCATTTATAGAATATCACCCTTAGTAAATATTATCTTTATTAAAAATTTGATTTATCACTAAATTGTGGTACAACCACATCTAAATGATATACAATAAAATATAATAAAATATTAGATAAAAACAGAAAAGAACACCATAAATTAAAAGTAAAGACCATGCATTTCAAGACCAATCATTCAAGAATAACGCACAAACAGCTAATACAGATTAAAAGCTAAATAAAATAAATGAGCTTTAAACTTAATCCTAAACTGTTTTAATTAAAGATGTCTCTAAACGTAAAAGTGAGAGTAAAGCATTCCACTTGTTGCTAAAAATAAAAGGCTGATATGGGAAACAGAAATCCGAGGTACAACTATACGATGGGAGGGATGTTATTACATTACATTACATTACGGATTTCTATTCCGCCTATACCTTGCAGTTCAAGGCGGATTACAAAAGATTTGACTGGACATTTTCCAGTGAAGATACAATTTTTTTTTTTTTTACAACAGAGGAGATATAGCTGGAAAGATTCCGAGGGGATTTACAAATTGGATAGCAAATTGACAGTGCAGAACTGTGTGATATAAACAATAGATTACATTTAGAGTAGGTAAGATTACAATGCATTTCAGGGATCTGTTTACTTGGTAGGTGATTTGGGGAGGATTTTATAGGGGAGAATTATCTGGAGGAAGGTGAAGAGGGGTTAAGATATTTGGATGAATTTTTTGAAAAGCAGGGTTTTGATTTCTTTTTGGAATGTTTTGAGGTCGTCCGTTGTCGTCAGCAGGTTGGGCGGACTGCTGGGCACGATGGACCTCAGGTCTGACCCAGCAGAGGCATTGCTTATGTTCTTATGATTGTGTAGTCTCCCATCAGGCTTGAGAGGGAGATGGAAGAACTAAACTTTGGGCCTTGGTAGAAACCTCTACCGTGGCTTAGTAAAAGGGGGGAGGGGGGATAAATATGTTAAATAGTTGCTTTGGAGATTAATTTGAGATTTGAATTAATTTTGAGAAATATTCTTTTTTTGCCTTATAAATTTCAGCCAGATAAAGTTTCTTTCGTGCTATATATTGTCCTAATAACTCTCTTGTTATTGTCTTCCTCCACATGCATTCTAATCATCTTAATTGGCTTTTTAAAATTCAAAGCCCTGGGTGGAACTATTTTTTTGAAAGATGCAAGGAGGGATAAACAAATTATTCCGGGGCTATTTTGTCTAAGTTGTTAGTAATTGTATTTCAGCGTTCTACTTGTTCAGGCATAGGTAATAGAAATTTTCTGGAAAAGCAAACATGGCCAAATTTAAATTCGATCCATCTAACTTATGAAGTGCGACCAATGACCTTTGGTTCTAATAAGAACATAAGAATAGCCTTACTGGGTCATTCCAATGATCCATCAAGCCCAGTAGCCCGTTCTCACGGTGGCCAATCCAGATCACTAATACCTGGCCAAAACCCAAGGAGTAGGAATATTCCATGCTACCGATCCAGGGCAAGCAGTGTCTTCCCCCATGTCTTTCTCAATTACCAAATCTAATGTATGACCGGCTACATGAGTTGGTAAACATATTAACTGAGATAATTCTTGTTCTTTCGGAAAGGTTAGAAAAGTATTTACTTGCACTGATTTGAGTTTTCACAACAGAGATTAAAGTCCCCCATTATAAGCACTAATAACTGTCTGCAATAGGCTGTCCAGGGGTATCCAGGCCAAAGATTTTTCTTTTGTTTAGTTTTCCATACTGTTTACGAGCTTTTTCATTTTATTTAGGACTTTTTTTAAAATTTTGTTTTGTTTTTTTAGGGGGGGAGGGTGTATGGGGGTTAACTGTAGTTCCATGTTAACATGCATCATTTCACATTTCATATACCAGCCAATATTCAGCTGCCAGCGGTGAGCAATCGTCTGGCCGCTGCTGGCTTTTTCCTAAACATTCAATGCTGGGCCATGTCTGGGCACCGCTATTAAATATCAAGACATACATAGCTGGATAAAACATATGAAGTTAAGTGCAATATTCAGCACTGTGTATGTTGTAAACCACTTAGATTTGTGGCATATAAGGCATTTTTTTAAAATGTTAAATTTTAAATACGGATAGGACTGTGTTTTATGTGACCCAATTTATTTATGGTTTATTGGGATTTATTAACCTCTTTTATGAACAGATTCACCTAAGGCAGTGTAAGGTATAATTCAACATAAAACTTACAGTTTTGTATTGCTCCATGGTATATCCTCACCTTGAGTATTGCGCACAGCTCTGGTCGCTGTATCTAAAAAAGATATAGCGGAATTAGGAAAAGTTCAAAGAAGAGCATCCAAAGTAATAAAGAGGATGGAACTTCTCTCCTAAGAGGAAAGACTAAAGAAGTTGGGGCTCTTCAGCTTGGAAAAGAGATGGTAAGGGGGAAATATGATTGAGGTCTACAAAATCCTGAGTGGGGTAGAATGGGTAAAAATGAATTAATTTTTCACCCTTTCTAAAAGTACATAAAACAGTGGATACTCAATGAAATTATATGAGAATAGTTTTAAAATAAATGGTTAAGTTCTAGAACTCATTATTAGATGTTGTGGTTACGGCGGTTAGCACAGCCGGGTTTGGACAAGTTCCTTGAGGAAAAGTCCATAGTCTGCTATTGGGACAGACACTGCTTGCCCTGAATCAGTAGCATGGAATGTTGCTACTATTTGGATTTCTGCCAGGTACTGTGACCTAGATTGGCCACTGTTGGAAACATGAACCTGGACCATTGATCTGACCCAATATGGCTGTTCTTATGTGTGCATGGCAGGGCATGGAAGGTAAAGAGAGATGAGAAAGCAATGTCAGTTATTTTTGGATGTATTTTTCTGTGCACAGAAGCAGGTTTATTGCCAGTAAACTGAGCATGACTTGTGATCGGCGTCACCTTTTCTTCCTGTTTACTGGGGCCTCTGAGGCTTCTGCAGCTGGATCTGGAGCATCCGCTGACATTCTCTGGCTAGAGAGCTTAAGCCTCAGAATATATGACACTTTCCCACTGTTTGTCTGAATGAGATAAACACATTTTAAGAGTCTGTTTTCCTATTAAAAATCTGAAAGAATGTAGGAACCAGGCATCTGCTTTACTTCTCCTGTCTATAACAGAGACATACTTAGGGTGAATGGGGGTGTTTTCTGTATTTTATTATGTACCTAATAAATATTGTATTATTCATGGTCACACTGTCAGAAGGGAAAGATCATTAGAGAAGGACATTATGTTTGGGAAGATCGAAGGAACCAGGCAAAGAGGACGACCTGTAATCAGATGGCTGGACATGCTGAAAAAAAAACATGGGGATGACCCTGGAGTAGGGTTACCAGACGCCCAGATTTCGCAACTGGTGTGGCAGGTGGATTTTGGTATCAGGGGTTTGTTGGGTGGAGTTTGTGGAAAAAGTAACTGTCCGGGTTTTGAAAAGCTTCCTCGAAATCGCGTCGGACAGGAGGTCATCCGCTCACGCGCGGATGCCCTCCTGCCTGATGAGAGCAGGCAGCAGGGGGCGGGGCAAGGATGGGTGGAACTGGGCAGGCCTGGGGCTGGGTCTAGGGCTCCAGATTTTACTAAATTAAAATCTGGAAACCCTACCCTAGAGGACCTTACCAGACTAAGAACATATGAATAGCCTTACTGAGTCAGACTAATGGTCCATCAAGTCCAGTAGCCCGTTCTCACGGTGGCCAATCCAGGTCACTAGTACCTGGCCAAAACCCAAGGTGCAGCAATATTCCATGCTACCGATATAGGGCAAGCAGTGGCTTCCCCCGTGTCTTTCTCAATAACAGACTATGGACTTTTCCTCCAGGAACTTGTCCAAACCTTTCTTAAAACCAGCTACGCTACCCGCTCTTACCACATCCTCTGGCAATGCGTTCTAGAGCTTAACTATTCTCTGAGTGAAAAAAAAATTTCCTCCAATTGTGTCCCCTAGCACAAAACTGATCTCTTTTTTAGATCTGTATTTTGTAAAGTCCACTAGGATTCAAACATGAGTCAATGGCACCTAAGTAACTAATTATTCATGAGGTTGACGTTCAAAAGTGTTTATCCAGGCAGGAGAGGCTCCTGCCTGGTTAAACTCCACTGAGCAGACTGCCCAGCAGTACTGAGTGGCACTTATGTGATTAGTGCCTGCTGAATATTACCTGTGACTGTACAGGTGCTGTTCTGTTAGTGACAGGGTTGTCTGATAGCAGAGGGTGGGCAGCATTAGCACCTAATCGGTTAGCACAGTGTCCTGCAAACTTTTTTTTTGCTCCGGCATACTAACGGAACAAATGTTTTTCAGTGGCACACCCACAACTTCGCCCCAGTCCAGCCCACTCCACCCCCTAGTTTTGCCCATACGAACCTCGTCTTGCTTTCCCTGAGCTCGGGGCCTTGTCTAGAGGGCCTCTGAACATGTGCGAGCGTCAACACAATGACGTCATCACGTCGATGTCCCAGACATGGCCCCGAGCTCAAGGTAAACAAGACGAGGTATGTGTGAGGGTGGAGATGAGGCGAAGTGCTGACACCGGAAGTGACACTCATGTGTCCTTCATTCCCTGGTGGCACACCCGGAATCTCATCGCGATTCACTGAGTTAGCAGCAATGTTCAGTCTGCTAAGGGAGAGGGGATCTCTGTATATGTCATCCAGAGTTAAGCACTCATCTAATTGGATTAATTGGCATTGACAAGTATTGCTTGGCAGTCATTAGGTGTTACACATAGATGTACCCTAAGCTCTATTTTATAACAAGAAACACTGGATAGCCAAAATTCATTAATACATTTTTGACACCGTATGCTACATCGTGTTTTCTTCGTTCCTCGGAGCAAAATTTATTAGCAATCCCAAACTTGAACCATATTAACACTAGAAGAAACACTATTTTGCAGTAGTTGCCCCAACCCTCTGGAACTTGGCACCAAATGCTCTAAGAGAGATAACCAATCTTGAGAAATTTAGATCTTTTCTTAAGACATTCCTTTTCAAAGATGCCTTTCAAGTGTAAGTGTCCTTTTAAGGATTTAAACATTTTTAAAAATCTTTTACGAGTCCGCTTGTATTGGACTTACTTGTTTTTAACCCCACCCTTTTGTTTATACCTTACTTTTCTTTAATCATTGTAGCTCTCCCCTTTTTTCCACTCGTACCCGTTTGTCCAGTTGTGTATGTTATTGTTTTGTCTAATCGTGTATGTTTATTTTGTTAAAGTTATGTTAAATTGTATTATCTGTTTTTACCCTATTTTAAAATATATAACCACCTTGAAATAAATGATAAGGTGGTATATCAAGTTTTTAATAAACTTGAAACTTGAAACATAAGAACATAAGAAATTGCCCTATTGGAACATACCGAAGGTCCATCAAGCCCAGCATCCTGTTTCTAACAGTGGCCAATCCAGGTCCCAAGTACCTAGCTAGATCCCAAATAGTAAAACAGATTTTATGCTGCTTATCCTAGGAATAATAATAATAATAATAATTTTATTTCTTATATACCGCCAAAGCCATAGTAGTTTGAGGCGGTTTACAACAAAGAAGGGCTGGACAATCAGCGAAAATGGTACAATGTTACAATCAGATAAAATTAGGTGATAGAGAAAAAATGGTACAACAGAGAGAAAAAATGGTACAAACAGAAAGAAAGATGGGTACAATTATGGCAATGAAATGGTACAGTGAAGAAGGTCAAGACAATCTGCGTAAAGGACAAAGAGAGATAGAGGGCCAGGGTGGGCATAGGAATAAGCAGTGCACTTTCCCAAGCCATCTTAACAATGACCTATGGACTGCTCTTTTAGGAAATGTGAGCATAATTTTCATAGTACATAACTCCAAAGAGGCATGGCCATGGGAGGGGTATGAGTGGATCAGGGGCATTCCCAAATTTTCTGTGTGGTGCTATAGAATACAGTACCTGTATCTCCATGCCTAACAGCTATTAGTTGGGTGCAACCATTTACATAAGCCTTTGGCAGGCGTAAATGCTTGCGACCAAAGTTAGGTGTGAAATTTGCATTAAGCTAGTATTCTATAAAGGCCATGCCATGTGGAATGGCCTTTATAGAATTCATGCTTTAGCGTGGATCAACCTGATGCCTGCCTTTGGGCAACCTACACAGAATTCCCCAGTAACTGGACAAATAAGCAGAAAACAAAGAAGAAGAAGGAGAGCAAAGAAGGACAAACTCCGCAATAAGTCAATCAGCCCAAGACGAACAGAGATGACCAAGGCATCCCAGCTAGCAAAAACTTTAATAGGTAGTTCACGTGGAACACACTTCAAATATTTTTGCCAGCTTGGTCATCTCTGTTTTTGGCTAAGTAAGCATAAAGACTATTCTAATTTTATGCACCGAGGTAACCGGGCACCGGTCTGAATATCAGCTGGTGCATGGTTAACTTCCGGGTGACCTCATGAACCCAGTTATGTTATGTCTGAGGCTGGACATGGCCTGGCATTGAATATCTGCTCTTAATTCAGCCTGCTCATAATTAAAACCACTGACTGCCACGGGCTGAATAAGAGGCCCTATAGTTTTCAGAATTGATTGATTTTTATGTATGTTTTATGTATTTTTAGGATGGACTTGATGATGTATTTAATATTACTGTAAATGGCATTCTCTGGTCCTTGGATGGATCAGAGAAGCAGTACTTAGGGCTAGATTCACTAACCTGCCAGATCGTGATCGATCCGTGTCCGATCCGGGCAAATCCGATGGATTCTTCAAGCCACAATGTTCAAATGGGGGAGATTGGAGGAAAGCCCCCATATGCCAACACGGATCACTAGTGTGCGTTCCAGACGCATGCGCAGACCATCAGCTTTTCCTGTAGATGGCCTGCGCATGTGTTTGTGGTTTTTTGCTGTGTTTTTTTTGTTTGTTGTTTTTTTTAGGGGGGACCCGACTTCATCCCCGGCGGCAGCAGCAGCCTCTTTTTAAAAAACTTTTTTTCTCAACTTCTTTGCATGCCCGTGGTTTTAAACTGCTTAAATCTGTGGGTTAAAACCATGGTCTCGCTGTGCGGGGAAGGGCAGGAGAGATTTGGGGTGGCAGGCATGAGAGATTCGGGGGAAAGCAGGGCGGCGATTTGGGGGAGAGCAGGGTGGCAGGCAGGAGATATTCAGGGCAGAGAGATTATTGTTGGGGCAGCAGAGAGCAGGGCAGCAATAAGAACATAAGAACATAAGAAGTTGCCTCCGCTGAGGCAGACCAGAGGTCCATCTCGCCCAGCGGTCCGCTCCCGCGGCGGCCCATCAGGCCCTTTTGCCTGAGCAGTGGTCCCTGACTAGCTTTATAACCTATCTCTACTCCTATCCCTATAACCCATCTCTACACTTATCTATACCCCTCAATCCCTTTGTCCTCTAGGAACCTATCCAAGCCTTCCTTGAAGCCCTGTACAGTGCTCCTATCTACCACAGCCTCTGGAAGCACATTCCATGTATCCACCACCCTCTGGGTGAAAAAGAATTTCCTAGCGTTTGTTCTAAACCTGTCCCCTTTCAATTTCTCCGAGTGCCCCCTTGTACTTGTGGTCCCCTTTAGTTTGAAAAATCTGTCCCTGTCTACTTTCTCTATGCCTTTCAGGATCTTGAATAGAGCTGGAGAGTCGGAAAGGACGTTTTCAGTTGCTTCTTGGGTTGATCGGCCAACCCAGTCAGTTCACAAAATTTGTTTTGTGAATCGCGTCCCTGCCTACTTTGCATGCCGTTCCCCTCATTTGCATGCACGGATTGGAATTGGATTGGTACACAGGTTAGTGAATTGGGCCAGAATAAAATCAGGTCACAAAGGGGGTCACAAACCGATCCGTACACGATCGGTTTGCTTAGTGAATCTAGCCCTTAAACCTTAGGTTAGACCACAATATCCTGTGCTTCTAAAATGTTCTTTCACTAGGCAAAGAGGATGTGTGAAAAATTTCCCTCCTCTTCCTCCTCCAGTGTTCATTAATGTCCATTTGCGTTTTTGACAGAATCAGAAAATAATGTTTATAAAGGTGCTTATGGCAGGATCAACAAATAACCTGTAGTTAGGCAAAAAGGCCAAGTAGAAAAGTGCAATAAAGTTACTACTTAGCACTTCTGTAGTCAGTGGCATAGTAAGAGTGGTGCGGTCTGCCCCAGGCGTGGTCTTCCTAAGGGTGTGGCATTCCTCCTCCTCTCCGAACTGTCCCCCCCTGCTCCTCTCCTTTCCATGCGCATGCATCCCTTGCCTTTCCCATATCTTTTTTACTTCCCCGGCACGAGGTTGCTGCCCGCGTCGGTATTGGCGCTTTCTCTGACATCACTTCCGGGACCTACCCCTAGGAAGTGACATCAAAGGGCAAGCCGACACCGACGTGGGCGTGCTGCTCACACCGGGGAAGTTAAAAAGGTACGAGGAAAGGGAAGGGGGGAGGGTGCATGCACAACAGGGGGGGTGAGGAAGAGGGCAGGGGAATGGTGCCACCACCTCGGGCGTCACTCACTCTTACCACGCCATTGTCTGTAGTGCTTCTAGACATCCACAGCACTATACAAAAACACGTAAGAGACAGTCCTTGCTATTCAAGGCAGACGGGACAAATAAGAGATTAGGGAGTTTCATTTATTATGGGAATTATTAAAACGACATGGGTTTTGCAGATGTCATGGGTCAACCACAAAACCTTTTTGTTATGTTCCCAGCATTTTTCCATCCAGTTAATGTAGAGAAAATGCCTTTACCATGCCTAGCAAGACAGCAGATAATGCCATGCAGTCATCTATCTTCCTTGAGGTGCTACTACACTTCTCCCTCCGTATTCGCGGTTTCAGCATTCGCGGTTTCAATTATTCACAGTTTTTAGCTTGCTGGCTCCTCCTCCCAATTACATTAGCTTGCATAGAGAAATCGCTGATTCCAAGGGCTTACAGAGAAAATAGCTGATTCCTAGAACTTTGTTTTGCCTCTCCTTCAGAAACAGGCCAGGTGTCCCACCATGTTATTCACGGTTTCACCATCTTCACGATGGTTTTTAATAGAAAACAACAAATAACATATAAAAAAGTTATTCACGGTTTTTCAGTATTTGCGGTTCTGTTAATTCCCCTATCACAGCAAATACAGAGGGAGAAGTGTACTCAATATTATCTTTACATTAACTGTACATGGCATCCCCTGCCTATTACATTACATTACATTACGGATTTCTATTCCACCTATACCTTGCAGTTCAAGGCGGATTACAAAAGATTTGACTGGACATTTTCCCGTGAAGATACAATTTTTTTTTTACAACAGAGGAGATATAGCTGGAAAGATTCCGAGGGGATTTACAAGTTGGATAGGAAATTGACAGTGCAGAGCTGTGTGATATAAACAAATAGATAACATTTAGAGTAGGTAAGATTACAATACATTTCAGGGATCTGTTTACTTGGTAGATGATTTGGGGAGGATTTTGTAGGGGAGAATTATCCCTAATAGCTCTTTTACCAGGAGGCACTGAAAAGTTGTCAGCCCAACAAACCAACTTCCTAAATTCTGAGCGTTATTTTGCCACTGTAGCTGATAAAGTGTTATCTTATCTTGTTAAGTGCCAATTTGCAGAAACAAAATTCCATGTTTTGACAATGTTTCAGATCATTGATTGAACCATATCCACACCAGTCTCTTCTTGGCTGGGCTGAGAACTTTTCAGCACCCCCTCATAAATAGCCCCACGTGCTTTATTTTATATTGAAACTTTCCCCCCACAAAAAAGCAGGTGTAGTGTCCTTTGGATACCTTGTACCATGGCACTTTTCAAATGGATAATACTCTAGCAAGCTCTTTTACTAAGGTGCACTAACCCCCAAATTCCACGCGATCCTGAGAACTGCATGCAGATAAATTAGTTAACGAGCCCTTAACAATCAATTACTGACATTAATTGGCTCTGTTTTGGATTTGTATACAGATCCAGCTATGCGCAATTCTATAAAGAGCCAAGCACAAATCCTCTCGTGCGCAAACCAAAAGAGGCCGGAAGGGGCATTGGCGGGTCAGAGGCATTCTACAGAATGATGTGCAGTGTTATAGCGTTTGAGGGCTGTGCGCCAGGATTTACACCAGGTTCCAATTGGCGTAAGTCCTCATACCCAAAGTTGGGTGTCAAAATATGCACTAGCAACCTAATTCTATAAACAGCGCCCAAAACATAGGCACTGAGGAACGTGTTTATAGAACGTGTTTATAGAATCATGCATAGCGGTGCCTAAAGTCTGAATTTTTGGCACACCAGATTTATGCCAGGGTTTTTTGGGGCCTAAATACCGGTGCCTAATTCCAAAACAAGTACCTATATGCCAAACATGCCCATGATCAACATCGTAACCAAGTCTACTTTCTTAAAAGCACATTGAACTAGACACCTACAGAGTTTGATGCCTACCATCCAATTAATTTTAGCTTAAGCTAATTATGATATGCTAATTATTTATTATTGGCACCGATTAAGCTTTTTAAATAATTAATTTAGGCGCACCAGTGGCGTAGTGAGAGTGGGAGATGCCCGGGCTGGTGGTGCCCCCCTTGTCCTCTTCTCCGCCCCCTGTTTCTTTCCCGACCCCTCCTGCCGCATGTGCTCCTCTTCCCTTCCCCCGCACTTGTTTAGCAACCTGGGGTGAGCAGCATCTCTAACTTGCTGCCCGCGCCAGCGTCGGCTCTCCCTCTGAGGCCACTTCCTAATCGCGGGACCTGGAAGTAATGTCGGAGGGGAGCGCCGAGGCCAGCGTAAGCAGCAGGTTGGACCTGCTGCTCATGCCGGCAAGAGGTAGAGGTACAGTAGTGGGGGAATTGAAGGCGTGCACGCAGTGGGGGAGGAGTGAGAAGGAGCGGGAGGGGTCAGAGAGGAAGAGAGGCGCCGGTGCCCCCACCAAAACGGCACCCAGGGTGGTCTGGCCTCCCCCCGCCAGTCCCCTTACTACGCCACTGCTTTAGGCATCTTTTATAGAATCTGGACTTAAGTGCTCTCCTGTAAAGAGCGATCAGCCCGTAGTGCCCTTTTTAGAACTGAGCTGAGTACGAATTTTTTCCACACACCATTTACTGAATCTAGCCCTGAGCCCTAATGTGAGCTTAGTATGCCAAAATAAAAAGGCTTACTGCAAAGCAGGGCTATGCAATATCGGTCCTCGAGGGCTGCAATCCAGTTGGGTTTTCAGGATTTCCCCAATGAAATGAGATCTGTTTGGATGTACTGCTTCCATTGTATGAAAATAGATCTCATGCATATTCATTGGGGAAATCCTGAAAGCCTGACCTGGCGAAGGCCGAGGTTGGATGTCCCTGCACTAAAGTATCCTGTGATTATTTCCCTGTTTGTAATGTGCTATTTTTAAAATTATTTTTTTAGAAAGGGCTGTGACATAGGTGGGGAATGGGTATGGACGTGTTACCCAACTAGTGTATTCACATTAGCATGCACTGGTTAATATGTGTTTAATGCGGGAACCCTTAGGCCTCTTACATTGGAGGCAATAAGTGCTCCCTTGTCAATTATTGCAGGTGCAGCATGCTAATGACCACATTAGTGCACAACCTACAAATCAAAAAATGGAAAATGACCTATTTTCTCACCATGGTATAAATGGGCTTAGACTAGAGCATGGAAAAGTCCTGCATTAGAACATGCTAAGCCCATTTTTTTAAAATTTACCACAGCTTAACAAAAGGACCCCTTGCTAATTAGATACAAGATATATGGGTAATTGGACACCC
The DNA here is from genome assembly GCF_902459505.1 of Geotrypetes seraphini. Taxonomy (NCBI): domain Eukaryota; kingdom Metazoa; phylum Chordata; class Amphibia; order Gymnophiona; family Dermophiidae; genus Geotrypetes; species Geotrypetes seraphini. The sequence continues at coordinate 107,199,265 of NC_047091.1, forward strand.
AGATGGGAAGTTTGAAAATTGCCTTGTACCGCAATAATGCCATTTCAGTTTTTTGGGTAAATTAATTCCATTAATTCATTAGGAGTGGCCTAGCGGTTAGCACTGCAGCCTCAGCACCCTGAGGTTGCAGGTTCAAACCCAGTGCTGCTCCTTGTGCACTTAACACTTCATTACCCCAGGTACATTAGTCAGATTATGAGCCCACCAGGACAGATAGGGAGAAATACTTGAAATACCTGAATGTGAACTAAGCAGTGTATAAATACTTAAATAAATAAGTTGTAAAAAAAAAAAATATAATTCTGTGGGGTTTTTTTTTTTGCCTCTGTTGCTTCCTTCTTTGGCTTTATTCCACAGTCCCTTCGTTTATCCGAAAATATTTCTTCATTCTGCACACTCTTCTCGAATAAGAAACGTAAAGCTTTTTTTTAATGTCTGTGCCTTCCTGATTTTAAAGCTTTGATTCCTTTACTGCACACTTCGGCTGCCCCTGCTGTGTATTTCCTTTATGTGTTATTAGGATAAGCCCCCCACTGCTCTCCTCCACCTGCGTGCGATTCTGTGGAGAATCCACACAGCAGCACGCCTCGATTCGCTGGAAATGGCAGCGGCGGCTGAGGAGGGGGCTTGCAAAAATCTTTAAACAATCCTATTGCCTTAGAAATTAAATTAAAATTAGCATGATGTATGATTTTGTTCATTTTAACTGCTAACTGAATTATCTGGAGCAAAGCTGCTAGTAATATCTCTCTGACAATACCAACAATAGCGTGATAGTGGGAAAAGGGAGTGAGGGAGCTAGAAGGAAAGAGAGACAACAAGGAGGGAAGAAAAAGAGACAGATTGTTCCGTTCTGACTGCTGAGGCTCCTCTTGGAAACGCAGGCCCAAGATTAATGAGTTTTATCCCGCTGGCAGATCTTTTCCTCCTCTTCTTCACCAAGTGCCTCCCTCCCCCCACCCCCATTTCCCATTCTTCACTGATCCTGGTGCCTAGATGGCCTTCTGATGACAGGCTGAGAGACCTCACTGACGGCAGTGAATATAGCATCCCCATTCCTGGTGCCCCCTCCCCCCCCCCCCGGGTGCAAATGACCGCCAGAGCAAAGACTTTGCTTGTCTCTCAACACGTTGCACAGCGACTGGAGGAACAGCTGCTCTGGAGCTCCTCAGCAGTTGCTCCATCAACCTGCAGGACATAAATCACAATCACGGGCTTCATCTGTTGCGTTTGGCCACTCAGTGTTCAGAAATGAAACATTAGCTTAAAACAGAAATGCACAAATAAGGCTAAAGAGACTTTGAGCGATGATATTTGAGTTGATAATAGGCCCCTGTGTCAGAAAATGTATTGGCTTTTATGTAGCTATACACTTTTAGCAAACAATGAAAAGGTTTTAACTCCCTCTCAATATCATCATACATTTATTTAACAGTAGCCTAAGGCAGTGTGTTTCAACCTTTTTACACCTATGGACCGGCAGAAATAAAAGAATTATTCTGTGGATCGGCATCAGTCCGTAGACCAGTGGTTCAAGAACACTGGGCTAAGTCGTGGGCCAGACCACACCCATCTCTACCCAATCTCCACCCCAGACCCTGCCCCCATAATAGTACTAATTGCACCTTGCATGTCCCGTGCCTCATCTGGAAGCCTTCCCTCTGATGTTGCAACGTCAGAGAGAAGGCTTCCGGTTCAGGCGCAGGATGCCTGTAGGAGCCACTGCCCGTGGCTTTGTGGACTGAATCAGTTAGGAAAAGGGAGCTGGCTCGAAGATAATGCCGCATCGATCGCACCGTGGACCGGCGGTTTAAGAACACTGTTTTGGGCCTGATGCACATGCTGGCCCTGTGGACCGTCAAGAAATTTATGTGGACCGGTGGTTGAAGAACACTGGCCTAAGGTATGTGAGAGGAGACTCAGTAAGGGGTTCCAATTAAATAATTGGTTTTCGCCCCAGCAGTAACTTGTATGGGTCATCCCAAAATGAGTTTAGCCCCCGACCGCTCTATTACACCATGCGCCTCTCCAGGTGTGTCAAACTATAAAACGATGAACAATGGAAGAGATAACTACTCAATGAAGTTACAGAGTAATACTTTAAAAACCAATGGGAGGAAATATGTTTTCACTCAGAGAATAGTTAAGCTCTGGAATGCATTGCCAGAGGATGTGGTAAGAGCGGTGAAAGTAGCTAGTTTTAAAAATGGTTTGGACAAGTTCCTGGAGGAAAAGTCCATAAACTGCTGTTGAGACCGACATGGGAGGAGCCACTGCTTGCCCTGGATCGGTGGCACGGAATACTGCTACTATTTGGGTTTTTGCCAGGTACTTGAGACTTGGATTTGCCTCCGTGAAGACAAGATACTGGGCAGGATAGATCATTGGTCTGATCCAGTACGGCTATTCTTATGTTCTTACCTTGAGCTCTCCGTAGACAGCATAACTTCATCTTTCCTTTGAAGAAGCAGCCAACAAAAGTGCTTTGTTGCACAAGGGACTACTAAGATAAGTTAAATTTCTAATTTTTACTGAAATGCGAAAAGCTGAACTATTCACAGATTTTCAATTTTCAAATGTTATGTGTGGAGTTTTATCTTCTCTTTTGAATTAAATAAATTAAGCAGCATATCTATAAGCGGATTAAGTATCACAGTTTGTTGTTTTATAGTTTGACACACCCCTGGAGCAAAAACCAATTATTTAATTGGAACCTCTTACTGAGTCTCTTCTCACATACCTTGGGGTTACCAGATTTTACTACTGGAAAATCCGGACCCATGGACCTGCCCCCAGGCCCGCCCAGTTCTGCTCCAGTCAAGCCCCATTCCAACCCAGCCTCACTCCTCCAGCCCTGCCCCCTCAACCTGTTCTCATGCTCAGAGCTGCACCGGTAGGGTATCCATGCGCACATGCCCTCCAGACACGGTCGCGAGCTGGAAGCTTTTCATAACCCAGCCAAATTGCCGGGTTTTGAAAAGCCGTCCGGATGTCTGGGTAATTCCAGACGTCTGGTAACCCTAGTTATTGTTAAACAAATATACCAGGGGATGCTGAAAAGTTCTCAGTGCAACCAATCAACTTCCTAAATTTTGAGTTATTTTGCCGCTGTAGCTGAAATGAGTGCTATCTTACTCTGTTAAGTGGCAATTTGCAGAAACAAAATTCTATGTTTCTGATATTGTTTCGGTGTCAGGTCAAAAGCGCGCCAGGACAAAGGCGTGCGCAGACAATTGAGCGCAGCGCGGAGGTGTGCGCCGCAGAAAATTACTGTTTTTAGGGCTCCGACGGGGGGGGGGGCGTGGGGAGAAACCCCCCCACTTTACTTAATAGAGATCGCACCGTGTTGTGGGGGGTTGTAACCAGTGTTCCCTCTAAGCGGGCGGGTGTTGTGAGCAAACTTTTTTCACCGTGAGCCAAAAATATCGGGCGCCAGCAAGTTATGAGCCAACTCGCCCGATTCTCCTCTCGCCGCCCTGCCATCTGCCGTACGCCTCTTCCGATCGTGCGCTGTGACGAGAAACGTGTGCGCTGCGATGTAATATTTTGTGCGCCAGCGCACGCCAGCGCAGCTTAGCGGGAACACTGGTTCAAATGGTTTTATTTATTTCCCCAAATTTATTTTTGTTATACGCATTGAAAATATTTGATATTGCGTTTAAATCAAAATCTCAATAAACTTGAAACGAGTGCCCGTGAGATTGTGGGAGGGTTAAATACTCAAAACTTAGAAGTTTTTGCTACGCCAGCTTTCTGGTATCTTTACATACAGTGGCGTACCTAGCATATGTAACATCCGGGGCCCATCATTTTTTGGCACCCCCCCCCATCTGTAAGAAAAACATGATTTTTAGTAACAAACCACACGTCACACATGAGTACCTAGGAAAAGGCAGCATCTTACATATTGCAGTGAGCAGTACATCAATACACCCATTGTAAAACTAAACAAGCCAGACCAGCACAGATCAATCCTACACCGTCAATCCTAACAGAAAACCATGTCTTTCGAACACACAGAACACAGAAAACACCTTCGCCTAGTAAGGAATATGTAATCACAAACTAACCCCTCCCTCTTTTACAAAACTGTAGTGTGGATTTTAGCTACGGAGGTAACAGCTCGGATGCTCATAAAATTCTGAGCATCAGAGCTGCTACCACCAAGGCTGGTGCTAAAAACGCTTCACAGTTTTGTAAAAGGGGGGATAAAATAAAAATACATAGACAAAGGTTAAATTGAACCAGCAAGAAGCTGGACTCTGCATACAATGCTTCACAGAAACAGTGACACATGTCTCCTAAAGCAATAAATAAATAGAAATTTTTTTCTACCTTTGTCTTCTGTGGTTTCTCCTTTCCTCATCTTCTTGTAACTCTCTTCCTTCCATCCACTGTCTGCCGTCTCTCTTCCCCTATATGGCATCTTCTCTCCTTCTATGCCCCTTCCAGAAACTGTATGCCTCCCCCTTCCATCTCTCCTTTCACCCCATTGGTCTGGCATCTCTCTCCTCGCCTTCCCTCTCCCACACCTCTCCTCATAGTCTGGTATCTCCCCTTCCCTGATTCTCTGGCATCTCTCTCCTTTCCTTTTCTTCCATCTTTCGCTCCCCCTCCATGCTCTCACATCTCCCCCTTCCTTTTCCCTTAGACTGGCATACCTTCCTCCTACGCTCCAAGCCCTGGCATCTCCTTTAATTCCCTCCCTCATCTTCCTTCTCCCTCCAGCTGGGTACCGCAACACTCTTCCCTGCAGCTCTGCACTTCCCCACAATTGCCATGCTTCGGTTCCTCTTCTTCCTTCCTTCCTCCCCCCCCCCCGCGGGACCCTGCGGCACCATCAACTCTTACTCCCTCTAATGTCGGCCCTGCAGCTCCAGACTTCCTCGCACCTTCTCCCCTCCCCCTTTGGATCGCTATTATTTTAAATGTTATAGCCGCGGAGCTGTATCCATCAGTGGAGATGTCTAACCTCGGCCTGCCCCGAAACTCTTACTGCAGCAGACGCCCGTCTAGGCAGGAACAGGAAGTCACTGTTGCAGTAAGAGTTCCGGGGCAGGCCGAGGTTAGACATCTCCACTGATGGATACAGCTCCGCGGCTATAACATTTAAAATAATAGCGATCCAAAGGGGGAGGGGAGAAGGTGCGAGGAAGTCTGGAGCTGCAGGGCCGACATTAGAGGGAGTAAGAGTTGATGGTGCCGCAGGGTCCCGCGGGGGGGGGGGGGGAGGAAGGAAGGAAGAAGAGGAACCGAAGCATGGCAATTGTGGGGAAGTGCAATCCCCCCAATGCGTCCCCTTACCTTACCGACGCGTGTGTGCGCTGTGAAGAGAAACTTTGCGCTGCGATGTAATATTTTGTGCGCGAGCGCAGGCCAACGCAGCTTAGCGGGAACACTGGTTGTAACCCCCCACATTTTACTGAAAACTTCACTTTTTCCCTGTTTTTAGGGAAAAAGTTAAGTTTACAGTAAAATGTGGAGGGTTACAACCCCCCAAACCCCCCACAACGCCGGCGCAATCTCTATTAAGTAAACTGGGGGGCTCCCCAACAAAACCCCCCGTCGGAGCCCCAAAAACTGTAATTTTCTTCGGCGCGCGCCTCCGTCTTGTGCTCAGTTGTCGGCGCGCGCCTTTGTCTTTCGTGGGGTTGTCTATGAACCATTGTTTCAGATCATTGAACATAAGAACATAAGAATAGCCTTACCTGCGTACGTTCTGGTTCAGCAGGAACTTGTCTAACTTTGTCTTGAATCCCTGGAGGGTGTTTCCCCCTATAATAGACTCCGGAAGAGCATTCCACTTTTCCACCACTCTCTGGGTGAAGAAGAACTTCCTTATGTTTGTACGGAATCTATCTCCTTTTAACTTTAGAGAGTGCCCTCTCGTTCTCTCTACCTTGGAGAGGTGAACAACCTGTCTTTATCTACTAAGTCTATTCCTTTCATTATCTTGAATGTTTCGATCATGTCCCCTCTCAGTCTCCTCTTTTCAAGGAAGAAGAGGCCCAGTTTCTCTGATTGAACAATATCGACCTCATGCTCTTTTTGGTTGGGCTGAGAACTTTTCAGCACCCCTTTGTGATACTGAGAGGCAGTTAGCATCTTTTCATTGTTTGCTCATCTGCATATAAGTAGTTTTAGAGGTTTAGGTTAGTGCAGTGTTCTAATACTTTTCCCTCCCTATGCTGAGACAGATCCGTCAGCGCTAAATTGCTATCCAGGTCTGTCAGAATCAGAAACTAACTACAGGCAGCATGGACCTCAGATTTTTAAGGACGTGCGGGTTTAGATCCGCCAGGTCCGTCAGGTCCGCATTTTACCCCTTCCCCTGGACATGTCCTCTTTTAAGAGGACTGTCCAAGTGTCAGGACGAGTTTTCAAAACCCGTCAGTTTGTCTGGGTTTTGAAAACTTCATCTCTTCGGGGCTGCTTCTGGAGGGTCTTTGCGCATGCGCGGATGCGATAAGATGATGTTGCACACATGTGGGGATGCCATTGCATCACACATTCGCACATGCGCAGAGACCCTTCAGACACGGCCCTGAAGAGACGAGGTTTCTGTGGGGCTGGGGTTGGAGGGTGGAATGGGGCAGGGTTGTGAGTAGAAAAGGGCTGGGCTGGGGTTGAACAGGGCGGGGCCACTCATCCTGGGTTTTAAAAAAAAACACTAAAAATCTGGTAACCCTAGTGGCAATGCCTGGTTAAAAACAACTTAATTTCTGTATCTGGTCTGCTCAGTGTGGTTTAAGTGGGCAGAAAAGTGTAGTTACTTACCTGTAACGTAGGTTCTCCATGGACAGCAGGATAGTCAAAAAAAAAAAAAAAATCTCTTTGAGCTATTGGAGAGCTTATCTGCAAATTGGGAGCTGTTGGGACAACACCCATATGTGGCTGACTCATCCTGCTTTTCCTAGGAGAACCTCTCCTGCCTGCTCAAACCACGCTGAATATTGATCCCAGGGCAGAAAATGTCAGAACAAGACTAATTCATCTAGCTAGTATGGTGGATTATTCCTGTCAACAACAGAAAAATCCAACTGAAGCTGCAGTAAAAAATCACCAAAACGGAAAAACCAACAGAAACTGCAGGCAATGTACAAGATGCAGGCAAGATTTATTGTACCAAATTAAAATGCAGTAATATAAAAAAAACTTTTTACCAACCAAGGGACCCAACACGGTCCGTGTTTCGGACAGTACACCTTCATCAGGGGTCCTAATAAATATAAATACAATACTGAAATAATATAAACAATATTTAAAATTGTTATCTGAAATAACAGAGTGGTGTTGTCATGCCTTACCACCACAGGATGTGATAATGTGAGGTGGGAAAATAAAAGATATGTATTAAAGCCGTGTCGGGTCCCTTGGTTGGTAAAAAGGTTTTTATATTACTGCATTTTAATTTGGTACAATAAATCTTGCCTGCATCTTGTACATTGCCTGCAGTTTCTGTTGTTTTTTCCGGATTATTCCTGTCCACATTGCTATAGCCATATCTCAGCTGCCAGTTGTGGAAGCATGAATGTTTGTAGTAGATCATTTTTTTTATTCAGATCTGTTTTAATTTTCTTCCTTTCTGGTGTTCTGCCATCTTGGGTGAAAGACAAGAATTCAAATTCCTAATCTTAATCCAACACTCAGGTCCCCAAGCTTTGCACTGGTCAGAATAGCAGTGATGTCGTGGCCTGAATAAGTGCAGAGAAAAACAGTGGATCAAAGATATGTAGTACCTGGATTGATATAGGAAATATCAAACCAACATAAAAATGACAAAATGGCTTTATTAAAAATAATAAAAAAAAGTCTGTGTCTTGTATATAACATATGGTGCAAAAAACAATAGTAGCAGAAAAGGACCTGACATGGTCCATGTTTTGTCACTTGGCCTTCCTCAGGAGACCATGCAACGCAAAGATTGGTCTAAAAAATACAGGGCGGGTAAGAAGCAAAAATGATGCAGCTGAATGCAATAAAATCCACTCTATGTAAAACATAGGGCTCCTTTCACTAAGCAGCAGTAGCATTTTTAGCACGCACTAACCCCCGCGCTACACAGAAAAACTAACGCCAGCTCAATGGAGGCATTAGCGTCTAGCGCGCGGGGCATTGTAGCGTGCGCCACAGCACACTTGGAATCTCAGGAGGCATACTAGTGTGCCTCGGCACACAGCTTGAGATACACTGGATTATGGTATAAATGTGTCTGTATTGAAAATCATCTAAAAATACCTCACTAACTCTGTATTGTAACACCATTACAGATGCTCAAGTAAACTGCTCTGAATTGACTCCCAGTCATTTGTAGCATTATAGAACCTTTCAACAAACAATAAACATAAACTTAACAACAAATGCCGAAAAAGCAGCCGAAACTGAGTGCCAAATTTTGCGCTCAATGCTATTCCATAGAGTACTCATCCCAAAGCACCTTTTTTTTTTTTTTTGACAGTTCAATAAATTTTTATTCAGTATTTTAAAAAATACAAGGAGCAATTCAAATACATAAAAGTAGTATAACATTTTGCATTAATATACAGTTATTTATAAAGGCCCATATTATTAAGAAAAGCTCAGAGTATTGGAATTGTTTGTGGTGATGTATGACAATAGAAAGTGAAATAGGACAAAGTAAAAATTGAAAGAGAGAGGAAAAAAGAAGAGAGAAAGAAAAGAAAAAAAAAAAAAAAAAATTTTAAAGAGAGGAGAAGACAGGAGTGTCTACATAGTAGAATGTACATATGAATCTAAAAATGACCAGGGTGATTTTTTGTTTTTCCAATTCATGGATTTACGGAGTGAAATTTTATTTTCATATGCATATGATTCAAATCTGTGGTACATACATAGAGAGTTCCACCAAAAAGTATAATCTAATAACGAAGATGATTTCCAATTTTTCAAGATAATGCATGAGAGCAATCACAAACATGGTATCAATGAGTTTAGGAGGACAATTTGATTGCGCGAAACAGGGGTGTTGAGATCGAAGGATTATAATGTCTATAGAAATCTCTTCTGAGCAGTTGGTGATAGATTGTATGGTATTCCAGATTTTGGACCAAAAAGAACGGACCAGAGTACAATGGAAGAACATATGATCAAGAGTTCCTTCCTCTTTCAAACAGTTCCAGCAGATAGAATCTTGTTTTAATTGGCTTTCCACATACGAAATGGGGTCCATATTGCATTCCACATTACAAAGAGCATTGATTGTGAAACTCTAGAAGATAAAAGTGGGCGGTTTGTTGAAGACCAAAAGAGTTCCCAGTCAATGTCAGAAAGTGGAATGGTTATTATATTATCCCAGTGTTTCATAGCATGATATGAGAAAGTGAAGGATTGGTCTCTTAGAATATTATAAAAAAAAAGATATAGCTTTCCCTTTTGATAGAGACCGTAAAGACCAATGGTAAATAGTATTTTTAGAAGATATGAAGTCATATTGTATCTGTACAGAAGACAGTATTTCACTGAGTATGATCCATTGTGAATAAGCAGAGGATGTTAGTAGGTATGTGGAGCAAAGTATATCAAAAGGGATTAGTTTATTAAGAGTATATAATTGATGAACAAACCATATACCTGTCCGTTGCCACCGTTTCCATGAAAGGGATTTGCCTTGGTTTTGGATTTTGGGATTATTCCAAAGGGACATGAGTGGGCTAACACTAATTGAGATATCAGCTATTTTATCTAAATGATGGAGAGCATGCTGCGTTGAATTCAAAGCACCTTTTTCAGAATAGCATTGAGTGCTAAATTTTATCAGCACTGAATTTTCAGTGCCATATATAGAATCTGGCCCTGAGGTGCCACATATAGGCTCAAACAAATTTATGCCTGCTATTTATATGGCATAAGTGGGTGGGGCCTAAATGTTGGCACCTACATACTGACTTACACTAGTAAGTCCACAACAGAATTTACATCCGGTGTATTGCATTTTTGCCCTTAAATTTTGGCACACTATATAGAGTTGACCACTAATCTAATCTAATCTAAACCTTAAGTTTATATATCGCATCATACATGTACTCGTATATACTAGTGCATTTGGGCTGACCTTCGTGCTCAGTTGACTCCAGAAAGATCAGTATACTAGCATATGAATGCTGTGGTCTATCTTCAGTTTGAGTGTGATAGCCTCTGATCGTTGCAGGTTCTACGCAACCATCCTCTGAGAGCATCTTCACGAGGCTGGCTGCTCCTAACTGAAGCAGGACCCACATGCCTAGCTGTGTGAATTCAACAGGAGGCATGCTCCTGTCCATGGGTAGTAGGATCCAAAACTTTCTGCTCAGCAGTGCTCAACAGAGTAAATCCTGAATATGGCCTGACTATGTGGCTTCTTAGCTCCTCATGGCCATGCTGTGCTTGGCACTGCCAACCTATGGTACAGACCTGGTTGGTTTCTGGGGAATTAAAGATTGCAATTTCCAGACTACAGCTCAGCAGTGCTGTTCTTCTCCTCTCCCCTCCCCCCATCCCTGAGACACCCTCTGACTGGCAGCAGAAAATGAAATTGCACTTTGTCCACAGAATGTTGCTTTCCACTTCCTTCACCCTGGACAGGTTTTTGCTTAATCTAGATTTGAACATAAAGTGCAGTGGTGCCAGATTTCAGACAAATAGCGTATCAGTGGGGACTGATTTATATTCTTGCTCCCTGCTGCATTTCTGAGATCTGGGCACTCCCCCCCCCCCCACCACATATAAAACAGTAGACAAATTGGTCTTGTGGAAGCCTTTTTTCCTCCTTTCTTTTCTTCCTTTCTGCAACTCTTCACCTTCCAACATATGAACCTGTATTTTCCCGCTTTTCCCAACAGACCCACTGGTTTTATTAAAGACCAGAATATGGGAGCCCTGAACTGTCCCCTCCCCCCCAAAAAAAAAAAAAAAACCAAAACAGTTTAAGACAAGCCTTCAGATTCTCCTTTCAGGAACAGCCTCTTTGCAGTGATGGGCAATCAAATATTAAATAAAATCCTGTAAGAATGTAAAAAAAAAAGGGAAGAATTTGAAATATTTGCTGAATTATGCAAACTTTCCTTATCCAAGCTATTCACATTATAATTGGGGCAGAATTTTTTTTCTCTTTCTTTTTTGTTTTACTCCTCTATTTCTGGACTTCTCCCTGTTGCCCCCTCCCCCCCCCTTTATGCAACGATGATACATCTCATCTGAAAATGTCCTTTTTCCTCACTGCCAGCTGGGGCTGCCTCTCTCCAACATTCTCTTAATAAGCCAGTGCTAGTTCAGTTGAAGCAGAGGTTGCCCATTAATATCTCGCCCTCGGCTTACATTATCACCCTGGGGGCAAAGAGACATGTGCAGGTGATAAGCAGCCAGTTTATAGCAAGTAAGATTAAAATTAAAAATAAAATAAAATCTGTGGATGTTCCTAATCGAATCCCAGACACAATTTGGAATTTGATGGACTCTGACCCTAAGGCAATCGTAGCTACCTGACAGAGCAGGGCAGGATTTCTATCCATCAAGTGAAGCTTAAAATTCTTGTTTCTCTATTGTGTGAGATGTTATATTGAACCTCCTTAAGTTGTCTGTACCAGAACCTTCCTAAAAGGAAAGGGCATTTCAAGGGGTAGGTGGAACAAAGGCAAGTGCAGGACAGGCGAAATAATTCAGTATACAGTAAATGAAAAGCTATTAAACATGTCATCAAACTGAGACATATGCATATTACATTCCATTAGGAAAGATGCCTGGAATAGACACAAAAGATCCCTAAATAGAAAGAGGGTAGTATCAAAACAAGACTTAACACATCAGCAGCTATGACTTCATTTATGATAGGCAGGAGTAGGGAAGTGAAGCCAATGCCGGACAGACCTCCACAGACTGTGCCCTGTATATGTTATGTTATGTGAATCAGGTTTTCTATTCTGCCTTTAGCTATTCAGTTCAAGGTCGGATTATATTACAAGAGGTTGGGTCAGTTACCCAGGAAGTTACAACGGACAGTGGTGTAATAAGGGTGAGCGGCGCCCGGGGGATGGAAGCGCCCCTGCCCCGCCCTCTTCCCTGCCCCCCTGATGCACGCGCCACCCCTTCCCTTTCCTTGTACCTTTTTAACTTCTCCGGTGTGAGCAGCATGCCCACGTTCATGTGAGCTCACCCTCTGACGTCACTTCCTAGGCCTTGGGTCCTGGAAGTGATGTCGGAGAGCGCGCCGACGCAGGCAGCAACCTCATGCCAATGAGTTAAAAAAGGTATGAGGGAATGCAAGGGGCATTTGCACGTGCCTAGGAGAGGAGCAGGGGGTGGGGGGCAGAGAGGAGGAGGGTAGCCGCACTCTTAGCAAGATGACGCCTGGGGTGAACCGCTCCCCCACCTCCCCCTTACTATGCCACTGGACACGGGCATTCAATAGGGTTGTCATACAGGTAGATCAGAAGTTATTAATACAGTTCTGTTGCAAAGACATAGGATCCTGCACTGCAGCTGCTCCCCTCCCCCCCCTCCCCCAGTCTAGGGTTACCATATGGCTCCAGAAAAAGGAGGACGGGCTGAGACATCTGGGTTTTGCTTCCATTGAAAACAATGGAAGTAAGGAGGACAGATAGAGACAGCTGGGTTTTATTTCCATTGAAAGCAATGGAAGTAAAACCTGGATGTCTCCATCTGTCCTCCTTTTTCTGGAGCCACATGGTAACCCTACCCTAGTCACGAATCCCGCAGAAGGGCGGCACCCAAATCCTCCATGTCTTAGAAAGAAGAATAACAAGGTAAGAACCTAATCTTCCATTAGGTCCTAGATACAAATAAGGTAAGAACCTAATCTTCCATTAGGTCCTAGATACAAATACATAGTTACAAGTTCAAGTAGGTCATAGATCGAAAATTTGGTAGAGAAGGCAAGTATCTCCACATTTCTGGCCATTTTCAGATAGATCCCTGTCCAGGAAAGACTTTTCTGGGATATCAGTTCCAATAAAAGTATGAAAGATGTTCCCTTTGCATTATGCTAAAACATTCACTTGTTTCTGAAGAAAAAGGAGTTGAGTTTTATTTTTTAGACTACTGTAGCAAATTAATGGATATTTTAACTTGGTATTTTTGTTTCACTCAGTTGTGGGTGGGCTGGAGCAGGTTTCAAAATAGAACAAAAAACCCAGTGTGGATAACAAATGCAGTGAAAAAGGCGATAAGTGACAAGAAAGCATCATTCAAAAAATGGAAAAAGGACAAAACAGAGGAGAACCAAAAGGAACACAGAAAACACCAAAAGGAGTGTCATCGAGTGGTTAGGAAAGCAAAAAAAGAATATGAAGAGAGACTGGCAGGGGAAGCAACAAACTTCAAATCATTCTTCAGGTACGTTAAGGGGAAGCAACCAGCAAGGGAGGAAGTGGGACCCTTGGATGATGGGGACAGAAAGGGAGTGGTACGTTAAGGGGAAGCAACTAGCAAGGGAGGAAGTGGGACCCTTGGATGATGGGGACAGAAAGGGAGTGGTAAAAGAGGAAAAGGAGATAGCTGACAGGCTAAATAAGTTCTTCACGTCAGTTTTCACAAGGGAGGACATAACCAACATTCCGGAGCCCGAGGAGATCGTAAAAGGAGAGCAGGATGAAAATCTGGTCCAGCTAGAGGTGAGCAAAGTGGATGTCCTCAGGCAGATAGACAGGCTAAAGAGCGACAAATCGCCAGGTCCGGATGGCATTCATCCAAGGGTATTCAAGGAACTAAGGAACGAAATAGCTGAGCCACTTCGACAAATATGCAACCTATCCCTAAAAACTGGAGAGATTCCGGAAGATTGGAAAATAGCAAATGTCACGCCCATCTTCAAGAAAGGCTCAAGGGGAGACCCAGGAAACTACAGGCCGGAGAGCTTGACCTCGGTCCCGGGAAAGATGATGGAAGCATTGATTAAAGACAGCATCTGGGAACACATCGACAACTATGGGCAGCTAAAGTCGAGCCAGCATGGCTTCTGCAAGGGCAGGTCATGCCTCACAAACTTATTATACTTCTTTGAAGGGGTAACCAGCCAGGTGGATTAAGGGGAATCCATAGATATCATTTACCTTGACTTCCAAAAAGCCTTCGACAAGGTGCCACACGAAAGACTACTAAGGAAGCTATGTAACCATGGGGTGCAAGGGGAGGTCCACCGATGGATCAAAAACTGGCTGGCAGACAGGAAACAGAGGGTTGGAGTAAAGGGACATTACTCAGACTGGCAATGGGTCACGAGCGGAATTCCACAGGGGTCGGTGCTGGGACCGCTCCTATTCAATATATTCATTAACGACCTGGAGGCAGGGACAAAATGTGAGGTTATTAAATTTGCGGATGACACCAAACTATATCGCAAGGTCAATAACATGGAGAACTGCGAAGATCTCCAAAAAGATCTGACAACACTGGAAAAATGGGCCAAAAAGTGGCAAATGAGTTTCAACATAGGGAAATGCAAGGTCATGCATATAGGGGAAAAAAACCCCGATGTTCACTTACAAAATGGGGGGATCAGCGCTAGGGGTTAGCGACCTTGAGAGAGACCTGGGAGTGATGGTAGACACAACATTGAAGGCGTCGGCGCATTGTGCCACGGCCTCAAGGAAAGCAAACAGAATGTTGGGTATCATTAAGAAGGGTATCACGACCAGGACAAAGGAAGTCATCCTGCCACTGTATCGTGCTATGGTGCGCCCGCACCTGGAGTACTGTGTTCAGTTCTGGTCGCCGTACCTCAAGAAGGACATGGAGGTACTTGAGAGGGTCCAGAGAAGAGCAACTAAGCTAATAAAGGGCATGGAGGACCTCTCATATACTGACAGACTGAAAAAGCTAGGGCTTTTCTCCCTGGAAAAGAGGAGACTTAGAGGAGACATGATAGAAACCTTCAAGATCATGAAGGGCATAGAAAAAATAGACAGGGACAGATTTTTCAAATTAAGGGGATCAATAAGTACAAGGGGGCACTCAGAGAAATTGAAAGGGGAGAGGTTTAGAACAAACGCCAGGAAGTTCTTTTTCACACAGAGGGTGGTGGATACATGGAACGCGCTACCAGAGGATGTGATAAACAGGAGCACGCTACAGGGGTTCAAAGAAGCTTTGGATAGGTACTTGGAAGACAAAGGGATTGAGGGGTACAGATAAGAGTAGAGGGATGGGATTAGAGGTAAGTTACAAAATTAATCAGGGACCACTGTTCAGGCACTAGGCCTGATGGGCCGCCGCGGGAGCAGACCGCTGAGCAAGATGGACCTCTGGTCTGACTCAGCGGGGGCAACTTCTTATGTTCTTAACTTCTTAACTGCAGGATTTCGGAAGTAGGTCCACAGCAGGACAGACTTTTACGGCCTGAGCCTTGGAAATGGGAAGGGCGGATCAGAATCAAATATGTGTATTGTTTATACCACATTCATATCGTATGCTATGAGTGCAAATACTGTCGGCCTGATTCTATAAATGGCACCTAGCTTAAGCACTGCTGGGCACTCTAATCATGGTCGCCTAGCGACACCTAACTAATCATTTTTTAATTGATCATGCCATTAAAAAAAACTTCATGGAAAAACAATTTTTTTAAATTGTTAATTTAGGTTGCGTGTGGATATCCGTATGATGCCTAGCGACGCCTAAATCCAGGCACCCTCCAATGCCTAACAACACCTACCTGAAAAGTAAGTGTGGTTAGAGGTGGAGAATAGGTGTGGTTGACTTAGGCATTGTTAGGCATTTGAGGTAGGCACCAGCAAATTAGACCAGCTGAACGCCTCCAAGACGGAACTCCTTTATATTCACAAAGTGTACTGCAACTACATCCGTCCCTCTCTACGTAGGGGCTCGACTATCATAACTGCAAAATTCAAAGCACGCAGCCTAGGAATACTCCTTGACTCCAACCTGTCTCTCTCCAACCACATCTCCCTCATTTTACTACCTGCGACAAATCTGAAAAATAAGGAACTACTTTTCTGAGTCTGACTTCACCCAGCTACTCTATGCCTTAGTCCTCTCCCACAAGGACTACTGCAACATACTATTGAACTGTCTTATGGTGAAGAACATATGACGTCTCCAGTGTGTACAAAACCTGGCAAACCTCCATTCCCGTGATCTGGTCTCTCAGGCTCTATCGTCAGCTCACTGGCTGCCCATAGCCACACATTGTGTCTTCAAGGGCCTGATGCTAACATTCAAAATCCTTGCATGACATGGCGCTAGCCTACGTGATGGCCAAGCTTCCTCCGTATGTGCCGAACATGTCCTTCTGCTTCCAGGATGAAATATGCCTCAAAACGCCCCATGTTCATGTCCTTCTACTGCAAACTGCCAAATGATGTTCCTACTCTCACTCCATACCGAGCCTCTGGAATCGACTGCCCCCACAGATAAGATTCCTTGAAGGATTCCTATACTTTAGGAAAGCATACCTAACTCCCACAACCAATAGATTACAAAGAAATGTATATTGATACAAGATCCTCGGTAGGTATTGCATTAAATGGGGAGTGTATGGTGCAGTGGTTAGAGTCACAGCCTTACCACCCTGAAGTTGTGGGTTCAAATCCCATGCTGCTCCTTGTGACCCAGGGCAAGTTACTCAATCCCTCATTGCCCCAGGTACATTAGAACATAAGATTAGATTGAGCACTTGAATGTAAACCAATGTAAGACAAAAATTTGTATTGTAAAATCTTGTACTGTGACAAATTTTACCTGTAAGCTGTATATTACAGATATTGGTGTTAGATTCCTATTATGTGGCAAGTTAGGATAAAAACTTGTATCAGAAAAACCCCCCAAAACAACTTGTACTGTAAATATGGCATATTGTTAACTGTATATTATGTATGTTAACCTGTATCCCGTCCTGAGCTCTTTGGGGAGGATGGGATAGATAATGAATTAAATAAATAAATAAAACCTGGCCTAATATACTGGTGCCTACCTCTAGGATGCCTAGTGATGCCTCAGTCTGCTCAGGGGCCACTAGGCATGATTCTATAAATGGCCGCGGCGCCATGTAGTTGATTGACAACTGTGTGGAGTGGCACTATAAGTTATAGAATCAGGCCCTGTATATCCCAGTGGTAAAGGGGAAGCCATCTTCAAGTGGAACTTAGCAAGTTAATAATTCTATTAGATTGTTGGTTCAATCATTAATTGATATGAATAAATGTGACTGCTGGGAGGACTGGATAGACTATGCAAGTCTTTATCTGCCGTCATTTACTATAGTACTATAATGAGATATTTATAAACCCAGGGCTTTTACTTGTTGCCCTAGACCAGGGGTTGGCAATTCCAGTCCCCGAGAGCCGGAGCCAGGTCAGGTTTTCAGGATCTCCACCATGAATATATATGAGATGGATTTGCATGCACTGCCTCCTTGAGATGCAAATCTATCTCATGCATATTTATTGTGGATATCCTGAAAACCTGACCTGGTTTTGGCTCTCAAGGACCGGAATTGCCTATTCCTGCCCTAGACTATGGTTACCAAATTTTTGCATCCAAAGATCCCAGACGCATGGCCATGCCCCATTCTGCCCAGCCCTGTCCTGTTCTGCCTCCAGTCCACCCTGTTCTACCTCTAACCCAGGGATCTCAAAGTCCCTCCTTGAGGGCCGCAATCCTGTCAGGTTTTCAGGATTTCCCCAATGAATATGCATTGAAAGCAGAGCATGCACATAGATCTCATGCATATTCATTGGATTGTGGCCCTCAAGGAGGGACTTTGAGACCCCTGCTCTAACCCCATCCTGTTCTGCCCCCAGCAAGCCTCTTCTTTTAATCCCTGACCTCCAGACAGAGGGCCTCTGAGCATGCGCAGATACATGTAACATCATCCGCACATGCACAGATGCCCACCAGACGCGACCAGAGCTTTCCAAAACCCAGACAAACTGCTGGGTTCTCTAAAAAGAGGACATGTCCGGGTTTTCCTGGATGTCTGGTAACTCTCCAGGTTTCTTTGGTCAGGGAAGGTGGAATACCTTTGTGCTTAGAACATAAGAATTGCCTTACTGGGAGAGACTGAAGATCCATAAGCCCAATATCCTGTTTCTAAGGAGAAATATTTATGAAATTGAATGCTGAATATTGACTTAATGCAGAGGATGTACAATTTTTATTTCCTGTAGAACAGGGGTAGGGAACTCCGGTCCTCGAGAGCCGTATTCCAGTCGGGTTTTCAGGATTTCCCCAATGAATATGCATTGAAAGCAGTGCATGCAAATAGATCTCATGCACATTCATTGGGGAAATCCTGAAAACCCGACTGGAATATGGCTCTCGAGGACCGGAGTTCCCTACCTCTGCTGTAGAAGGATGGAGTGGGATATTTACCAATAGATTGAATGTGTGTATGAACGAAATTGGAAATTGGATGAAAGAGAATAAGTTGGTCCTGAATGCATCTAAAACACAAGTCATGCTTGTAGAAAAGAATGAAGATGTTTGGAATGGTGTGATTTTGTTAAACCGATAAAGAAAGAGTTGCAGTTGTTGGGTGTTATGACAGATTCTCAATTGTCAATGAATGCACAAGTTATCTCAAGTACATTTGTTGAAATGTTTGAGATCTTTAGGTTCATCTTTATTCCAGTGCTGGCCATAAGAGATAAAAATTGGCTAGCACTGGAATAAAGATGAACCTTTAAACTAACCCCTTCCCCTTTTACTACACTACAATACATTACATTACATTACATTACATCAGGGATTTCTATTCCGCCTTTACCTTGCGGTTCAAGGCGGCTTACAAAAGATTTACAAAACGGGGTTACAGTGTAGGAATCGAAGATACATTAGAGTGGTAGTTAGGTAAATTCGAGGTAAGGATAATTACAGTTTACAGTAAAATTGTGTACATGGAGGTAAAATTAGGTGATGTTAGGGCTGATTTAGGAGTTTCTTAAAAAGTATTGTTTTTATTTCAGAACTTTTATTCAGAACTGCGCTGAATGCTCTGTGCTCCCAACGCTCATAGAGTTCCTATGAGCATCGGGAGCAGCGCAGAGCATTCAGTGTGGCTCCCTGTGCTAATAACCACTATCACGGTTTAGTAAGTGTTGCCAGATTGTATTTACATATTTTTTGAAAATTATTTTGAAAGTTATTGAGGATAGATAAGGAATATTGTTAACTCATACTAAAATAATTTTTGTATGTAAGTCTAATTAAGCTTACTTATCAGACTAGCGAAGGTAGGGGTTGGTCAGATGATTACACAGATAAACTCCAAGATGGGGATCTGGAATAACTGTGCGTTATAAGAAATCCTATGATCTGACAAATTTTTATTGTATGATGTCCTCCCTCTAGGACAGGGGTGTCTAAGTCCCTCCTCGAGGGCCGCAATCCAGTCGGGTTTTCAGGATTTCCCCAATGAATATACATGAGATCTATGTGCATACGATGAAAGCAGTGCATGCAAATAGATCTCATGAATATTCATTGAGGAAATCCTGAAAACCCGACTGGATTGCGGCCCTCGAGGAGGGACTTTGACACCCCTGCTCTAGGAAGTTGAAAAATCAAGTATTATTTTTGTTGATAATTTTGTAGATCTCATCCTATGTGTATTTCCTGTGCTAAAAATTTATGACAGCAGATTATGGACTTATTAAGGGGTCACCATTGTCCTAACGAGCCATCTTCAGGGTAATTAATATCTGTTCGGTTAGATCAAGCCAACGTCCAATGCAAAAATGACCCTATGCATCAAAAGTCTGACAGAGAAAAACTGTAACTTTGCAGCTGCCATTACAAAATTACTAAATCTGGTCAACATTCATTACAAAATAAATCTAATGAGTGGACACCCAAAACAGAAAACTTGTAAACAAGTGCCTATCAAGAAATGACAGTATCCAGGCAGTACATATTACAGACAATAGTATCAGCCAGCATCTGCCAGTGAGTCATGATGCGCTCCAGAGTTTGATACAGAATCCACATATCAACCAACATCTGATTCAGAATTACAGCGTACAGATGGCGCAAAATAACTACAGAGGTGTGAATCAAGCCAAACAGATGAAGTGTACCCAGTCAGTATGTGATGTGGAAATTGCTCGAAAGCAGACAAGATCTGATACGGAATTATGGTGCCTCACCAATCTGTGATTCAACAATTGCTATTCTCAGACACCATCTGATATGGAATTACTGCCTTCCCCAAATCAAATGTAGCATGGCCTCAGCCAACATTCTTTACGATATGGCTATCCGGCTTCCAGTGGAGTACTGCATAATTCCAAGTAGAGAGCTGTATATTATCATATATGTTGCAAGATAATATGAATCCAGTAGAGTTCAGACAGTATTAGGTGAATAGCTGTGCATAGGGATGAGCAAACCATTGAGAACATTCTGGAATTTTTCACTGGTGGTCTTAGTGACCTTCCTTCACAAGAGTGCACACCCCAGAGCCAGGGGAAGGGGGAGCTTTGCTCACATTTTCCATCACAAAGACATGTAAGTTCAAGGGCTGCCCAGGTCCAGCATGAATTACAAGACAACTGCATCCAACAGGTGCTCAGTAAAGAGAACTTATGCAGCCGGCACATGATGCAAAGACACTAAACAAGCAGGCAGGCAGATGAAAAAGGAGCCAGCCGGGATATGTTAAAGGGGATTGAATTAAATTTCACTGGGGGCCCGATACGTTTTAAGAACAACTCAGATGGCTTTTGACAGGACTGAGCATTGTGGAGAATGTTCCAGTTCATCCAGACTTTAAGATCGTATGTCAGCCCTTGTAATGCTACTTATAACCAACTGCTGTCATTTTTATTATATACGTTTGTCATCTGTTGAATAAAGAACGGTTCCATTTGGTGGATTAAGTAAAAACAACAGTTCTTCATATTCCAGAAAGAAAGTTTTCTATTAGTGTAACTGCAGTGGCTTGGCACATATTGTATGACAAAGTGCCGTGGTTTGAGCCAACAAAAATGCGATGGGCAAAACCCTTTGTTGCTTTGTGATGCATGTTGCCTTTCAGTCAGGGTGGTTTAATGAGCAGCAGTGTTCAGTAGGGTAGAAGAACAAATGAGCCTTCCTTCCTCGGTATCCTGGCATGGTCTTCCCATTAGTGCAGATTAGAAAGGTACTCAGAGCCCTTAGATGGAAATGGAGACGTCGGTCAATTTATTCCATCATTTCAGAACACAACTGATATTAACTTCTTTATTTTGGGGGGTAGCAAGCTGCTAATGTAAGTGTCCTTGCTTTGAAGAAAGGTGGATGACGGGGGTGCTGAAAAGTTCTTAGCCCAACCAAGAAGAGAATGACGTGGATATGGTTCAATCAGTGATCTGAAACAATGTCAAAAAACATAGGATTTTGTTTCTGCAAATTGGCACTTAATGAAACAAGAAAACACTCTTTGCCGAGGACACCGTATTATGAAGGCACCAGATATCTGGTTAGAGAATGACACCTGGACAAAGTATGACCTCATTCCCACCCCATCTTCTTCCCCACCCAGTCCCTAGTGCAAACTCCACCACAATAATTCTATCATTTTTGATAAAAGACATTTGTTCATTTTTTGTAGGAAGGAGATTTTGTACTGTTGCAAGGACAGAGTTGGGATGGAGTTTGAGTTTGTGAAATGGGGTGGGGATGGGGTCCTCATCACAGTTCTTTAATCTGGATCAAAGAGGAGCCTATTTCTGCAGTGGTCTCAAACTCACGGCCCGGGGGGCCACATGCGGCCCGCCAGATCCTATTTTGAGGCCCTCGATATGTTTCTCATAATCACAAAAGTAAAATAAAATAGTTTCTTGATCATCTGTTGGAGCTACTGCCTCAGCACCCTGAGGTTGTGGGTTCAAACCCTGTGCTGCTCCTTGTGACCCTGGGCAAGTCACTCAGTCCTCCATAGCCCCAGGTATGTTAGATAGATCAGTGGTTCCCAACCCTGTCCTGGAGGAACACCAGGCCAATCGGGTTTTCAGGCTAGCCCTAATGAATATGCATGGAGCAGATTTGCATGCCTTTCACTTCCATTCTATGCAAATCTCTCTCATGCATATTCATTAGGGCTAGCCTGAAAACCCGATTGGCCTGGTGTTCCTCCAGGACAGGGTTGGGAATCACTGAGATAGATTGTGAGTCCACCGGGACAGAGGGAAAAATACTCAAGTACCTGATTGTAAAACCGCTTAGATAACCTTGATAGGAGGTATAAAAAAACATAATAAACTTGAAACTTTAGCTATAAATTACAGTATTATTATTAAAACTTAGTCAAAAGGAAAGATTTATCAAGAGTTTTACCTCATGCAAAATTGTCATTTCTTTAATAAGACATTAATTATATATATTTTTTTAGGCCCTCCAAGTACCGACAAATCCAAAATGAGGCCCTGTAAAGGCTTTGAGTTTGAGATCACTGCTTTAGAGCCTTATGCATGCGTTGCTACAAAGAAGCTCCACTGTAGCATGATGGTCTTCCTCTGCTCTTCTTCTTGCTCTTTAATTCTTGAGATCCCAGCCCCCCCCCACTCCTCAAATTTGTTGTCTGATATTTAATAATAATAATAATTTATTTTCTTGTATACCGCCCAACCAGTAGTTCTGGGCGGTTCACAACAGGAGAATACTGAGACCATTTCAGCACATGGTACAGTTTTATAGAACACACTATTTCCTATGTGTGTTAAAATCTTAAATACAGTTCTTGTACCCAACTGCATTCTCCTGTATCTCCTTTTCCTTCCAAGCTGATTTTTTTGGTCTGAAACCATCTCATTTCATTTCCTTAAGTAATATGCTCTTAAAGCCCTACCTACGCTCTAACTCTGGGTCACCTGTATACAAGGGGGAGCTGAAAAGTTCTCAGCCCAACCAACTATCTTCCTAAATTTTGACCGTAATTTTGCCACTGTGGCTGAAAAGAGTGTTATCTTATTTCGTGAAGTGCCAATTTGCAGATATGAAATTCTCTGTTTTGATGTTATTAATATTCATGTCAGTCTTGGTTGGGCTGAGAACTTCTCAGCACCTCCTCATATTAGTTCATGACTTTTACCATATTTTGTACAGTGTTTTGGGGAACAGAAACACCTTGTGCTAAAACTACCAAATTGTTACTATTCAGTTACTGCCTGAAGGCGATTTAAGAATAATCCATTCTGGGTGTTGTCATTGGTTCATAGTCATAAGCACACGCTGACAACCGAGCGCAGACAACTGAGCGCAGGACTTAATCGCGCCGAAGAAAAACCGTATTTTAAAGGGGTCCGACGGGGGGGGGGGTGTTGGTGGGGAACCCCCCCCAGTTTACTTAATAGAGATCGTGCTGGCGTTGTGGAGGGTTTGGGGGGTTGTAACCCCCCTCATTATACTGGAAAGTTAACTTTTTCCCTGTTTTTTAGAGAAAAAGTTAAGTTTTCAGTATAATGTGGGGGGTTACACCCCCAACACCCCCCAACATGGCAGCGTCAGGCAGCACGATCCCTATTAAGTAGAGTGGGGGGGTTCCCCCCCCACCCCTCGTCAGAGCCCTTTAAAATACGAGTTTTCTTCAGCGCGATCAAGCCCTGCTCTGGGTTGTCAGCGTGCCTTTGTCCTCGCGCGCTTTTGACCCGTCACCGTTGTCATTAGGTTCTCTAGAAGAAGGCTACTAAAATTGTGTGGTCTTCATCATAAGGCATATGGGGACAGACTTAAAGATCTCAATCTGTGTACTTTGGGGGAAAGGCGGGAGAGGGGAGATATGATAGAGACATTTAAAAACATACGTAATGTAAATACACATGAGTCGAGTCTCTTTCATTTGAAAGGAAACTCTGGAATGAGAGGGCATAAGATGAAGTTAAGAGGTGAGAGGCTCCGGAGTAATCTAAGGAAATACTTTTTTACAGAAAGGGTGGTAGATGTGTGGAACAGTCTCTCGGAAGAGGTGGTGGAGACAGAGACTGTGTCTGAATTCAAGAGGGCCTGGAATAGGCACGTGGGATCTCTCGGAGAGAGAAAGAGATAATGGTTACTGTGGATGGGCAGACTAGATGGGCCATTTGGCCTTTATCTGCCATCATGTTTCTATGCTAACAGCTGGGAAAGTTTACCTTACCTTGGGGCTCTTTCACTAAAGTGTGTTAAGCACTTGGATACAGTCAGATTACCGTGCAACTGTGTTAAGGGATTTTGCAGTAGTTTGCCTGCTTCCATGCGGTAAACCACGTTACAGAATTTTTCAGAATTTCTCTGTCAGGGGATGTGCCATGGGTATGGAAGACTTATCCATGTAGCGTGCTGAACTATCTAATGCGCTAACACAGGACCACTTACTGCTGCATAAATAGAAGGCACTGAGAGGTAGATTCAATAAATGGCGACCAAGATCGGGCGCAGGGATAAAAACATAAGAATTGCTGCTGCTGGATCAGACCAGCGGTCCATCGCACCCAGCAGTCTGCTCACATGGCGGCCCCCAGATCAAAGACCAGAGCCCTAACTGAGATCAACCCTACCTACGTATGTTCCGGTTCAGCAGGAACTTGTCCAACCTTGTCTTGAATCCCTGGAGGGTGTTTTCCCCTATAACAACCTCCGGAAGAGCGTTCCAGTTTTCCACCACTCTCTGGGTGAAGAAGAACTTCCTTATGTTTGTACAGAATCTATCCCCTTTTAACTTTAAAGATTGTCCTCTCATTCTTCCTACCTTGGAGAGGGTGAACAACCTGTCTTTATCTACTAAGTCTATTCCCTTCAGTATCTTGAATGTTTCTATCAGGTTCCCTCTCAGCCTGCTCTTTTCGAGGGA
This sequence comes from Geotrypetes seraphini, assembly GCF_902459505.1. Lineage (NCBI taxonomy): Eukaryota > Metazoa > Chordata > Amphibia > Gymnophiona > Dermophiidae > Geotrypetes > Geotrypetes seraphini. The sequence continues at coordinate 107,224,040 of NC_047091.1, forward strand.
GAAGAGGCCCAGTTTCTCTAATCTCTCGTTGTATGGCAACTCCTCCAGCCCCTTATCCATTTTAGTCGCTCTTCTCTGGACCCTTTCGAGTAGTACTGTGTCCTTCTTCATGTACGGCGACCAGTGCTGGATGCAGTATTCCAGGTGAGGGCATACCATGGCCTGGTACAGAGGCATGTTAACCTTCTCTGATCTGTTCGTGATCCCCTTCTTAATCATTCCTAGCATTCTGTTTGCCCTCTTCCCAACCGCCGCACATTGTTGATCACTAGAGGTTGGTTGTTGGGTCTGAGCTTTCCACATACACACATATTTATTTATTTAAGAAGATATATTTAGTAAAATTTCAAGGTGATAAGTTAATTTGAGCATCCCATAATGCTGCCATGTTTATGTTCATTAAAAAACTTTATTTACTACTTAAATTACCAAGCAGGACCAAAGCGGTTAACAAAAGAATACTAAAATTATTATTAAAAGGAAGTCCATTAAAATAGAAAAGAAAAACAGAAATAAAAAATAACAATATATAAAATAACATAACTCCACCATTCTTACAAAGCATCAATAAACTGTCAATAAGCACATAAAATAGATTAGTATATGATACAGATTGAAACCTTGTATTCAAGTCTCATCATTGTAAAGAAAAGGCCAACTGAAAATCAAAAGCCTTCAAATGTCTACCTGTAACTCTAATTATTGGAAATTAAAGCCAGGATTCTTTAACCGGGGCCATTGTCAGCGGCTGCCTTTAAAGCAGCCACCGATTGTGTGTCAATCACATGATGGTACCATTTAGAGAATTGCACCTCTGGCAAAGCTAGGTGCCAGAAATGTAGGCCAAGGTTTTCAAGACCTATATTTCGGGCGCCTATCTTTGATGTGAATCGCGCCTATGTAAGCAGGCAAATGGAATAAATTTTATTTCAACTTTATTTCAAACGCACTTTCTTATCAAACTTTCAGGAAGTCAATCAAAACTTATCTCTTTGATAAATTTCTCTGACTCAATTTCTGCCTTGATGTATTTTTAAAACAGTTCCAGATAAATTTGATTACTCTTAATATGCTAATATAATTTTGAAAGTTTTATGTAATATCGCTGTTTGTATACAGTCTCTTCCTATGTAAACCGCTCTGAACTGTTTGTGGTACTGCGGTATATAAAGATAAAGTTATTATTATTATTAAGTGTTTTATGACACCTAAGGCCATTTCCGGTGTTAGCCACACCTATAGTGGTGTTCGGTGCCAGTAGGCACCTCCGGAGCCAATTTCAGCGCCATTTGTTTAGGAACCTTAGGCGCTTTGAATTTATACCGGCACCTAAGGCCCTGTTTTACTAAGGTGCGCTAACCGATTAGCGCGTGCTAATCAATTTAGCGTGCGCTAAAAGCTAATTCGTGCATGTTAGTCTATGGACGCGATAGCGTTTCGCGCGCACAAATTTGATTAGCGCACCTTAGTAAAAGAGGGGGTAAGTTAAGGTGTTGTTTATAGAATTTTCCCTTAGTGGATAATTCCAATAATTGATTATCACCTAATTAGATAATTAGTTTACATGCAGATTTACGATTTGTGTCCAACATTGCATATCCAACTTTGGGTGACCTAGATAGAAACTGCTGGTAAGTGCAATATTCAGCGTTTGTGACTTTTGTCATGAAACTGCTATTTTTCTTATTTTGGGGGGGCTAAAATCCTTGTAGGCTCCTGATAAAGGGGTTTTCCCGAAACCGAGCTCAGTAGAATCGGTGCCAGCTTATTGTATTGTATTCACTTCTAAAACCAATAAAACTATTTGAACAGTATAAAAATAAAAAGACCAAATGCTGGTAAGATCCAGCAGCTCAAGCCCTGGAGGGCCTACAAAGATGAGTGTGCTAAAATTAAAATTTATTCTTAAACCGCTGATGCATTAAAAAAAAATTTTTGTGGTTGTGAAATTTACTTGACTTTTTTTACTCTTTACTTTAGGTATTATGATTAACACTTGCACTTTTTGCACAATTTTTTTTCAGCACAAGGGAGGGTCCAAGGATGGTGTGCTTAGCCTTTGCATGAGTTAAGTATAGAACGCCTCTGCGCTCACCTGACTATGCAATCACACCAAGGACCTCCTGGTTAAAAATATTACAATATTTATTGATGTAAGATTTAAAATTGTTCAGAGGGGAGTGTATGTTTATTTCACAACCGCTTTGCATTTGTTGAGAAGATTTGTTCAGCATTTTCATAGTGTTCTTCAGAAGGGATTTTTGTATTGATACCTATATTAACTGGCACATAATGGGAACATTCATGCATGGATGAAAACAAAAACAAAAACTGTGGATACAGATGTTCTGGAGATAATTTATTAAACACTGACATATAAAATCATGAAAATTCAATTAAAAAAGTACAATGATAAAAAATAATGTGATAAAAATCCAACCGGACCCTACACGGTCCGTGTTTCGGCAAACACGCCTTCCTCAGGGGTCCAATGGTTTGCATACTCACATATAAAGAATTGGACTGAAAACAGTCTATTGTCTCTTAAACATGTGAGCAAAGAACACCGCAGACAAGCTAAAGTAGCAACAAAATGCTATAGTAGGTTGTCTGCGGTGTTCTTTGCTCACATGTGTAAGAGACAGACTGTTTTCAGTCCAATTCTTTATATGTGAGTTTGCAAACCATTGGACCCCTGAGGAAGGCGTGTTTGCCGAAACACGGACCGTGTAGGGTCCGGTTGGATTTTTATCACAATATTTTTTAGCATTGTACTTTTTTAATTGAATTTTCATGGTTTTATATGTCAGTGTTTAATAAATTATCTCCAGAACATCTGTATCCACAGTTTTTGTTTTCATCGGTGGATTGTTTTCACTGTGGATCATCGGGTCTCCCCATTTTTCTTTGTTGTGCAACATTAATGGATGACCTGACTACCAAAATACCAGAAACATCCCCACTAGTTGATTTGCAGCTACCGGGCAGTAAAGTCCCAAATTAAACTGCATCAACTGCAAATCTTAATGCACTTTAGGAAAAGGGCCCCTTCATGAAACTTTTAAGGAAGATATGTATGGAAGCCATGGTTCAAATTATAATTTCTTCTCTGTGTTTAGTTGGCTGATTCTGCTGCGGTATAACTTTTTTTAATTTTTTTTTTTGAGACATACATTTGAACAAAATGCAGTAAGAAGGTGCATGCACAAAGATTACAACCACCATCCCCCTGAAACAGAACATAATTTACTACACTGGCTGTATTGGGACAAGAAGAATAGAAACACCAGTGGACAGGATTTTTTTCTTCAGTCATTGCTGGTGTCTTTTGTCATAGGACAAGGGTAGAAAACGCATTGAATCAATTAAATGTTTTTATTTCCATTTAATTATTCTAAAAAATACATGTGTCTTTGACATAGGGCTCCTTTTATGAAGGTACGCTAGGGTTTTTAGCGCGAGCTATAGCACACGGTAGCCGAAAATCTATTGCTTCCTAAAAAGGAGGCGGTAGTGGCTAGCGCACTCAGAAATTTAAGTCGCACTATTGCGCACGTTAAGGCCCTAGCGCACCTTTGTAAAAGGAGCCTATAGTGTCCTTAATATCATGCTTGTGATATTGAAAAATTTGGATTTAAAGAAATATAGATCATATGGATACTGGGTATAATGAATGACAAGAAGTTGGGAACAAATTATTATCGTCACTAGATTCTTGCTATACTGCTTTTCTATGGCATAACCCAGTGTGTTGCAAACTTTTTGAAGCTGTAGCACACTAAACTTGGGGCTGCAGCTGGAGGGCATTGGGACATGTGCGGACATTGACAAGATGATGTCACGTGCATGTGTGATGTCATCACATCGACGTGTGCACATGCACGGCGACACTCTACCTGCGGCCCTGAGCTTGCTAACCCTGGGAGAAGAGGCGATGCCAGCTGACTGTCTACAGGACATGCATCTCGCCGTGAGAGGCACATCCTGTAGGTAGTCAGCTGGTTCTGGCGTCTCTCCTCCCTGCTGGCGTCTTGTGCCACACCCTGAATCTCGCCGTGCCATACTAGTGTGCTGCAGCACAGTTTGCGGTACACTGGTATAACCAAAGCAGTTCACATATTACATTCAGGTTTTCTCTGTGTCCCTAGTGAGCTCACAATCTAAGGGGCCCTTTTGCAAAAAGGACCTGATTCTCTACAGCAGTGGTTTCCAACCCTGTCCTGGAGGACCACCAGGCCAGTCGGGTTTTCAGGATAGCCCAAAAGAATATGCATGAGAGAGATCTGCATATAATGGAGGTGCCAGGCATGCAAATCTGCTCCATGCATATTCATTAGGGCTATCCTGAAAACCTGACTGGCCTGGTGGTCCTCCTGGACAGGGTTGGGAACCACTGCTGTAAAGGACATCGATCTGCCCATGGCTGACCACCGTGGGCTGAATATTGACTGGACTGTTTTTGAGCAGTGGTAGTAAATATGAATATTGTAGATTGCATGATGGTGACGGGATAATCGCATGCAAGACACCAGCGTGTCGACAATCCAGCACAAGACAGAAGTGTGCCGCCGAAAGCCGCCGAAAGCCGCCGAAAAACTTATTTTTTAAGAGTTCCAACCAGGGGTGTGTGTGTGTGGGGAACCCCCCCCCCCACTTTAATGCATAGTGTTCGCGCTGCAGTTAGGGAGGGGGTGTGGGGGTGCAACCCCCCACATTATAGACAAAAAGGAACTTTTCCTGAAAAAAATCAGAAACTGTTCCATTTTCTCTATAATGTGGGGGGTTGCAGCCCCCACGCCCCCCCCAACGGCAGCACAAACACTATGCTCTTAAAAAATAAGTTTTTCAGTGGCGCGCTTCTGTCTTGCGCTGAATTGTCAGCGCTGGATTGTCGGCGTGCTGGTGTCATGCGCACCACTGACTATGAACCCTGCATGACGATGGTATGGTTTTATGGTTTGTTTATTTATAATCCGCCTTTTTCAAGGCAGAATACAACAGCACACACATAATAGTACTTCACAGACATTTTACAGAAAAAACAGCAATATACATCATAAAATCAAAATAAAATACCAATAATAGCAATACAATAATAGCAATACAATCACTTTTCCTATACCAAAAATCTATCTCAAGCAACCTAATACAACTCAGAATTCACCGACCAACATCTCATATTGTGTATTTTATACAACAAAACATTTTTGTTTAATGATGCTTTTAATACTTAATTTAATTATATTCAAACCAATAATTCCAATATTTTGTACCATTCGTTCTAATGTTTCCCCTTTTGTGTTTCTCCAATGTATCTCTTTTATTCGAAAAATGTATTTCATAAACCCCTCTTACCCAATGTAATGTAATTTATATTATTCATTATAAGTATTTAAAGTTTGTATTGTATGTTTTCTTTTAATTATTTTTTACTATGTACATCGCTTTGAATTAGATAAAGCGATTAATCAAGAAAAATAATAAACTTGAAACTTGAAACTTGAATGTCTTGTCAATATTATGTCTTGTCAATATTCGACCTGGTTGACCACACCATTTTACTAGAATGCCTGGCTCACATCGGCATCTCCGACCAGGTCCTCAATTGGTTCCAGGGATTCCTTAGAAACAGATCTTACAAGGTTCTCAAGAACAACTCCTTCTCATACAGCTGGGACAACACCTGCAGGGTCCCTCAGGGCTCCCCCCTATCACTCACTCTGTTCAATATCTACCTGGCCTCCCTAGGTAACCTCCTACATAACCTCAAGCTCAAATTTTTTATATACGCAGACGACATCACAATAACTATCCCCCTAACCAATTTCTCACAAGAACTACTTGACTACATTACAAACATTCTCAACCAAATTGAACTCTGGATGCTATCCTTCAGACTGAAACTTAATCCCGACAAATCTAAATTCTTCTTAGCCACCCCCAATGACAAAATCAAGGACACTACTATTCAACTGAAAGGAACAACTTACCCCATCGAACCCACCCTAAAAATTCTGGGAGTCACACTCGACAAAAACTTATCCTTAGATAAACACACTGACCTCACGGTCAGGAAAAGCTTCTCCGTACTCTGGAAGCTATGCACCATAAAAAAATACTTCGACGACACTTCTTTCCGCCTTCTTGTACAATCTTCAATCCTCAGCATTCTTGACTACTGCAACATCATTTACCTTAACGCCACGAAGAAAACCACCAGGAGACTAAAAATAATCCAAAATACCGCTGTGCGTCTCATCTTCGGCCTAAAGAAATGGGAACACGTCACCCCCTTTTACCACCAACTTCACTGGCTGCCATTTGAATCTAGAGTTATTTTTAAATTCGCTTGCTTCTGCTACAAATTGGTAAATGGTTCCTCTCCAAGTTACATCAATCCTCATTTTAACCGGTACTACACAAACAAGAAATCCCGTAGAATTCAGCTGTTTGCCTTCCCCTCGCTAAAACTTTGTCATCTCAAAAGATTCCTAGACAAAACCTTCGCCTTCCAAGCCACCAAGTTGAACTCATGGCTTGCCCAAATGATTCTTGAGGCCCCCACTTACCTCGGCTTCAGAAAATCACTTAAAACTTACCTTTTTAGTGAACATGACCCCTAAGGAACCCCCAATCTTCATTACTCTTCGCCCCCCCCCAATTTGCCCCTTGCTCTTACCCTCCTCCACGATAGCTGCTCCTTCCCGACCTCCCCCAATCTCCCTCCCTCCTCTATCAAGTTCGGTTAAAATTGTCATATAGCTGATAAATTGCTGTAAATCTGCTGTCAACGCGGATCCTAACTTAATTGATGTAAACCGCCTAGAACTCGCTGGGTATGGCGGTATATAAGAATAAAATTATTATTATTATTATTATTTTCTTAAAGGCATTCAAATTTTTATGATGATTAACGTTAGACGGGAGTCTATTCCACTCTTCTGGACCACAACATGAAAATGCCCCCACTCGCACAGCTTGCAGGCTCAGCCAGAAATCGCCAGGTCATGTTGTGTTGCCAAACGCAGCTTTTGCAACGCGATGGAAGGAAGTGAACTGTCCATCAGATATCGCGGGACACACCCTTGTATATTCAGGTAAACCAGTATTAATAGTTTATACTTAATTCTGAATTCAATTTTCAGCCCAAAAAGCTTAATATAGTAATCTGCTACATGTTCATTTTTCCCAAGCTGGAATAACACCCTGATAACAGAATTTTGTGCTATCTGTAACAATCCATACCAAGCGTGAAAGCATCAGCACAACGTTCAACACATTTCATGGGCTCTTTTCTTCTACTGGTCTTCTGGTAGCAAATATACAAGACATTTTAAAGTATGACCACTGAGGATGAATTGAAACGGTGTAATCTATCACCGCACAACATTTTGATAGAAATCAGGACAGGAAAGAGTACCCTGGAACTCACCTAAGTTATGTAATGAAGGAGAGTTCTTCAATTTTGTACACTTTTTCCCCCCAAATTGGAAAAGTATGCTAACCCAGAACACAACTGCGAACAATCTGAAAGACTTAGATGGTTGAAAGGTCACTAGTGGGCTGACGTCTGTTCAGCGCAGGTAAGAAAGCAGTCTGGTCTGAGGCTAGATCTGTGTAACCTGAAAATTTGTAGTTGATCAATCATGAAACTGGAACCAGTTAGCTCTCTCTGTGCTACTGGCAAAGCTAACAAATTGCAAGCATTTTTTTTCTAAAAATGATCCTGTATAAGCACTCAGGGCTGTAACTGAGAATAGGTGAAATTGCTATCCTTTGCTATAGCCACCTAATGTTTTCAGTATCTGGAATTAATTTACAGAAAGGTTGAACCTTCTAAAGCTGAAGCTGTTTGTCTGGGCTGAAGGTGAAGATCCTAGAAGTTTGAGTGGTTGACCCAGCTCTTGCCATTACTCGAGTTAATTACTTAGATTAGACACCTCTGGTGAGCACTTATTCAATGTTCTGTCAGATATAATGTGATGTATAATATGAGTCACTTGCACTGTTTGAGCAAAGTTTTTTTATGAGACTTAAACTGGATTGTACTTACGTTTATCATTCACTACTACTTAGATTGAATGGTTTCATGCTTACTGGAACTATATTGATTCAGAGACTGAACTGTTGCTTAATTATTTGTTAACTATTTACCTCAAAGTAAAGCAAGCTCTTTGGAAAACAGTCAGCCTGGCACAGAGGTCAAGTTTCTTGCTGTTTTGAGCTGTACTATTTCCCCATCAGCAGTTCAATTTCTTATAGCCCGTTGGCAGAGCAGAAGTGTGTACAACCGTGTCGAGCTTTCAGCTATCCTGAGGAAAACACAGCAATATCAATACCTGAAACCCATTTTAAATAGGCTGAGATCTATTATCTCATATGTCTAGGGAAATACATCCATGAAACTCACTTTACCAGCCTCAAGACAACCTTCAAATACATGCCAGAGTCTATTTGCTAAGATTTCCATGGATGGACAGTCCAACTACCCTTCATGGAAATGTTAGGCATCGCCTTCCTGAGAGGATGGAATGGTGAAGATGGAAGAGATTTGGCTTCTTTAATGTATGAAAGGGGATGAGATTTGCTTTCTTTTGCTGCACTAGCAAGTACAGCTGTTACTGGGAAGGAGTGTCACGGCTGTGTTTTAATGCATCATTTTGTTTTACGACTATTCCAATTGGATATATTGAATTACAGTCATTGAAACCTTAGAATGACAATTCACAGCTGACTCCCTGAAGCAGGTATTTGCTGAAACACGGCCAGGGTTTGGTCTCTCAACAAAGATCACTTCTCTTAACGATTCCTGAGGCCCACTGGCGTACTTAGCATATGTGACACCGGGGGCCCATCATTTTTTGACACGCCCCCATCTGTATGAAAAACATGATTTTTAGTAACAATCCACACGTCACACATGAGTACCTAAGAAAAGGCAGCATCTTACATACTGCAATGAGCAGTACAATATCAATACACCCATTGTAAAACTAAACAAGCCAGACTAGTACAGATCAATCCTAAAACCGTCAATCCTAACAGAAAACCATGTCTTTCAAATGTCAAATTATTACTTATAATGACTGGGGTTGCCATTCAACAAATTACATATAATTGGAAAAATTGGAGTAGATTAAATTATAATTTCTGGTGGAATTCCTTATGTCATGTTTATAAAATGGAAAGATTTATTGCAAAACAGCGCGTTTTTTTCAAGAAATTTCAGGATGTGTAGGAGCCATTTACAAAGTATTGTACCGATTAGATGACATTTTATTTTATTTTATTTTTTTCCCTTAAATTTACAAGTTTGATTGTGAGGGGGGGAGGGGAGGGTAAATTTATTGTTACATATTGTATAAGGTATTGATTATATGATAAGAAAGGGAGGGAAGGGTGGGAGATAAGAGCATATTATTTGTACCATTGATGATTATTAAGTGTTATATTTATTGTTAATTTGTTTGGATATATTGTTACACTTATTGTAAATTTGAAAATGAATAAAGAATTAAAAAAAAAAAAAAAGAAAAACATGTCTTTCGAACACACAGATCACAGAAAACACCTTCACCTAGTATGGAATATGTCATCACAAACTAGCCTCTCCCCCCTTTTACAAAACTGTAGTGTGGATTTTAGCCACGGTGGTAACAGCTCTGACGCTCATAGAATTCTGAGCATAAGAGCTGCTACCACCACGGCTGGTGCTAAAAAACGCTCTACAGTTTTGTAAAAGGGGGGATAAAATAGAAATACATAGACAAAGGTTAAATTGAACCAGCAAGAAACTGGACTCTGCATACAATGCAACACCACAGAAACAGTGACACATGTCTCCTAAAGCAATAAATAAATAGAAAATTTTTGTTCTACCTTTGTCTTCTCTGGTTTCTGCTTTCCTCATCTTCTTATTACTCTCTTCCTTCCATCCACTGTCTGCCGTCTCTCTGTCCCTGTATGGCATCCTCTCTCCATCTATGTCTCATAAGAATATAACATAAGAACATAAGAATTGCCGCTACTGGGTCAGACCAGTGGTCCATCCTGCCCAGAGTAGTCCGCTCACACGGTGGCCCTCAGGTCAAAGACCAGTGCTCTAAATGAGTACAACCTCACCTGGGTATATTCCAGTTTTGCAAGAACTTGTCCAACTTTGTTTTGAAACCCAGAAGTGTGTTTTCCCCTATAACAGATTCCAGAAGAGTGTTCCAGTTTTCCACCACTCTCTGGGTGAAGAAGAACTTCCTTATGTTTGTACGGAATCTATCCCCTTTTAACTTTAAAGATTGCCCTCTCGTTCTTCCTACCTTGGAGAGGGTGAACAACCTGTCTTTATCTACTAAGTCTATTCCCTTCAGTATCTTGAATGTTTCTATCATGTTCCCTCTCAGCCTCCTCTTTTCGAGGGAGAAGAGGCCCAGTTTCTCTAATCTCTCGTTGTACGGCAACTCCTCCAGCCCCTTAACCATTTTAGTCGCTCTTCTCTGGAACCTTTCGAGTAGTACCATGTCCTTCTTCATGGATGCAGTATTCCAGGTGAGGGCGCACCATGGCCCGGTACAGCGGCATGATAACCCTCTCCGATCTGATCGTGATCCCCTTTTTAATCATTCCTAGCATTCTGTTTGCCCTTTTCGCCGCCGCCGCACATTGCATAGTCGGCTTCATCAACATGTCGATCAGAACTCCCAAGTCTCTTTCCTGGGAGGTCTCTCCAAGTATAGCCCCGGACATCCTGTATTCGTGCATGAGATTTATGTTACCGACATGCATCGTCTTACACTTATCCACGTTGAACCTCATTTGCCATGTTGCAGCCCATTTCTCAAGCATGTTTATGTCACATTGCAGATGATCACAATCCTCCTGCGTCTTCACTAATCTGAATAGAAGCTTTTAACATATGAATCTCAGATTTACAAATTTTTATTTTTTAACGCTAGGTTTAATATCCCATAATTTTGCTTTTTTTCCCTTCCCTGAGTTATTTTTCCCTTAAATGTATATTTTCCTCTACAAATATATTGTAACTTTCCCCCTCTACCCTCTTGTTTCATGTGTGTTAACCCAGTATGTTTTTTTAATTTAAAGGTCAGTGTATTTCTATTTCTATTTTACTTGAATTGTACATCGCTTAGGTATTTAATAAGCGATTTATCAAGCACTAATAAAACTTGGAAACTTGGAATAGCTTAGTATCATCCGCAAATTTAATCACCTCGCTCGTCGTACCAATTTCCAAACCATTTATAAAGATGTTGAAGAACACAGGTCCAAGCACCGAGTCCTGCAGCACCCCACTGGTGACGCTCTTCCAGTCCAAGTATTGTCCATTTATCCCCACTCTCTGTTTCCTATGATCCAGCCAATTTTTGATCCATGTGAGTATTTCATCCTCCATTCCAGAACTCACAATCTTCCGAAGTAGTCGTTCATGTGGAACCTTGTCGAACGCCTTCTGAAAATCCAGATAAACAATGTCGACTGGATCACCCTTGTCTATCCGCCTGTTTACCCCCTCGAAGAAATGTATGCCTCCCCCTTCCATCTCTCCTCTAGACCCCCCCCCCTTTGGTCTGGCATCCATCATCTTCCATCTGTTCCCTCATGGTCTGGCATCTTTCTCCTTTCATCTCTCTTTCCCTCCCCCCTGTGGTTTTTAGCATCTCTCTCTTCTCATTTCCTCTGCTCAGATCTGATATCTCCTTCCCCATTCTCTGGTATCTCTCTTCCCTTTCCTTCTCTGGTCTTCCTTCTTTATTTTCTGCCTCTGTCTAAATTAAATTTTTTCTTACTATGCAGTCCTCAGTTTCCCTCTTTTCACTGTATCTACCCACAGCATGCCACCCCTTTCCTTCACCCCTCCACTATCTCACTAACTCTATCTTTTTCCCCCATCCAGCATATGTCCTTTTTCTTTATCCCTCCTTCCATCCAGTATGTGTTCTCTTTCTCCACTTCCATTCAGCATTTGCTCTCCCTTCTCCCCACTTCCATCATCTGCCCTCTTCTCCCCACTTCCATCATCTGCCCCTTCTCTCTCTTTCCCCCCACTTCTATCATCTGCCCTCTTCTCTCTCCCCACTTTGTAGCGTGGTCGGCTCTTGGGCCTAGCAGAGACCGGCACACGCTTACAATTTTGCCCTGGCGTGCTTCCCCAAGAAGGAGGAAGCCCTGTTGGGAGAATCTCACTCTGTGTATCAAAAAATCAGAATGGCACAGTTCACATCAGTATCAAAAAGAAAGGAATCACATTTATTGAAAATCCAGGTAGGGCAAGACAAAAAAATCCAAAAATAACTATAATGTGTCCCAAGATAATATCACTCTTACCAGCCTGGTCTTGTTCCTGCTCCAGGGTTTTACTAATGTCCCAAGTAAGTTCTATTGTCAGGTAGTAAGCACAGCTCAAGGTATAAATGAGTCTCAAGCAGACTTTAGCTCCAACATAAACTTTGAACTGTACAAGGTTGCAATGCTTCTCCCTTCCCTTCAAGCATTAAGGAGCGGAAGGTTATACGCTTTATCAGATCAACTCCTTGGCACAGCAAAGCACAAACAAAAATATAACCCCAAACACTAACCAGGATGTCAGACAAACCAACACCCAATCTTCAGGGTTTTCAATGCATTCCAAACAATGCCTTTGTCTACGTGGCTTAATTATCTCCAAAGTTCTCACAGCAAGCCAACCAGCACATCAAAAAGTCCATAACAAAAAAACAACACTGAAAGGCAAACACCCAGCTAGTTCAGCTTACTTCCATGGCTTCTGAACACGCCAGCTCTGGAAGAGAACTACAATCCATGTCCTCCAGTACCTGGATCTCTGTGGATTCTTGGACTGGTGGAGGTTCCTTCCACCTGGGAACTTCCCTGGCCTCCTTCCCTCTCTGGGACAGCCAGCTTTCCAATTGTTCCAAGGCTGCTGTGCCCCGCCCAGACCTACTCAGGGGCCGGGGTTTCTTCAGCTGAGGCTGCCTCCTGCCCTGTTTAGCCAGCCCTTTACAAAATGGAGGATTTAAAGGGGCCCTGTCTGTTTTCACCAGGCTATGGTCTAAGTCCTGTTCAAACACAGCCTGCACTTCCTGCTCCAATTCCTGTCTTACAGGCACAAAGTGATTAGCCCTGACTAGTTTCATAGGGTGCCTCTTAAGGTTCTTCACTGGCACAAGGCCGGTACTAGGCTCAGGCTTGTGACAACTTCCATCATCTGCCCCTTCTCCCCACTTCCATCATCTGCCCCTTCTCTCTCTTTCCTCCCACTTGCATCATCTGCCCCCTTCTCTCAATCTCTCCATCCACCACAGGCCCATCTCTCTCCCTTCCTCTCACCTTTCTTTCCGATTTTGGCAACAAGATCGGCAAGGGCCCCCCCCCCCCCCGCGATGACACTCAAGTTTGGCAATGGGCCTCCTTCTCCCCCCACCCCGGAATCAACAGTACTTCAGATCGGCAACCGCGGTGCTCAGGCCAAAGCTTCCCTCTAACTCGAACTGCCTGGGCGGAAACAGGAAGCTGAGTCAGAGGGAAACTTTGGGCTGAGCATCGCGGTTGCCGATCTGAAGTGCTGTTGATGGCGGGGGGGGAGAAGGAGGCCAGTTGCTGAACTTGAGTGCTGTCATGGGAGGGGGAGGCACGTTGCCGATCTTGAGTGCCGGGGGGGGGGGGGCCTGTTGCCGATCTTAAATTGCATCGCGGGGGGGGGGGGGTGCCAATGCAGCTCAGACGCTGTCGATGGCCCCAATCTGATCTTGCCAGCCCTGCGCGGACTGGCAGGAATTTTCTGCGGACCAGCAATGGACGACCTGGACCTGGCCGGCTGTGCGCCCCCCTAAGGCATGCACCCGGGGCGGACCGTCACCCGCTCCCCACTTTGGTATGCCACTGCTGAGGTCTACGTGTTTTTTCTTTGTTATATGGTTTCTATTACTAAGTCCCTCTCTTGGCTCGGCTCACTGATATGGAAACCATTTTTTTAATGGATTATTACATAATCGAATCCATCCTAATATATTTCCCAGTACCGTTCTGCTGCTAAATACACTTTTGCTAGAAATATGTATTTGACTGGACATATCTACACCTGTCAAGCTCAAAAGAGACTATGAGAGAGCAGCTAGAAGCAAAGAAAAAGGAGAGAAAGGAGGGTATATAGGATAGTGCCAAGGACTATGGATAGTCATTAAGGAAATCCAAGGCTTAACACGTGTTCTCCCACCATTTACGAGTAATCATTAGTCCCACATTTTAAGTGTTGTGATCCACTGAGTTCAAGACATTAGAATTGGTGGAATATACATGTTTTACATAAAATAAAATTCTGTTCAAGTAGAAAACAAAAATAAAACAACCATTTGGGATCAATTATTATGCTGTGAAACAACAGACATTAATGAAGTTTCTCTAGAATTCTTCCTGTTCTTTTATCTGTATAATTTAAAACACTTCTGAAATCCAAGTGGCTAAATTTGATGATTGTGTAGAGATTAATTTAAGTAAGTATCTACCACGAGTTAGGTTCCTACCATATAGCTTGAAGATGACCCTAATGGGGTCTTCGTCCAAGAGTAGGTAACTGTCTGAAGGCAATCTAAGTCTGCGCTATCATGATAAGTGGACTTTCTGCACAATCCCATCATTATACTGTGATGGACGGCCTACTTAACCTCAAGAAAAGTTCTCCCCCGGCCTGCTGCAATATATGATTGTGTAGAGGCATCCCCTCTTCAGCTGGCCACGATTCTGGCTGGGGATTTCCCCACCATTAGAGTGGGGCAGATGGTTGTCCCAATCCATATGGGTAGCTGAAGCGTTAAATCTACCCTTTCATGAAGTTCAGCACACAGCTAAGACCCAGATCAGGCACCCATACAATGTGGAATGACATTTTAGAAAGGACATCCATCCAGTAGCATAGTAAGGGGGGCGGGGGCGTGCCCAGGTGCCATGTTGGTGGGGTTGCCTGCACCCCCTCCTCCATGAGTGTACCCCCTTCCCTTCCCCCATACCTCTAGTTAAAGTCATTCGCAGTGGTCAACAACATGCTCTTTGTGACCCCCATCAGCTCTCCCGCTGATGTCACTTCTAGTTGCCGCACTGAAGAAGTGATGTCAGAGGGAGAGCCGACAGGGCCACGAGGAGCACGTTGTTGACCGCCGCAAGCAACAACTTCAACTAGAGGGATGGGGGAAGGGAAGGGAAAGGGAGCGTGCGCAGAAGGTGGGATCAGGGAAGGAGCGGGGGAGGGCGGAGATGAAGGCACGGGAGGGGTGCCATCACCTTGGGTGCCTCTCACCCTCACTAGGCCACTGCATCCATCTCAGAATATAGATGTCCAAATCAGAACATCACAAATGGATGTCCGTCTTACACGTATTTTAGAACAGGATACAGCCTGTACTAAAATACATGTGAGATGAACATCAATATACTAGAAATGTCCAGCATGAAGATCCAGTTTACAAACTGATATGTCTAATAAAAAGGTGTGTGTGTCTGGGGGGGGGGAAGGGGAACGAGGGGGAAACAAGAGACACGGACATCTGTGGGGCAGCATAAGAATGTCCACCTTATAAAATGTCTGTTGTATTGGCAATATATACCGTAGTCACTTGGGGGCAAATTCTATAAGAAGCGGCCAAAAGTTAGGTGCCTATATAGGCACCGTTCAGCGCAATTCATGTACAGTTGGCTGCTGTTTAGTGAATCGCACTGAGCGGCACCTATTTGGGCTCCTGTTTTGGGGGCGCCCAACAAATAGGCTAGCTCTAGGCACTACTAAAAGTTCGGCGCCCATGCGAGTGCGTATGCACGCTTAAGAGCAGCGATTCTTTAACAAGGCGCCTAACACGAAGCCACGCCCATGCCTAACATGCATAGCGCCTACTTTTTTAGAGGGACCTTGTTTCAGAATCGCTCTTTCTTGATAGGCATCTACGTTTCAATTATTGCTGATTAAAAAGCTTAATTGGGCTTGTTATTCAATTTTGATAGACGCTTATCTAGTTGGGCGCCTCCAAAATAGGTGCCTAACATTAGGCGCTGGTTACAGAATTTGGGCCTTAATGCGTTCTCTCAATAACTAAACAGCTACTGGAAAACTACTGAAATGCTTCCAACTGTCTTCATTTATACCACTCAAGAATGCACGAAACAATCTACATCGATCCGCTTCCAGTCAGCGAAACATGTTGGATTCAGTCCCCAACAAACAACTTCAAAAAACAGATAAGTTCTCTAATAAATTAGAAGAAATTATATTTTTTAAAAAGTTAAAAATTAAAAACAAAAGAAGCAGATTGATAAAGATTGTTTCGTGCACCCTTGAGTGGTATAAATGAAGACAGCCGGAAGCATTTCTGAAGATCCAACTTTTTAGTAGCTGTTTAGGCCACCTTATAAAATGGCCTCACAGACATCCATGCAAAGCAGAGAGGTAGACTAATGATTAGGGAAGTGGGCTGAAAATCAGGGGATCCAGGTTCAAATACCATGTCAGTTTGTGATCTTTTTTTTTTTTTTTGTGAGCTCTCCAGGAATAGAAAATTACCTACTGTTCTTGAATATATGCCACTTTAATAGCCTTCAGGCTTGTAGGTGTCTTATATATTCAGGTACAGTAGGTATTTTTCTGTCCCTGGAGAGTTAATAATAATAATAACAGTTTATATACCGCAATACTGTTAAGTTCTATGCGGTTTACAATAGATTAAGCGAGGTACAAATTGATTGAATTTAAGAGGGGGGAAGAGGAGAGTTAATAGGACCGGAAATGCGTTGTTGAGGAGAAAGAGATTAATAGGACAGAGGAATCACTATGGAGGAGAAAGAAGATGAGTGGGTCAGTTGTCTAGATACTTTAGGAATAAGTTGAGTTTTTAGCCGTTTTCTGAATTCCTCATAAGTAGTGGGCGAAAGCAGTTGATCTAGGACTTTACCTCACAATGCTGCTTGATGTGAAAGAAGGTGTTCATGGTGTTTTTTTCAGTTTACAACCTCTAACAGGGGGGGAAACGAAGTAGGAATGAGAGCTTCTCTTGTGTCTGTTGGCAGAGAAGGAGAAAAGGTCAATTATGTATTTAGGGGCAAGTCCGTTTAGCGCTTTAAAGCAGAAGCAGGCGAATTTAAACTTTATGCGTGCTTCATAATTTAAAAAATAATCTGAAACATGTTTTCTTTGCAGTTGGGACACCATAGCAAATTTAAAGAAATTTGGAGCCCGTTAACAAAATATTGTAAGTCATAAATATAAGTAGTAATATTATTATTATTATTTCCCTTTGAGTCATGAAATATTGTTATACATATCCAGGAGGGTTGGGGGAGGGTTAAAACAGCTTCAGTTTATTCGTTGGAGAAGAGTGCAGTAGACTATATTACTTGATTGTTTATGTGTATGCACTTTGTATTTAATGTTAAAAATGAATAAAGAATTAAAAATAATAATAATTTGAAATGGGATTTGAACCTGGGTCCCTTGGTTCCCAATCTATTGAACAAATCATTAAACTTCTCCTCAGACCTGCATGCTGCTTTATTAAGAAAGTCCATAATACATGAAGCTGTCATAGCACCAGTTTCACATTCACAGGAGAGGAAGGGGGACAGCAACCGCTGGGGGATTAAAGAGATATTGTGCCTTAATCCCTTCAGTGGACAGCTGCTCAATCAGAGAACCTTTCTATAACCTGGTTGTGACAGTCGCAGGCCTAGATAACAAAGTCATTCTTTTTAAACCTCCTATGACTGCTCTTGAATGTCCATATTTTGGATCCTCCCTAGTCCCACTCAAAACACACTCAGACCATGCGCTCTTGCAGTGTTAGAAGTCCTTATCCTGCCTTTGTAAAATTGGTATTTGGACAGCAATGTAAAATGAACATATAAATGCTAGTTTTCAGACGTCCAAAACAAGACCAGAGCTTCTAAAATAACCACCATATTCCTAGGATGTAGAGCAGACTTTTCTAGAATCCTAGAAATGGTGGAAATGGTTGCTTATGGGCCTGGGTTCTCTTCTCTATGGCTCACTAGCCCACTCACCAGGCTACTTAAGACACCCATGTAATGCTCTACTAGGATTTCCCATGCCAGGTACTACTGTTCTAGAGACAGGCAAATGCTGTTTCATTCCAATTTTGAGTGGAAGGGAGGGGTGAGTGACCACTGGGAGAGTGTAAGGGGGTCATAACTTAATCCCTCCAGTGGTCATCTGGTTAGTTTGGGTACATTTTTGGCACTTAAACGCTTTTTAAAAAAGTCTAACTCACACCGTCTATGTTCCATCCAGGATGTCTTAGAAAAGGTTTGATTACAGGCAGTCCCCAGGTTAAGAAGTTTTTCTTTACCCAACGTGTGGTGGACACCTGGAATGCACTTCCAGAGGGTGTAATAGGGCAGAGTACGGTACTGGGGTTCAAGAAAGGATTGGACAATTTCCTGCTGGAAAAAGGGATAGAGGGGTATAGATGGAGGATTACTGCACAGGTCCTGGACCTGTTGGACCGCCGCGTGAGCAGACTGCTGGGCACGATGGACCTCAGGTCTGACTCAGTGGAGGCATTGCTTATGTTCTTATGTTTTTAATAATGAGTTCCATTTTTTTTAAAACCATTCTTAAGTTGAATTTGTATGTAACTTGGATTCTGTACAGTACACAGTCTATAAAAACATTAAACAGTAAAGAGAGAGTCCTCAAACTAAAGTCCTGTAGTTTAAATAGAAAGAAAAGATAGGAGGTTTACACATCAGTCTCACTGTTCTCTCTCCACCACCACATCCAACATTTCTCCCTCTCATCTCTCCTCCCCATGCATCTACCTTATGCCTTTCCCACCACAATGTCCAATATTTCTTTCTACCTCTCTATGTGCAACAATTTACTTGCTTTCTTCACTTCCCCATGTGTACCATCTCCCTCTCACTTGGATACCCAACAATTCTCCCTTTCTATTCCCTCCCCACCGCAGCATCTCATTCCCTCACTTCCTCCATTCTTCCATCCTTTGTCCCAAGTTCATACTCCCCTCCCTCACTCCATTCTGTGTCCCATGTTCATTCTCCCTCCCTCCTTTCTTCCATCCTTTGTCCAAAGTTTGTGCCCCCTCCCTTCCTTCTATATCCCAAAGTGACCCTGCTTCTCCCTTCCTATGTCAACGCAGTCCCTCTTCCTCCTTTCCTGTCCCAACACAACCCTCCTCCTCCCTTCCATGTTCCAACACGCCCCTTGTCATCCCCCTCCCTTCCACATTGCAAATTCGTACCTCCCGCGTTTACCTCCTCTGTCTGGCTCCCTCCTCCCAGCCTCACTTCTCTTGGCAAAGCTGCAAGCGGCGGCTTCTGCACGTGGTTTGCTAGTCTTCATGAAGCCGCAATCAGAGGGAAGGCTTCTGAGTCAGTGGGCTGCCAATCATGGCTTTGCGAAGATCAGGGGCAGGAGATGCTGCTTGCAGCTTTGCCAAAAGATGTGCAGCTGGGAGGAGGGAGCCAGCTAGAGGAGGTAAGTAAACACCCATAGGATGCACAAATTTTGGATGTGGAATGGAGGTGGGATGACGAGGGGTGCGTTGGGACATGGAAGGGAAGGAGAGGGTCACGTTTGGACAGGAAGGGAGGAAGAAGGGGTGCATTGAAACATCAAAACATGATGGCAGATAAAGGCCAAATGGCCCTTCTAGTTTGCCCATCTGCAGTAACCATTATCTCTTTCTCCGAGAGATCCCACATGCCTATCCCAGGCCCTTTTGAATTCAGATACAGTCTCTATCTCCACCACCTCTTCTGGGAGACTGTTCCATGCATCTACCACCCTTTCTGTAAAAAAGTATTTCCTTAGATTATTTTGAAAAGGCAGTACCCTGGTTCGTAAGCGAGTTCGACGTAAGTCGAATGTTCTTAAACTGGAGACCTGTATTAGCACAAGACATCTAAGTCTAAGCCCACCCATGAGGTACCTCCAACATGCCCCTCCTGTGGTTCTGCATGCACAGTGAGTAGAAAGATTTACAAAACGTCCAGAGAGATGGTTTTGAAAGTTGGCACTTAGATGTCCAAGCACTGATTTATGCCATTTTATGGTCGTCTTAATGTTTTGAAAATGCCCCTAATAGTGCTATTGAGCCCTTTTGCTTTCTGAGTGCAGAACATTTATAAGGAAATATTTTTGTAAAAGAAAAAAAAATCCACTTTTTTGGTAATGATTTGTTTTGCATTTTGGAATATTGTTCTATTTGTAATATTGGGGCTGGATCTGGGAGTCTGTTTTGTAGCAGCCCATAGATGCCTATGTTACAAAGTTATTCAGAGTAGTGAAGACACAGGGGGATTGGGAAGATCTGCAATGTGACATAATCAAGCTTGAGAAATGGGCATCGACATGGCAAATGAGGTTCAACGTGGATAACTGTAAAGTGATACATGTCGGTAACAAAAATCGCATGCATGAATACAGGATGTCCAGTCGGTACTTGGAGAGACCTCCCAGGAAAGAGACTTGGGAGTTCTGATCGACAAGACATTGAAGCCATCCACGCAATGTGCAGTGGTGGCAAAAAGGGCAAACAGAATGCTAGGAATGATAAAGAAGGAGAAGGTTATCATGCCACTGTACCGGGCCATGGTGTACCCTCACCTGGAGTACTGTGTCCAGCACTGGTCGATATACATGAAGAAGGACAAGGTACTACTCAGAAGGTCCAGAGAAGAGCGACTAAAATGGTTAAGTGGCTGGAGGAGTTGCCGTACAGTGAGAGATTGGAGAAACTGGGCCTCTTCTCCCTTGAAAAGAGGAGACTGAGAGGGGACATGATCGAAACATTCAAAATACTGAAGGGAATAGACTTAGTAGATAAAGACAGATTGTTCGCCCTCTCCAAGCTAGGGAGAATGAGAGGGCACTCTCTAAAGTTGAAAGGGGATAGATTCCGTACAAACGTAAGGAAGTTCTTCTTCACCTAGAGGGTGGTAGAAAACTGAAACACTCTTACGGAGTTAGACAAGTTCCTGCTAAACTGGAATATACGCGTGAGGCTGGACTCATTTAGAGCACTGATCTTTGACCTGGGGGCCGCCGCGTTAGCGGACTGCTGGGCACAATGGACCACTGGTCTGACCCAGCAATGGCAATTCTTATGTTCTTAGTAGGTGCCTTTTTGAGACCTTCTCTCATAGACATCCTGTAAATCAAGCCCTTAAATAATTATTCTTCAAATCAGGCCCAGGGGCCAGAGGCAGCCCTTGGAAACCTCTAGGGTGACCTTCATCATTATTCTGTCTGTTTTCTGCTACTCTGCCTCTCTACCCAAGCTCATGACAGAAAGGGGGAAGTGGATGGTGGATGAGTTGCAAGCTTGAAGGTCAAGGCATTTTTCGATAGACAAAGAGAATACATTTGAAAATACCCAACTCCTTGAGAATATGCACAATAAAAAGTTTGAACGTAGGCTGGTGGGGTGAATGCCATTGACACATACTGATCAATAGTACTTAGGCCTTGCATGGGAAGCTATTTGGTAACCCTCCTTCAGCTTATTTGGGTCCAAAGTAGCCCCACTGCCTTAAAGAGTAGTCAAAGGGAAGAAACTTTGCAGCTGGTCTTCTCCTTTCTTGTCTGTTAAGATTTCTACAAGCACACTAGCCTGCTGTCTCAAGCCTATAACTTGCCGTTGCCGTTTCCCTCTGCTTTGATAAATGAACTCCAGTACTTACATTATATATCACTCCAGTCTAGAAAGACTCAGGTGTATAACTCTGCAAAAAACAATATTCATCAAGTGTGGATGTCTGAACACTGCCAAGCTGTATTTTTTTTTTTTTTACTTGTGCTCAGTCTTTTGGTGTTCACAATATGACATTTTGTGGGCTCTTGGCTCTTGCAGTCTGCCTAGCATAGGGTTACCAGACATCCGTGAACACCCGTACATGTCCTCTTTTTAGAGGACTTTCCAAATACCGCAATTTGTCTGGGTTTTGTAAAGTCCCAAGCTCCAGCTGCTTCCGGAGGGCCTTCAACAAGCATGCGCGGATGATGTTACATACATCCACACATGCTGGAAGTCTTCCAGACGCAGCCTGGAGGTTGTGAAAAACAGAGAGGAGCTGTCTTGAGGGCGGGGTTGGGGTGGAATGGGGCCATGCATCAGGGTTTATCCATTATTAAATATGGTAACTCCAACCTAGCACCCCCCTGCCTACTATGATACCAAAAATGCTGCTCTGCCTTCAGTTATCTCCCTCCCTCACTCTTAGCTGCCTGTGTATACATAAGGAAATTGTGTCTGTCCTTCAGGGCCACATAACACAGCTGTGAACTCATACACCAGGAACTTGCAGCTATCCTGTAGGCCCCTTTGTTACCATTTGTCTTTGTCTGATCCGTCCTTGATATATTTTTTAGTTCAAAGATTTTATGATATTTTAACTTTGAATGCCCCTCATCTCATCTCTTTTTTTTTTTTTTTTTAATTTAGCATTGTAAACCGTCTAAGTAACCTTTGATAGATGGTATATCAAATATGTAAGAAACTTGGAACACATGCATGCATCTTGACTCCCAGTATAAAGAGCGTAAATCATTCCATATGTTTTACAGAAGTAAGATGTTCACACAAAGGAGACAGAAAAAAAATGTGCTGGGTCAGAAAGTGAGTAAGAGAAGGTGGCTCATGCTGTAATGCCAAATTAAGAGAAGGAAGGATGCATATTTTGGGAGTGGTTAAGTAAGAATTGGGTTGTTTAATAAAAAAAGCAGAAATTTGGGGACTGAGTGAGGAGTTAAGTGGTAAATTGGCAGAGACAAAGAAAGGATTTGGCATTTGTGGGGGGACTTAATAGGACCTGGGATTTAGGGCAGGGGAAAAATGGATGCTTGAAAGGAGACAACAGGGACTCAGTGATTCAGAAGAAAGTAAGTGAGGGTAGGGGAAGAGAATGAGGCTCAGATTGGATGGGAGAGCTATGAGGACTAGTGATTTGAGGAGAGAGCTTAAGCAAATGTGTGGGCTTAGGAAGCGAGAGAACGGGGACTGATGAGAAAAAGAGGCCTGGTTATGAGAGAAGGGACACCCATGGACTGAGTTGAAGAGCAGAAATATGAAAAGGAAGGGGAGGAGGAGAAGATTAGAATAGGAAAATAAATGTGGGAGAGAATAATATTTGAGGAAGGAAAAGCATGGATTTAGACTGGATATAGGGAAGAAGAGTGAGTGAGAATTGTGAGCATGAGGACTTGGAGGGATTGCGTGGGAGGCAATAGATCCTTGGGTGGGGTCCATGGGGAGGGGAAAGTAAGATCAGTTGGGATAGGGTAAGCATGGACAGAGGCGACTGAATTGAGGGGGAAATGCAATAAGAGGAATGTGACAAAAGAAGAGACAATGAGATATGAGAAATAAAATGTATGTACCCTCAGTGCCTGCAGAATGCTGAAACATTGCTATCTTTGGTTGATTAAATTGATGTTATTTTTAGAATTTATGTGTACCAATAAATAGCTTTCTTACATCTTATGTGTATTATTCACAGGGAAAGGAAAGGTGAAGTGCAGGGAGAGAGAAGAGCAGATGGGGAGTGCTTGGGGGCAGGGAAGGTAGGGAGAGAGTGCCAAAAGGAAGAGAGGAACAGAGAAAGTAGAGTGCTAAGGTTAGAATTGCATTTTCTGTTTTATGATTACAATGTGTCAGATTTGAAATTTATATCCTGCCAGAGCTGGTATTAGACCGCGAACGTCGAGCTAGGATTAAACAGAGAGAGGAAAAGTCTTTTTTGTTTGTTTATTTTGTTTACACCACAGCGCTAGTGTGGGTAGGAGAGGGCAAAAGGGGTGAAGATGCTATAAAATAAACCCACCAGGACTTTTGGAGAAAAACACCCAATTGGGCAGGAAAATCGAATCAAATCAAAAAATCGATGTAATAGGCTGAATTGAATCGAATTGAAATATTTTGTCCTGAATCGGGCAGCACTACTATTCACACCTCATATGCACCATCCCTTCCAACCCAATCACAATGCCTGGCTTTGTTGTTTTAATTTAGATATGGCAAAATTTTATGGAATGCAAATTTTTCTATGGCCTATGTCATGAGAATTGGAACTCTGAATTGTAGTGAACCTTAACTGAACAATTTCTGATGCTCAAAAGCATTCTGTGCTGGTAAGACTCGTTAAATCAGTCTTACTGGCAAGAAAGCTCAGTTTCCAATGCACAAAAGAGTTCTCCATGGCTGCTACCAATCCCGGTAGCAGTCACTGATAACCCTATGCAAATGCATTACAAGGAGCTCATTAGAATTCATGTGCACTCTGTGTAATGCTCAAAACTGAACGCCCACTTTTTACAGGCAAAATTTTCCAGCAGGTCAGGAGCTGCCGTAAGGTGTTTTTGCATGTGTTGTTTGCCTGTATGTCCAGCACACACAACACACTCAACAGCTGTGCCCATTGTAGGACAAATAAAAAAAAGCCTGCAGCTGAGCCAGTAGCCATTGCTTTCCCTCTACCAGCTCAGCTGATTGTGGCTCTGGAGCGGTGATCAGCTGAGCCAGCAGGACTCACCAAAACCACTGATCAGCTGAACCAGCACAGGGAGAGGGCTATTACATTACATTACATTAGTGACTTCTATTCCGCCTGTACCTTGCAGTTCTAGGCGGATTACATTTGAAGATAACTGGACATTACCAGGAAGTTACAAATTAGTGATTGGATACATAGGAGATGTTTAGAATAAAAGAAGATAGGTAGAAATTTGATGAATACCTTTAGGGGAGTTGTGGTTGAGTGGGAAGGTTACAGGTTAGAGTCATTGAGGGGGAATTACAAGAGGGGAGGAGGTCGACGGGAGAATTGCAAGGAAGGGGGGAGAAGAGAGGGAGGGTTGAGAAGGCTGGATATATTTTTTGAATAGCAAAGTTTTGATTTCTTTTCGAAAAGATTTAAAGTCAATTTTTGCTGTCAGCAGGTTGGAGATGGAGGGGACCAGTTTTGCTGCCTGCGTTGCTAGGAGGCCATCATACATCTTCTTGCATTGAGTGCCCTTGAGTGGTGGGTAGGAGAAAAGGATCTGGGATCTCCTAGGTCTGGGAGAAAGGTTTCTAATTAGGCGGTTGATTAGGTAGGTGGGAGCAATTCCATTTATTGCCTTGAATAATAGACAATATAATTTGAATTGAATTCGTGCTCGTAACAGTAGCCAGTGGGAGTCAAGGTAGGCATTGGTGATATGGTCAAATTTTCCAAGAGAATAGATCTCTGGGGGAGGTAGGCAGGTAGGCAGGCTAGCTTTGGGGGAGGAAGGCAGGTAGGCTGGCTCTGGGGAGGTAGGCAGGCAGGCTAGCTTTGGGGGAGGTAGGTAGGCAGGCTAGCTTTGGGGGAGGAAGGCAGGCAGGCTGGCTCTGGGGAGGTAGGCAGGCAGGTTAGCTTTGGGGGAGGTAGGTAGGCAGGCTAGCTTTGGGGGATGTAGGCCGGCAGGCTGGCTCTGGGGGGGGAGGTAGGCAGGCAGGCTGGCTTTGGGGGAGGTAGGTAGGCAGGCTAGCTTTGGGGGAGGTAGGTAGGCAGGCTAGCTTTGGGGGAGGTAGGCAGGCAGGCTGGCCCTGGGAGAGGTAGGCAGGCAGACTGGCTGGCTTTGGGGGAGGTAGGCTGGCTCTGGGGGAGGCAGGCTGGCTTTGGGGGAGGTAGGAAGGCAGGCTGGCTTTGGGGGAGGTAGGCAGGCAGGCTAGCTTTGGGGGAGGTAGGTAGGCAGGCTAGCTTTGGGGGAGGTAGGCAGGCAGGCTGGCTCTGGGAGAGGTAGGCAGGCAGACTGGCTGACTTTGGGGGAGGCAGGCAGGCTGGCTGGCTTTGGGGGAGGTAGGCTGGCTCTGGGGGAGGCAGGCTGGCTTTGGGGGAGGTAGGCAGGCAGGCTAGCTTTGGGGGAGGTAGGCAGGCAGGCTGGCTTTAGGGGAGATAGGCAGGCAGGCTAGCTTTGGGGGAGGTAGGCAGGCAGACTGGCTCTGGGGGAGGTAGGCAGGCAGACTGGCTTTGGGGGAGGTAGGCAGGCAGACTGGCTTTGGGAGAGGTAGGCAGGCAGGCTGGCTTTGGGGAGGTAGGCAGGCAGGCTGGCTCTGGGGGAGGTAGGCAGGCAGGCTGGCTCTGGGGGAGGTAGGCAGGCAGGCTGGCTCTGGGGGAGGTAGGCAGGCAGGCTGGCTTTGGGGGAGGTAGGCTGGCTTTGGGGGAGGCAGGCTGGCTTTGGGGGAGGTAGGCAAGCAGGCTGGCTTTGGGGGAGGTAGGCAGGCAGGCTGGCTTTGGGGGAGGTAGGCAGGCAGGCTGGCTCTGGGGGAGGTAGGCAGGCAGGCTGGCTCTGGGGGAGGTAGGCAGGCAGGCTGGCTCTGGGGGAGGTAGGCAGGCAGGCTGGCTTTGGGAGAGGTAGGCAGGCAGGCTGGCTTTGGGGGAGGTAGGTAGGCAGGCTAGCTTTGGGGGAGGTAGGCAGGCAGGCTGGCTCTGGGGGAGGTAGGCTGGCAGGCTGGCTCTGGGGGAGGTAGGCAGGCAGGCTGGCTCTGGGGGAGGTAGGCAGGCAGGCTGGCTCTGGGGGAGGTAGGCAGGCAGGCTAGCTTTGGGGAAGGTAGGTAGGCAGGCTAGCTTTGGGGGAGGAAGGCAGGCAGGCTGGCTCTGGGGAGGTAGGCAGGCAGGCTAGCTTTGGGGGAGGTAGGTAGGCAGGCTAGCTTGGGGGGAGGTAGGCAGGCAGGCTGGCTCTGGGAGAGGTAGGCAGGCAGACTGGCTGACTTTGGGGGAGGCAGGCAGGCTGGCTGGCTTTGGGGGAGGTAGGCTGGCTCTGGGGGAGGCAGGCTGGCTTTGGGGGAGGTAGGCAGGCAGGCTAGCTTTGGGGGAGGTAGGCAGGCAGGCTGGCTTTAGGGGAGATAGGCAGGCAGGCTAGCTTTGGGGGAGGTAGGCAGGCAGACTGGCTCGGGGGGAGGTAGGCAGGCAGACTGGCTTTGGGGGAGGTAGGCAGGCAGACTGGCTTTGGGAG
Source organism: Geotrypetes seraphini (assembly GCF_902459505.1). Taxonomy (NCBI): domain Eukaryota; kingdom Metazoa; phylum Chordata; class Amphibia; order Gymnophiona; family Dermophiidae; genus Geotrypetes; species Geotrypetes seraphini. The sequence goes on from NC_047091.1 coordinate 107,251,047, forward strand.
AGGTAGGCAGGCAGGCTGGCTTTGGGGAGGTAGGTAGGCAGGCTAGCTTTGGGGGAGGTAGGCAGGCAGGCTGGCTCTGGGGGAGGTAGGCAGGCAGGCTGGCTCAGGGGGAGGTAGGCAGGCTGGCTGGCTTTGGGGGAGGTAGTCTGGCTCTGGGGGAGGCAGGCTGGCTTTGGGGGAGGTAGGCAAGCAGGCTGGCTTTGGGGGAGGTAGGCAGGCAGGCTGGCTTTGGGGGAGGTAGGCAGGCAGGCTGGCTCTGGGGGAGGTAGGCAGGCAGGCTGGCTCTGGGGGAGGTAGGCAGGCAGGCTGGCTCTGGGGGAGGTAGGCAGGCAGGCTGGCTTTGGGAGAGGTAGGCAGGCAGGCTGGCTTTGGGGGAGGTAGGTAGGCAGGCTAGCTTTGGGGGAGGTAGGCAGGCAGGCTGGCTCTGGGGGAGGTAGGCTGGCAGGCTGGCTCTGGGGGAGGTAGGCAGGCAGGCTGGCTCTGGGGGAGGTAGGCAGGCTGGTTTTGGGGGAGGTAGGTAGGCAGGCTAGCTTTGGGGGAGGTAGGCAGGCAGGCTGGCTTTGTGGGAGGTAAGTAGGCAGGCTGGCTCTGGGGGAGGTAGCAGGCAGGCTGGCTCTGGGGGAGGTAGCAGGCAGGCTGGCTCTGGGGGAGGTAGGCAGGCAGACTGGCTGACTTTGGGGGAGGCAGGCAGGCTGGCTGGCTCTAGGGGAGGTAGGCAGGCAGGTTGGCTGGCTTTGAGGGAAGCAGACAGGCTGGCTTTGGGGGAGGTAGGCCGGCAGGCTTTTTGCGAGGGGATGGGATAAAGGCTGGGAGGCAGTGAGGGGGGACATAGGAAGGAGGGAGGAAGGAAGGAAAGAAAGAGGCAGAGAAGGTAGGGGGATTGTAAGTAGAAGAAAGACTAGAGAGATAAAGGCCTGGACCAAAGGGGAAAGACAGGAGGCATAAGCAGGACTTTGGGAGGTGCAGACAGAGGTGGAGAGCCCCTAAGGAAGAGCAGAGAGAGACAAGATCATAACAGAGGAGAGAGAGAGAGGGAGACCTGGAACAAAGGTACAAAAGAGAACTGACACTGGATCTTGGGGTACTAAGGATATAGGAAGGAGGCGCTGGGGCACTAAGGACATAGGAAGGAGGCGCTGGGGACAGTAAGACATAGAAAGAGCCACTAAGGACATAGGAAGGAGGCGTTGGGGCACTAAGGACATAGGAAGCAGGCACTGGGTGCACTAAGGACATAGGAAGGAAGGAGGGAGGGAATAGAAAGGGACAATTGTTGGGCCTGAGTGCAGAAAGAAATGAAAGAAAAGGATGCACAGTCAGAAGGAAATGCAACCAGAGACTCATGAAATCACCAGACAGCAAAGGTAGGAAAAATGATTTTATTTTCAATTTAGTGATCAAAATGTGTCAGTTTTGAGAATTTATATCTGCTAACCCCCCACCCAAATATAAATGATTATTAACATTTTCTCTGCGTATAGGATGCTTTGTGTTTTTTTTAATTTTATGGTTACCATTATGAAATAAGATATTCTGTGTACAAGAAAAATGAATGGAAGAAATTGGGGACGGGGCTAGGGTGGGATTGGGGCGGGGCTAGGGAGGGATTGGAGGTGGGGCTAGGGTGGGATTGGGGGCAGGACTGAATATTAATAGATGTCCCATTTTGATGAAAAAAAATAAATGGTCACGTTACCCATAGCGGACGAGTTCTGCTGGTCCCAGCCATGTGCCATTATAAACATACAGAAGATCATCGCATATAACGGATTTTTGGATATAATGGACAACCAATTTGGTCCCCTGAGCCGCTTTTAGCTGTAGTTTTGTTCGGCTATAATAGACATGTGGGCTCCGCCTACAAGGCGCATGGCATGCCGGTGATATAGTATCAAAATGCAGCCCAGAAGAAAATGACAGATTATTTTTCTTTCCAGTACAGTACGACATAATGCTTTAAAACATCTTTTAGTGTTCTGGTTTTACATTCATTTCGTGCCATACCAATGTTTTGCTGAGTTTTGTTCTTGATGTTGCTGATGTGCTTGTGCAGTGACTGTTGTTCATTGATTGTATGTTGTTTCAGTTGACCTAAATAAAGTTTTTAAAAAATGCAACTCTGGATATAATGGACTCTGGATATAACGGACCGTTTTTCCAGGTCCGTTGCAAACTGTATCGTAAACTTGTAATGTAATTATGAAAAATCTAGTGCAAATCGTAACCTGTAAACTGTAATGTAATTATGGCAAATTTGTAATGTAATTATGGAGTCCTGTTACTAAGGCAGGCTAGTGCGTCTAAGCGCATGCTAAATCCTAATGCATGCTAACACGTCTATAGGATATAATGGACGCATTAGCATTTAGCGCACGCTAATTTTTAGCACGCGCTAAGATGTACTAATGTGCCTGCGAGCTACTTTTAAAATGACTAAGTCAAAATGATCTACCAACAATAAAATTTTAAAAAACACAAAGCACACTATATGCAGAGAAAATGTTAATTATCATTTATATTCCGTGGCTTTTCAAAGAGGTCAAGGCAGATGACTTTATGCAATGTCACCTCTGTAACAACTATACAAAAATAGACAAATATACCCCCTCCCTTTTTACTAAATTGCGATAGTGGTTTTTAGCGCAGGGAGCTGCGCTGAATGCCCTGCGCTGCTCTCGATGCTCATAGGCTCCCTGCACTAAAAACCGCTATTGCGGTTTAGTAAAAGGAGGCCATAGTGCAAAATATAGACAGCAGATATAAATTCTCAAAACGGACACATTTTGATCACTTAATTGAAAATAAAATCATTTTTCCTACCTTTGTTGTCTGATGATTTCATCAGTCTTTGGTTGCACTTTATTCTTCTAACTGTGCATCCAATATTTCTTCCCTTCTTTCAGCCTGCTGTATGCTTCCAGACCTCATTTCCTCCGCCAACGTTTTCTTCCTTTCTCCCTGCCCCCTTCCCTTTCTTTCTGTCTTTCTTTATTTTTGTCTCCCTAACCCCTTTCTTTCTGTCTGTCTTTATCTCTCTATGCCCCATTTCTTTCTGTCTTCCTGTCCCCCCTTTCTTTCTTTCTTTTTCCCTTCTTTTTCTGTCTCCCTGCCTGCTCCCAAGCCAGTGCCGCCACCATCGGGGAACAGGCCTCCAAACCACCGCCACCCCAAGCTCTCCCTGCTTCCCCACACAGAAGCATCAGGCCAACCAGATTTCCTCTCCCCGAAGTCATTTCTGAAGTCAGAGAGGAAGTTCCGGGCCAGCCAGGCAGCAATTGGCTGGTCCGGAACTTCCGAATTGACGTCGGGGAGAGGAAATCTGGTCGGCCCGACACTTCTGTGTGGGGAAGCAAGTAGAATACGAAGGCAACGCGATCGACTCACGTTGCCTTCGCGATCTACTGGTCGATCGCGATCGACCTTTTGGGCACCCCTGCTGTTAACTATATATTATGTATATTTAACCTGTAACCCGTTCTGAGCTCTTTGGGGAAAAAGGGATAGAAAAATGAATTAAATAAATAAATATTTCCAGGAACTCAGCGTTCTCTATAAATAACTTGTATTTTGACAGACTCTTGCTTCTCACTCTTTCACAGATACAATCTCCCTTTAGTTCTCTCTTTCATAACCTTCTCTATTTAATACTCTTTTTTATTTTTTTTTGTCTCTGCCACTCCTTCCTTTCTCTCACCCTCTTTCTCCTACTACATCATTCACCTTCTCACATTCTTTCTGCTATATGTTGGTGATGTACTGAAAAAGGCTCCTGGGGTTTCTAAGGAGCCCTTTGTTAAGATCATTTTCTGAAAACAGTTTCTTGCCAAGTGGAGCAGTGAACCAGCATCCCTTCACAAGTAATTGGTAGCACGTCACTGCCTATACAGTTACTGTAGTATATGTGATAAATACCAGAGCTGGTTCTTTAGGTTGCCTGTTCAGCACACTTTATCCAGGCTTTTCCAGACAGGTTGTTTACGCCTCAGCTGAGAGGTGGCCTGCTGTGACAGTTTCTGCCCGAGTCAAGGTGTTCAATTATAATTGTTTGTAGCTTAAATCAACAAGCAGACTAAAAGGGAAAGGTCTCAGGTAGAAATCAGGGTTATTCCACAGAAGCAGAATGCCATTTAAAATGACATTTGTTATCAGCTGTTAATTTAGCACAAGACGCAGAAGGCAGGGTGCAGAGCCTCTCATGCCTCACAGTTTGCATCCCATGTCTTTCTAAATGCAACTGAAAATGTGATCAAGAGCAGAATCTTCGTGGAAAATGTGATTCGTGGAAATGGTGGAAAATGTGAGCCCTCCAAAACCCACCTAAATTCTACTATACTGCCATAAAGGTGCCACCTGCAGTCATAAGGGCTATTGGCATGTAGACAGGTGGGTGTAGTAGGTTTTGGAGGGCTCACCTTACAAGAGTTATGGTAAGATGTACTTCTGGCATCCTGTCATCATGTGACCAAGCTGAACAATATTACCCGTCACATATCCACACCCCCAGGCATCTTCTGGTCTTTTCCAGGTCTCTTTTAAAACACAAAACATACAGGGTTACATCCATGCACCATACATTCTCTTAAAATCCATGACCAGGTCTTCCCAGCTCCTCCTGGTCATTCTTGGGTCCTCCCTGGTCTCTCAGGTCATCTTCTGAGTCCTATGACCTTCCATTGGTCCTCCAGGTCATCAGCAGCATCCACCAGTTGCTACTATCCCAGCTGGTTCCTCCACCATTCACTCCTCAGAATTCTGTCCAATATTCTCAGGGTCTACGTCCTAGGGATCCACTGACTGCTACCGGTGCCATTACCTGTCTCTCCGCCGGTTGCCACCATCCTAGCCAGTCCCTCTGCTGGTCAGCTGTCAGTCCTTCCTCCTCAGCCTTGGACTCTTCCAGCTCTTTCCATCACTCAGTTGTCTTATCCTGCATGCACACACTGAGGGCTATCCCAGCCCCTCAGCTGTCTTGTTGCAGACACACGCACTGAGGACTCTTCTTGTGGGGGCCACCACCAATCTCTCACTTCCTGGCCTCTTGGCTCCTTCTTCACTGGTCCCTCTGCTGGTCATCAAGCCCGAGCCACTTCCTCAACTCAAGGCTCTACAGGGTCCTCCAGCTACTCTTCTAGCTCTTTCCTGCCATTACCAGGCTTCACTACAGGGCCAGATTTCTCCACTGGTGTATAGGTTTCCATAGACCCTTCCATCACCAGACTTCCATTCCACTGTACCAGTCCCCCATGCCAGGACTGGTCAGCCTGGCCAACTATCCACCGCCCCAGGCCCCCTGTCAATGCTAGTCAGCCATGGCCTTCAGAAAAAAGGAGATGTGGAAACTTTTAGATGGAGGGAGAAGGCATTTGTCCTCATCCCCAGTCCTTTTTTGCACTGAATTTCTTTTCTTTTTTTTTTAAATTTAAATATCTTTATTCATTATGAAGCTAAAAATAAGTGCATCAATATTATACAATCATATTTCACTCTAATAGCACCTACATTCAATCAAATTATAATCCATGACAAATATATATATCCCTCCCCATTTTCATATTCAAAAATTGCACTCAAATTAAAAAATATTTTCCAACCCCCCCTCCAATCCACGCACCCTGGACGTGCATGATCAAGGGGCAAAATCAATAATCACTCTTTACAAAATTTTGTCAATGGCTCCCAAACATCTAGAAACTTCTTATAATGCCCCTGTTATATAGCCATAATATGTTCCATTTTTTTATTTTTTTTATTTTCCAAGTTTTATTAATTAGTTTATTTATTATTTATTTATAGAAGTGATGAACCATTTTGTTTGTTTCTTTTTATTTTGAAGAGTCTCCAAAGTCCAGGTTATCCAATCCCTTTGATTTATAATATATGTTAACACCAGAAACTCGTCGATCTCTTTCCATTAGATACCACTGGTACTCAAACTCCCACCAAAAGGTATAGTTTAACCTATCCCAGTTTTTCCAATTCTTTAAAATAAGCTGTATGGCAACCCCTGTCATAATAAAGAGAAGTTTGTTATTGTGAGATATTTGACTTAAAATTTAGCTCTTATTAAAGTGCCAAATAATACAGTGTCGTAAGTTAGTGCCACTGGATTTTCCAGTACTTTGTTCACCTGATCCCAAATGGATCCCCAAAATTGAAGTATCAAGGGACAATAGTATAATAGATGATCTAATGTCTCAGGTTCAAGATGACAGTGCCAGTATCTATTAGAGTTGGAACTATCTAATTTCTGTAATCTAACCGGAGTCCAAAATGCTCTATGTAGCAAGAAAAACGGAATTTCTTTTGGATGAGCAGATGCTATGCTTTTTTATAGAGATCCTTTTCTCCATAGTCCATCCACTTCCATCAATGTAGGATTGTCCGCAGCTGTATGGGATATTGTACACTCCAGGGGTTTGAAGCAGAGGTAACCGATCTTTCACGTGTCCGAGTATAGATGTGAGTTTCTGTGGTGCACTGTAGGCTATACTGATATTATTTTTTTTTTGTAGTTTCCCTCTGTGATTTGCTACTTCTTGGACATAAGAACATAAGAATAGCTTTACTGAGTCAGACTAATGGTCTATCTAGCCCAGTAGCCTGTCCTCTAATGGTTGTTGGCTGTTGTTGATTTTCTGGGTTGGGCTGTCCATAGGTTTTAGGGCTAGAGAGGTGGCTACAGCAGAAAGGCTACCTCTCTAGCTGTAAAACTTTATTATTATTATTTATTTTTAATTAATTTTCAATTACAAACAAGCAAACTTTTACTTGCATACATTTTCTTTTTAAGTTCCAATAATTTTATTGGTTTTATAAACAATAGCAATACAGAAAAAAAAAAAAAATACGAGAAGCTTCCGAGAACTTCGGAAGTACGTAATCAAAAAAGAAAGACACCATCAAGTATACCACATTGCATGAGAGTAAATAAATAAATTGCAGTATATAAACAAACTTAGATAAATTATTTATTTTGTCCACAATATCTAGTCCACAATTATTTAATCCACAATATTTATATGATCCAAGAGAAAGAAAAAAAGAAAAGAAAAGAAAACAATGAGCATTTACCAAAAGGACAGCATTAGGAGCCACCCCGACAGCCGGTTTAAACTTTAGGAGATACTATTGTGCCTAAAGTCACTCCTCCCCCTTCTCTAGCCACAATAAATTCTAATAAGTGTTTCAGGTCAAAAAAGAGAAAGGGGTCCTTTTATCAAGCTGCGGTAGGGGTTTAATGCGCGTAATATCATGCATTAAACCGCCTGCCGTGCTAGCCGCTAACACCTGCATTGAGCAGGCGTTAGTTTTTTACCTATCTCCGGGGGTTAGTGCGTGATGAAATGTCCGACGCGCTAACCCCGCTAGAGCGGCTTGATAAAAGGACCCCAAAATTTTTCCCTTCTAATGTAACACAACACTTAGGGGTCCTTTTATCAAGCCGCACTAGCGGGGTTAGCGCGTCGGACATTTCATCACGCGCTAACCCCCGCGGCTGGCTATAAAACTAATGCCTGCTCAATGCAGGTGTTAGTGGCTAGCGCGGCAGGCGGTTTAACGCGAGGTATTACGCGCATTAAACCCCTACCGAGCTTGATAAAAGGACCCCTTAGATGGGAATTTTAATATAAACGAAGCACCTGTAAGTCAAAAAGTCCTTTCTTCTTTTCTGAGTCACTTGAGAAATATCAGGAAAAAGATGTACAGTTGAATCGAAAAATTTATCATTCATATGTCGAAAGTAAGTCCGAAGAATTAAATCCCTATCAAATTCCAGTGCAAATGTCACTATAAGCCAGCAGTGTCAAAGTCACTCCTCGAGGGTCGCAATCCAGTCAGGTTTTCAGGATTTCCTCAATGAATATGCATGAGATCTATTTGCATGCACTGCTTTCATTGTATGCTAATAGATCTCATGCATATTCATCGGGGAAATCCTGAAAACCCGACTGGATTGTGGCCCTCGAGGAAGAATGTTGACACCCCTGCTATAAGCGTATTCCTTTCTGTTATTACTTCCAAAGAATTTTCCAAAAAGTTGGTCAAATTCAGTTTACCTTCTGCTCCCATTGCTTCAGTAGGGGTGGAATTAACTTGTTTATTTCCAAGAGAAATATGCTGAGCATTTGTTATAGGTGGTAAGCTCTCCGTAGCTTTTAATAAGATCTATTTCAAGTACCTACGAACCATTTCCACTGGTGATACAATTGGTGACAGGAAAATTCAAGAGTCTTAAATTATTTTCCCTTTGCTTATTCTCTAAAAATTCCAACTTTTTCTAAATAACAGCTCTTTCTTTGACAATCTCCACTTCTAAGGTCTTAATCTGTTTGATCTGTTCTTCATGTCTTTTTATAGTCTCAGCTTGTTCATGAAGAATACTGATAGTAGCATAGTTATTTCTAATCATAGTTACTGCTTTCCTGAGGTTAGAGTCCATTACCTCAATATCTCTTCACAATTCGTCCATATTAACTATTGCAGGCTTTATCTACTCACCAAACTGTTCGTTCTCTTTCACGGAAGGTAGTATTTCCTCTGTCTCTTCAGTGAGTGCCGATGTTAATGGCCCAGTGGGATCCTCTTCTTCCACCAAATCTCCTCCCATTGCTCTTCCAGGGCTAGGCAGTTATCAGACCTTGCGGAGTCCCAGTCACTGGAGGAAGTGCCCTGGAACTTCCTTTCCGCTTACCCAAAGCCAGAAACATGTAAGGAAATCGGCACTTCAATGTCAATACATGTAGAGGTAAGCGAGTTAAGATCTAATTATGCAGGAGCTCCGTGCCCAGCGTCTGCCCTTGATGCCATCTTGGATCCCCTCTAGCTGTAAAACCTATGGACTGCACAACCCATAAAATCAGCAACGGCCAACAACCATTAGATCAGCGGTCTCAAACTCAAACCCTTTGCAGGGCCACATTTCCGATTTGTAGGTACTTGGAGGGCCGCAGAAAAAATAGTTAATGTCTTATTAAAGAAATGACAACTTTGCAAGAGGTAAAACTCGTTATAGTTTATAAATCTTTCCTTAATTACTTCTGATAATTTCAACTATACACAGCTGAAAGCAGTGCAACATGCAGAAAGTGAAGTTTAGATAGGTTTTCACTTTCTGCATGTTGCATTGCTTTCAGCTGTGTATAGCTGAAATTATCAGAAGCAATTTAAGGAAAGATTTATAAACTATAAAGAGTTTTACCTCATGCATAATTGTGATTTAGATTCTAATCTAAAATATCAACTGCAAGAGACAAGATTTTGGTGTAGTCCTCTAGTCTTTTTTGTAGAGGGGAAAATCAACATCTGAC